>NW_022165199.1:0-300000 GCF_008728515.1 Papio anubis
AGAGGTTACTTCAGTAGTGGAAACTGGATGGGTGGGAGTGATGATTAAAAAAAATTTTTGAACCAGTGAATGGCTTATCTATTCAAGTAATTTTAAAAAATTGGCTAGAAGTTCTAACCAACCAACCAACAATTATTAAATGCCTGCTTGTCTTAAAATAGTCTACAGGCTAGGTAGCCCAAATGCATGCAACCTTAACTCTGAGATACAAAATATAAGGTTGAATGAAGGGGCTATGCCTAACCAATTTCTGGAAATCAAAGTTGTTGGTGCCTCTGGGGAATTCTGATATCAGTGACTTGGCCAAATAATTTCACTTGCTTATTGGTGGTCTTCTCTAGAACTCAGATAGAGCAGGGAGACAAATAGAGATAGAGTGAGATGCTCATCCAACCAAGTGAAAAATTTTCAGCAGTGTGTCTGCCAAAAATCCACACATTATTCATCTGTAAACCTGAAAACAGGTAGGAAGGAACCAGTAATTGTTTTATGGTACAGAATTGTTCAAAAATTTTCTTTAATGTTATAATGCTATGTGTATAGTAAATGAGTTTAATAAATCTGGTAGGAAAAAGTCTTCCTCATTGATTACTGTAGTTTATATATTTTAAGGAGATACTGATGCTTTTCAAAAGGCATGTGTTCATCACCAGTAGAAGTTATCTTTCATCTTTCATTCCAAGTATTAATGACCTTTGATTGGCAAAACCATCTTGATCTTTTCTCTTAGAATGTCAGGTGACTAAAACGGCACTGTAAACAGTGAACAAAATTATATAACACCGCAGCATTTCCCCATGTGCAGGATCCATACCACTGGTGATAATCAAGATGGTTCTAGGCAGTACCTGAACAAAGCAGTAAACAGCACTGAATTATACAACAAGGTTATTCCTGTTTACAGGCCAGGTGTGGTGGCTAATGTCTATAATCCCAACACTTTGGGAGGTCAAGATGGGTGTCTCACTTGAGCTCAGGAGTTCCAGACCAGCCTTGGCAACATGGCAAAACCCCGTCTCTACCAAAAATACATAGAATTAGTCATGCATGGTGGCTGCGCTTGTAGTCCCAGCTGCTAAGGAGGCTGAGGTGGGAGAATCACCTGAGCATGGGAAATCGAGGCTGCAGTGAGCTGACTGTATGCCACTGTATGCCAGCCTGGGCAACAGAGTAAGACCCTGTCTCAGGAAAAAAAAAAAAAAAAAAAAAAATCTGTTCTTCTTTCAAGCCTTGAGATTCGAAGTGCTTGGTTGGCAAGAGTAGCTAGCTAGAATTTAATAGCTGGTTTGTTTTCATTATACTAATTTTCACATTTACTATCTTGACTTTTTTTCCCCCTTATTGACAGGCGTTTACAACACAAATGTATGTCTGGATTACCCACATTCACAGAAGTGTTAAAGACAGGAGTGCAGGTGCTGCTATGTTATAGGAACCCCTTGGTTAAAAAAACACAAAAATCCAATGGTCTTTTTCCAGGGCTTATCTTTCCTCGACCTAAATTCTCCCCATGGTCTTCTATAACACACACTTAGCCTCTCCAGGAATGGTGTAGTACATAGAATAAACTGGAGTCAAGCTGGTTTTGAATGCTTGTTCTTTTTACTGCTGTGTGAGTCTACAAAGTCAGTCGACCAAATACCAAATGAGGCTGAAATTGGCTACCCTGGAAATGGAGAGGAATAAATGAGATAGTAAATGTAGAGCAGCTGGCATACAGTTTAACAGATGCTCAATAAATGCTGATTTCCTTTCCTCCTTCGCTTCTCCTTCTCTGTCCTTCAGTACCTTTCTCAGTATTCTCTCCCACTGGTTTCCCTTCACTGTCATGGCTTTATTATTATCTTTCTAGGAATGGATAATTTCTAATTTTCTATCACCAACTCTGACGTTTTTTCAGAGTACCAAATCTTAGCTTTTGTGTCTGTTTAATAATTCTACCTTGATACTCTGGCATCATCTTTTTTTTTTTTTTTTGAGATGGAGTCTCGCTCTGTCGCCCAGGCTGGAGTGCAGTGGCCAGATCTCAGCTCACTGCAAGCTCCGCCTCCCGGGTTCACGCCATTCTCCTGCCTCAGCCTCCCGAGTAGCTGGGACTACAGGCGCCTGACACCTCGCCCAGCTAGTTTTTTGTATTTCTTAGTAGAGACGGGGTTTCACCGTGTTAGCCAGGATGGTCTGGATCTCCTGACCTCGTGATCCACCCGTCTCGGCCTCCCAAAGTGCTGGGATTACAGGCTTGAGCCACCGCACCCAGCCTCTGGCATAATCTTAAACTCAATCCACATAAAATATAATTTCTCTTTCTACAAAAAACATGAAGGCAGTGGGGGTAAGGTGAGAGTCACAGGAGTTGGAGTGAGGAGCCACAAGCTCAAATCTTTTTTTTTTTTTCGTCCCCATCATGGCAATTTTTTTTTTTTTTAACAAGTTCACTGGTTTTTAGTCTATGCTCTACCTAATCACCTGAACATGTCTCCTAGCTTAATCTCATGTTTTTTTTTTGCCTGTGATGGAGTGATAAAATGACCATTTTCTGTTTATAACTTTTTGCAAGCCTAAAAAATGCCACATAAAATTGCTACTGACATCTGATTCAACATGATGGGATGAGGGAAGGTGTTAAGGATGATTGAGATTTTGAGCCTGAGTTCTGCAGTGTCTTTTGCCTCTGTCTCGCCTTTCCTTCACCATTGTCATTCCCCAGAATTCAGGCCTACCTTATCTTTCACATTTGTGCTGCATTTACAGAAAAATTGGCTCAGTAAAGGAAATAATAGTTGGTAATATGTATCCAGTATTGCTCAGGAGTTTTAAAAATAACTAACCATGAAATATATAATATATATACTGAAAGTACATTTTTCTCCAAAAAACCTACTTCTCAATAAATCATAGAAGGAACACTCATGTAATACCAGTGTCTTAGAATGTTAGGCTTATTTGGCTTATGGTTTTGCAGGCTGTACAAGAAGCATGACAGCAGTATCTGCTCCCAGTGAGGGCTTCAGGCTGCTTCCACTCATGGTGGAAGGCAGACGGGAGATAACATATGCAGAAATCACACAGCAAGAGAAAGGAGAGAGGAGGTGCCAGTCTCTTAATGAACTCACTCCTTCCAGAATACCAAGCCATTTATGAGAAACCCACTCCCACAACCCTTCCCACCAGGCCTCACCTCCAACACTGGGGATCAAATTTTAACATGGGACTTGGTAGGGTCAGGCAAACCAAACTCAAACCATAGCACCCTACTTAGGAACAGAACATCAACAGCACTCCAGAAGCACCTATTACCTCTCAAGCACTACGCCCTGCAAAGCCAGCTATTTCTTTATACTTTTACTTCCTAAACATATATCCCTAAATCTAGATTGGTTTGCCTGTTTGTTGAACTTTTCCATTTCCCAAAGTGGTCATACCAATATACATTTCCAGCAGCCGTGTAGTTTTAGTTACTCCAACTCTTAACAAACATTTGGCATTTTCTGGGTTTTTCATTTTAGCTATTCTGTTGGATGTGAGATTAAAATCTCATTTAGGTTTTAATTTGCATTTCTCTAGTGATTAAATTAGTTGAGTACCTTTTACATGTTTTTCGGCCATCTACATGCCTTTTTTTTTAAAATTTTTTTAAAGGAACTAATATTTAGATACCCTCTTTTGTGAGGTGACTGTTTAAGTTTCTATCCTTTTTTTTTTTTGAGATGGAGTCTTGCTCTGTCACCCAGGCTGGAGTGCAGTGGCGTGATCTTGGCTCACTGCAACCTCTGCCTCCTGGGTTCAAACAATTCTCCTGTCTCAGCCTCCCGAGTAGTTGGGATTACAGGCACGTGCCACCACGTCCGGCTAATTTTTATATTTTTATTAGAGATAGGGTTTTGTCATGTTGGCCAGGCTGGTCTCAAACTCCTGACCTCAGGTGATCTGCCTGCCTGGGCCTCCCAAAGTGCTTGGATTATAGGTGTGAGCCACTGCACCTGGCCTCTACCCATTTTTTATTGGCTGTCTTATTATGTAATCCCAGCACTTCGGGAGGCTGAGGTGGAAGGATCACTTGAGCTCACGAGTTCGAGAACAGCCTGGGTAACGTGGCAAAACCCAGTCTCTACCAAACATACAAAAATGAGCTGGGCATAGTGGTGTGCACCTGTAGTCCCAGCTACTCTGGAGGCTGAGGTGGGAGGATTGCTTGAGCCCAGGTTGAGACTGCAGTCAGCCGAGATCACTTCATGGCCTTCTAGCCTGCATGGGCGACAGGGTGAGACCTTATTCCCTCCACCCCACCCCCCCTCAAAAAAGAAATGAATTCATTTGTTTGATGCTGTTAGAACACCACTACCTACCTTTACTTTGGCCCCAAATTCACAAATGAACCCTCCAGAAGGTAATGCAGTTAACTTCATGCATTCTCTTTAAACAATGTACTAAGTCTTTATGCCAGGGAATTTGGTATTAACAGACACAGTACAGGTCTCTCATTTCAAAGTAGTATTCCTAATCAAGAAGGAAATGAGAGACCTGTATTGGAACCGTCTTTAACATCTTTGAGGTTGGTAAATTTAGGTAAGTTATTCAACCTATTTTAGCCTCAGTTTCTTCAATGGAAAAATGGGGCAACAATACTTATTTTACAGAGTTGTGAGGATTAAATCAGACAATATATATAATAGGCTTTGCACAGTGGCTGGCATACAGGAAACGTTTAATATATGGTAGCTACTATAAACTCGGTTATTTCCATATAGCTTTCCATGTCTACATGGAGGGAGAAAATGAGCAATGTCCGTTGTAGTTCAGCTATTACAGTTTTCACTCCAAAGTAAAAAAGGCATTTAGATTTACTAAGTCTTCTGGGAGTTTGGTTCTTCTGACTCCCTTCATCTGTGAGACCATAGGTACTTTTAGCATGTAATATAATTAAAAGTATTAGAAAAAAGGAAAAAAGGCCAGATGGGTGTCACGCCTGTAATCCCAGTACTTTGGAGGCCAAAGCTGGTGGATCCACCTAGAGAATTAGGGAGGTGGAGACCAGCCACAATGACCTGCTTTGGGAGAGAGCACATTCTAAAAATACAGAAACCAGCAGGGTGTGGTGGTATGCTTGTAATCCCAGCTACTTGGGAGAGTGAGGTAGGAGTACCAATTCAACTAAGGGGGGGTGGGGTGGGGGGTGGGCGGAGGTTGCTGTGAGCGGGATCGCACCATCGCACTCCAGCCTGGGCAGTAAGAGCGAAACTCTGTCTCAAAAAAAAAAAAGGAAAAGAAAAAGGGAAAAAAAGGCCAGGAACGGTGGCTTATGCCTGTAATCCCAGCACTTTGGGAGGCCGAGGTGGGCGGATCACAAGGTCAGGAGATCAAGACCATCCTGGCCAACATGGTGAAACCCCGTCTCTACTGAAAATACAAAAATTAGCTGGGTGTGGTGGTGCATACTTGTAATCCCAGCTATTTGGGAGGCTGAGGCAGAAGAATTGCTTGAACCTGGGAGGCAGAGGTTGCAGTGAGCCGAGATTGCACCACTGCACTCCAGACTGGCGACAGAGCAAGACTTCATCTCAAACACAAAAAACAAACAAACAAAAAAAAGGGAATAAAGACATATGCAAAGTACAGTCCCTCAAATTTTTATTAGACCCACAGAAATAAAATTAGTCTGTTAAATTGCTATTAAGTTTCTACATTTACTTTCTGTAAATGACTTGTCATGGATGTGTAACAAAGGGCTTACAGACTGGCACTGCCCTGTGGACCACACTCTTGGTGGAACTGCTCTAGAGTGCTGACAAAAATCAGACTTTGAATCCACAGGGCTGAAGTCAAAGCAACTGAAGGGTGTCCTGACTCACGGCTGGCCACCTAGTGGCCTCTTTCTAGTCATAAGCACAATGTTGTGTCACTCCTTAGTTCAAAAACCATCCATTGTTCTGCCTGACTCAAGGGTAAAATCTCAGTCCTTTAATCTGACATCCAAGGCCTTCCAGAGCTGGTTCTAAACTTTTTAAGTCTGACTTTCCACTATTCTTTATTTCACTAGACTGCACTGTCCAATATGGTAACAACTTGTCCCACTTGAAATGCAGGAAGTGAAATGAGGCTAATTTAGGAACCGAATTCATAATCCTAACTTTAATTTAAAATAAAATTTAAAAATATACACGATTCGATTACCGTACAACTTTTAAGTATGCTTGGAATGACTTGGATATGTGAATCTATTTTTTTAGCTGGAAATTTTACGAAATCAAGTACTGAGATATGCTATAAGTATAAAATACACACCAGATTTCAAATGCTTAGTTATGAGAAAAATGTAAAATATTTTTAATGTTTAGTGATTTTTTATATTGATCACATGTGAAATAATATTTGGATATACTGGGTTAAATAAAAGGTGTAATTAAAATTAATTCCACCTAGACAACATGCCCCAAACCTAGGAATCACTATTGATTCCTCCTTTTCCTCATTTAATTGGTGAGCAAGATAGGTCAACTTTTTCCTCACCTCTACTGCTACTATCCTAGTCCATGATACTCCGTTTCGTAAATCCCTCAATGGCTTCCAGTGCACGTCACCTTCTTATCGAGGCTGAAGACTTCACCTCCTATCATTCCTTCTTTTGGTCAGTAGACTTCAGCTACACTGACCTTGCTGTTCCCTAAACACAACAAACTTCTCACCTTAGGGCCTTTACCCCGCTATTTTGGTCTCACACTCTGTTCTTAAGTCCTTTCTAATACCTTCTCAGTGAGGCCATCTCTGATCAACCAACCACCAAAAGTCTGCTCTTTTCCCCAGACTAACACTTCATCCAATCAGCCTTTAATTCTCTTCACAAACTTTTTTTTTTTCTTTTTGAGACGGAGTCTCGTTCCATCGCCCAGGCTGGAATGCAGTGGCGAGATCGAGGCTCACTGCAGCCTCCATGTCCTGGGTTCAAGCTATTCTCCTGCCTCAGCCTCCGGAGTACCTGGGATTACACAAGCGTGCCATTGTGCCCAGCTAATTTTTGTATTTTTAGTAGTGATGGGGTTTCGCCAGGTCGGCCAGGCTGCTCTCTAACTCCTGAGCTCAGGAGATCCACCCACCTCAGCCTCCCAAAGTGCTGGGATTACCGGCGTGAGCCACTGCACCCGGCCTTCTTCACAAACTTACGGGATATTTTCTCATTTTAAAAACTTGTTTATACGCTGTTTCCCTCTAAAAACAGGAGTAGGAACCGTTTGTTTTGCTGCTGCTTTATTTCAGTGTAGGTGAACACCTACTCTGTACCTGGCACAGAGTAGCTGTTCTTCCAACAGTGTTGAATGAATATCTAATTGCTGACTACACGCATCTGTCTGGTTGGCTCACAGGCACTTCGAATTTTACATGGTCAAAACAGAGACTTCTTTCTTCCCTAACATATATTCTTATTTTGTTTCTAATCTCAGTGAAGATATTACTATCCTCGTAGCTGCTCCAACTCATTTGGCAGTCACCTCTGACATCTATTTTCCTCAGTCATTTTCAGTTAACGAAATCTCCCAATAACCACTTCATCTTCTTCACAACTACTTGCCACCAACTCAGTCCAAGTCGTCGTTGGCTCACAGTCTGCTGTTTACTCCAAACTCTTTTCCTTGCCTCAAATTTTTGTGTAACAGTGATCTGTCTAAAATGAATTCAATCCTGATTCTTCTACTTAAAATCTTTCAATATCTTCCTCCTGGCTCTCAGAAGCTGACTTCTGCACACAGCATTCAAGGCCTTCACAAGCAGACCTCCAGCACTGTCTTCTTTACCCAAAAATCTCTCCAGTGTTTGCCTCCAAACATCGGTACTTACTGCTTCTTATCTAGGTCTTCCATAATACCCTTATTAAAGCCAATTGCTTCTCTAGTCCCATTCCATTTTATTCCTCCCTCTTGGTTTATTAAGGGGTTCCTCCTTTATTTGATTCCACAGTATTAAGTAGCTTCACTCTCATCATACTGATGCCTACTTACTTGTCTACATTCTACAGTGTAAGATTAATGGGGGAAACGATTTTCTAACAATAATTAGCTGAATGTTCACTCAAACAATGCTCATTCTGGGGGCAACGATTTTCTAACAATAATTAGCTGAATGTTCACTCAAACAATGCTCATTCAAATAATGCTACAGAAAAACATCCGCATTTTGACAAATTTCTATTAACCGAAGCAATGAAAATATTAAATCAAAAGAAAACATAGACTATGGTTCCTATGCTTTTTTTCTGTTTTAGCCACAATGCTTTAATAAATTACGCAAAGACTACAAACCTTTATTACATCAATTGTTACAAAAGGCTAAGTGGAGAAAGATTACTTATCTGAGGCTGCACAAAATCAGTGGGCAATATGGATTTCATTTAAGCTTGTCAGTTCTCCTGGATTAAATTCTTGGCGCTGTCTCACATACTCCCAAGTCCTAGATGTAGGATGCTATAAGTTGCAGTTACTAGGTTGGGAAAGCCATGCCCTGACTCCCCTGCGAAAAACATATCAATATGTTAAGTTCCTTAGCAAATCACATCTAGATTAAGTTCATAAAGCTTTTTTTTTTTTTTAACCTTGCAAATCTCCAAACTTTTGCTACTTAATAAAATACAACAAAAGTTTTGACATTGCAGCCACGGAAAAACAGATCTCTACCTCTGAGGTGGCAGTAATCCAAGCAGTTACTAGGATCTACGAAATATGAGGCATCATTAGAATGCTCGGGAAAAAAATCTACAGAAATATGTACATCCTCGTCATGAATCTGACCGTTGAGTTTATGTAAAAGTGGAAAAGGAACCTCACTCGTTCCTTCCCTGGTACCTTCACAGCGTCTCCCGTCCCAGTTTGACTAGTTGAATCTAGGGACACTTAAAAGGTAAATCCTAGCCTCCTGGCTGTCCTTCCGTCTCCCAGGATTCTGCTAGGCCGCTCAGTTGGCAAGCTTAAAGTCCAAAGATTCCGCACTCTCCGTCTTTAAACGGTCATGTCACAGAGACACGAAGGTTAGCACAGAACATTAGTTTCCAAACTACTACCCACCGCAGAAACACGCGGGAAGGCTCCGCGGCCACCCAGCCTCTCCGCCGCGCACATGGCCGGCCGCAGCTCCCACCCCCGCTGCCGCGCAGGCGCCGGGTAGGCCGGGACTTGCGGTCGCCGAGAGCGGATCATTCCGCCGCTTTCTTTGTGTGGCTGAAGCGCTAGAAGTGGCATATTTTCATCCCTTTCGTTAAAAAATCAGACTCTCTTTCCCCTCTCTCCCGGTGGGAACAGAGTCAGGGAGTGGGTAGGAACGGGATCTGCCGATGAGTGCAGAGGCGGAAAATCCTCGGGCGAGCAGCTGACGAGGGCCGGGTCCGGGAGGGATGCTGGGAGCTTGACTCACTCGCACACCATGTGTCCCTCCGCGCGCAGCACGGGGGACTTTTCGGTGGGGATTTTGGGCGCCGACCAGACGCGGCATTTTCGGAAAATAGCGCCCTGTGCTGCTGAAGCGCTTTGTGTGTAGCGGGGCCGCGTCAGCCCGGCCGGGTACGAGGCGCCTCGGGTCCCCGCACCACCTCCTGCTGCCTTCCCGTCGCCGCTCCCGAAGCTTTTCCAGGTCAGTGCGGGTCTGTGTAGGGCCCTGTTACCACCGGATGTGGAAGTTGATCTCTTCGCTGGTAAAAAATAATTCCACTTCCCCCGGAACCCAGATCATCCCCGCGATTTCCTGTTTATTGCATTAAGGCGCCGGGTTTCCGGGGCTCCTGGCCCCGCTTATTCCGCGGGGGTCGGCGGGGTCGGCCTGGGCGCCCGCTCCGCCTGCGCCGTCGCTGCGCTTTGTCCGCTGGGCACCCCGCTTCTGGGAGGGGCGGGCAGACATGGTGGCGGCCGCCGCCCCCTCCTCGGCCCTGGCGTGCGGCGGCCTCCTCGCGGCTACCTGGCGGGCCGGTCCCGAGCGGCAGCCCCGGGGTGGCGATGGGGTCGCGCCGAGGCAGCGGAGGTTCTGCGGGCGACTGGAGGTTGGCAGTGGGCGGGAGAAGGAGGAAGGCAGGCGCGGCCGGGCCCGGCCTCTGGCGCCGCGGTAGCCTTTGTCTGGGCAGCTTGACGGCCCCGCTGGGCTCTCCGGAGAGGGGAACGGGCGGCGGGGGCGGCGGGTCCTGGGCGCCCTGTGCTGCGGGGCCGAGAGGCGCTCGGGCCGCGGCGAGATCGGCCGGCTCAGACAGGGTTAACGGGAGAGCCTGGCCAGTCCCGCGCGGGGCCCCCGCAGCGACAGTCTTGGCCGCGGGGACTGGAGTCCTGAGGGGGAGAAGCCTGCCGTTTTGAAGGCTTGGGACTTCTGCCCGAAAGACTTCGCCGCCGAGACCCGCGGGTGCACGGCCTCAGGGAAAAAGTTGAGAATTTTGCCAGGTCATCTCTGCCAGGGCACAGTTCATCAGTGTGTATTTAGTGTGTTTCGGTGAAGCTCTCCAAGTGTGTTGAATCAGCGTGCCTAGCCTCAAGGGTGCATCGTGAAAACTGAAACCAAAGGAATGATACAGGCCTGCTTTGTGTGTGTCTTCCCACTTGAAGCTTGTTTTCAGTACAAATACTCTTGCTTTAAACCTGATTGGACTGTGGCGAGCGGACATCTGTTCAAAGGAGGGGCCGAGACCACAGTACTTCTGAAGGGGGCTTGATAATGTGGAAACATTTTAAGTTTTCTCTCCGGACTGTTTTGCTCTTTCAATTCAGGCAAGTTACTGAAGTACGTTTTTTATCTAGAAAAAGGTTTGATGTAGGCTGTAAATGGTCCTTGTAAAGTACATTGCCATCCCAGAATGAAAAGATCCACTCTCATTTATTATGCAGAAGTTAGTGGTCAGACATTCTTGTAGATAGTTTATCTCGTGTAAAGACCCACCCAGCTTGGTTTAAATTTTTTTCTCACTGACGTATAAACCATCAGCTTTGATACTTCCATTTTCAGGGTCAGACTTTGAGGAAACTAAAGATGGCTTTGTTTTATTTTCTCCCGGGTTTTTTTTCCCAAAAACAAAAAATACATCCATTACATGTTAGCATAGATGATTTGTTAAGAGTAACATCTTGCATTTTTGCAAATCTTTTTAATGCCTGGTTTAATAGAAGATTCTCAAAACTACGTCACTGTTGTGGTTAGCACACCATGTAACCTCTGGAACACTCCACTGTACACTCATACTTTTTTTTTTATACCAAAAAACAGAAATGTGTCATTCTTACCGTGCTTTCACCATACAAGTCAAATCAGGATGTTATGCAAGACACATTTTAACAAGACGAATAAGATTGATTCCCATACTTTTTTTTACTGGGCTCCAGCTTTTTTAAAAGTTGGAATTTAGGTACCTAAACAAAATCATAGATAATGACTGCATAATCTGCCTATGATCTTGGAGACTCAGGAACATTTGAAAATATTCTTAAGTGATTAAAAAATTTAATTCTAGTACGTACAATGATTTACACAAGTAACACGTGAATTCCACATTACATATGCTATTAACACTTGTGTGTAAATGTTATTTTTAAAGATGAAACATGCTGAAAACTATAGGAGGTGCAGATTCTACGGAAAACTAGTTCTGCAGTGAATCCTTTGGTGAAACGAATAGTTCGCAGATACGTATCCTTAGAGTTCTTTGTCTCTGAATCATTCTGGGTTTTCTAGGTTGAGAGACAATTATACCTAATTGATTAATGCGTAAAAATTTAAGGCCATACTTTAATGGTTTTGAAAGGAAGCTAAGTTTGTTTCCAGTTGTTTCTGTGAACTCTAGTCTGAATCTGTCAGTCTGTAGTTCTCTACTGTTCCATCAACAGGAAGCATCTGGTCATTCTTCGTGTAATTGTTAGAAAATACCAGGTGTATTTTTAATGTTTGCTGTTTAAATGAAAATAGATTGGATCTTGGTTAAGTTTACTTGGTTTGGCCAGGCACAGTGGCTCACGCCTGCAATCCCAGCACTTGGGGAGGCGGAGGCGGGCCGATCACCTGAGGTCAAGAGTTTGAGACCAGCCTGGCTAACACGGTGAAGCCCCATTTCTACTAAAAGTACAAAAAATTAGCCGGGTGCGGTGGTGCGCGCCTGTAATCCTAGCTACTTGGGAGGCTGAGGCAGGAGAATCGCTTGAGCCAGAGAGATGGAGGTTGCAACGAGCCGAGATAGCGCTATTGCATTCCAGCTTGGGCAACAAGAGCGAAACTCTGCTCCGTCTCAAAAAAAAAAAAGTATGCTTGGTTTTAGTTTGTTTAGTTTGTTTTTTCCTCTAACATTGTGTCATTATAATGGACCACATCTCCTGTACCATGGATGTTTTGTTTTGTTTTGTTTTTCCTTTGGCCTTCATTACCTTGTTAGAAATAGTAACAGGTAAAGTTCACATGTCATGAGGAATTCAGAAATTCAGAAATTACATGAAGTTTTGCATCATGAATTTTATTTTGAGGGTGCTTGAGGCGGTTACCCAGTCTCTGTTTGCAGGTAGCCTGAGTTCAGATGAACTCTCTGATGGCCTTCATCTCTTCTGACTTTGCAAACGTTAAAAAACAAACCCACACAAAATCTCAGTTCAGAGCAACTTAGTTTCCTTAGTGTCATCCTTCCCCTCCCCTCTCCTCCCCCACAACTAGTAGGATTTCCAGCTAGTAATCACAATGTTTCTATAGCCTGATGTGCCTACTTTGGTATAGCTATAATTAGTATTATAGTTTTCTGAAGATGTTTGTTCCATCATGCTTTCTAGAAGGTAAATCTAGCACTAGATGAGATCAGTATTAGGGCCTCTGTTTTTTCTCAGTGTTGACATCACAGTGCTCTATACAGAGAAGATGCTTTGGTGCAATCAGCTGTCAGTTCGGTTGTTGGTGGGCTAGTGCACCTTCCTCTGTCTCTCTGTCTGTCTGTCTCCCTCCCTCCCTCCCTCCCTTCCCTCCCTCCCTTCCTTCCCTCCCTCTCTCCCTTCTTTCCTCCCTGTGTTCCCCTCTGCACCTTTTCTTTCTTTGACAGGATCTTGCTTTCTCTGTTACCCAGGCTTAGTGCAGTGGTGCAGTTATACTTCACTGCAAGCTCCGCCTTTCAGGCTCAAGCAATGCTGCCTCTGCCTCAGCCTCCTGAGTAGCTGGGACTACAGATACCTGCCAACGTGTCCGGCTAATTTTTAAATTTTTTTGTAGAGACGAGGTCTCACTATGTTGCCCAAGCTGGTCTCAAACTTCTGGACTCAAGTGATCCTTCCACCTTGGCCTCCCACGTGTTGGGATTACAGGCGTCAGCCACCAAACCTGTCAGAGAGTAATTCTGAAGATGGTAGAACAGCTTATTGAAAGAGCAAGGTGTTAGCCCCACTTTACTTTGTACTAGTTATATTACACGTGGGGTATTGAGTTGGTTTTTTGGGTAGCATACTATCATAAGTGAGACCTTGTATTCATTCTCAGACTTTATCAGAATAATCTGGAGAGCTAATAAGAAACCACACAGAGCCCCAAACTTAATGTAGGGTAGGAATGGACCTTTATTTTTCTCATTTTCAAGGTGGTAGACATCAAAGTGTCAAAATCACTTATCTGTAGAGCATAAACGAGGACCTTGATCATGAGAGAAATGGAAATGAGAAAAAGTTGAAAAAATGGGATATTTGACCTAAAGAAGAGGAGCTTCTTTTAAGAAGTAACAGCCACCTTTAAGGATTTGGTGTTCTGTCACACAGAAGGATCAGATTTGACCAGAAGGAACTAGGGTCAGTGGGTAGAAGTTTAAAAGAAACAGATTTCCACTCTATTTCAAGAGAAATTTCCTCAAAACTGTGAAAATAGAATGAGTTGTTTTGGGTGGTAGGCTGTTCCTTTTCACTGACAGATTGAGGATTCTAGAGTAGAGGAATCGTGCTGAAGGAGAATTTGGGCTAGGTGTCTTCAAGTTACCTATAAACTTTGAGGTTTTATTAAATATGCCGAGGTTTATAGGTGGAAGAACAAAAAACTAATTGAGTGAAACAAGCTGGTTAACTTAACTGGATAATAGTTTTTGCCTTTTTTGATAAAGAGAAATGAGTATTAAGTGAGAAGGCTATTTAATGAAGGACTGTAAACCACTCTGTAATTTGGCAGATTCAGAAGCCTTAAAAACGGGCATACTTTCTGACATGGAAATTCCCTTTAAAGAATTTTTTTTTGGTGTAGTAAAGGTGTGTGTGAATATTTAGCTGTGAGCATACCAATTGCAGTGTTGTTGGTTATACAAGCTGTGTGTTAATGCCTTTGACCCCCACGGTAATCATATGGAGTGGGTAGTACTATTTCTGTTTTTCAGAAGAGAAAACAGGCATAGAGAAATGAGGTTGCTTGCTCAAGATACCTGAGTTACTTAAGTTTTAGGGCCAGGACTTGAATCCAACCACTGTGACTCTAGAGCCAGTACTATTGATCATTATATGGTAAAACTGTAAACCTAAATGTTTCACAGTGATTGTTAGGGTCCATCCATACAGTGGGGTACTGCCTTCTCAGCCGTGAAAATAATTATAGAATAATATAAATACATGAAAGGATGTCTTGGTATATGTGAGAAAAAGTAAGATTTAAAAACATGATTCCATTTGGTAAAAAAACCGAAAATATATCGATGTTTGGGAGGATATGTGCCAAATTGTTAAATGGTTATTTCTGAGTGTAGTTTTATAGGTGATTATTTTTTTTTTTGCTTATCCAAATTTTCTAACTTCTACAATGACTATAAATTATCATGTGTTATAATTAAGATATTAAGATGTTATTTTTCAATAAAAAAATATGTTACATAAGCTGAGAAATTTGGGTTTTATACTCTGCATTTTAAGCAAGTGTGTAGAAATTGTACATAAATGAGAATTTGTAAATGCATGTAGTGTTTTGTAATTTTTTGTTTGATTCCTTATTCTGGAAGTAATATCAATTGAGTAGAGAAACATATCACTGACTCCTAGCACCTAGCATAATCAATTATCCCATTTTCTTGTGTTTTGTTACTCTTATGTGTAATGTTTTAAATATTCATCCCAGTGTCATCCCAGTTAGTCACACTCTAGCTGTGTGATTTTAGGCAGTTTACTTAATCTCTCCATGTCTCAGTTTCCTTCTTTGTAAAATGGGGATTATTATAATACTTAGCTCATGATGATTGGAAAGATTAAATGAGTTATTTCATATAAAGTGAACAGTATCTGACACATAGTTAATAGCTCAATAAATGTTAGCAATTATAGGATCACAGTCCACCATTCAAACTCTTAGAGTCTAATAGGTTATGGAATTAGGAATTTTTTTTGATAAGGGCAAGGTAGTAATGTATAGCCTTCCAATAGAGTCCAGTGCAGTATCCCCCTTCAAAAATGTTACTGTTTCTGCAGCAAAATGTATCAATGTTTGCACTAAATAGGATAAAGACTGTAAATAGCTTCATATCGGTTTGGGTAAGGTTTACCACAAGATGAGTTATTTTGGGTTTCAGAAGTTTTTTGGATTTTTGGAATTGCAGATAAAGAACCTACAAAATACTAATTTTGAGTCCTATTTTATAATATTAAAACATCTTTTCATGGCATTATATAGTTTTATAGTGCATGGTAAATTAAAGTCAATTAAAATGAAATAATGGAAAATGTCCACCTCCATCTCCTTTGATTAAAAAAATACGGAGCACACTGATACTATGATTTTTTTTTTAAATTTTTTTTCTTTTTGAGATGGAGTCTCTGTCACCAGGCAGGAGTGCAGTGGCACGATCTTAGCTCACTACAGTCTCCACCTCCTGGGTTCAAGTGATTCTCCTGCCTCAGCCTCCCGAGTAGCTGGGACTACAGGCGTGCGCCACCATGCCCAGCGAATTTTTGCATTTTTAGTAGAAACGTGGTTTCACCATGTTGGCCAGGATGGTCTCGATCTCTTGACCTTGTGATCTGCCTGCCTTGGCCTCCCAAAGTGCAGTGATTACAGGTGTGAGCCACTGTGCCCAGCCTAAAAGTTTCGCAGTCTAAAATGAAAAAAAAAATGGCTGGGCGCAGTGTCTCATGTCTGTAATTCCCGCACCTTGGGAGGCTGAGGCGGGTGGATCAGTTGAGGTCAGGAGTTCGAGACCAGCCTGGCCAATATGGTGAAACGCCGTCTCTACTAAAAATACAAAAATTAGCCAGACATGGTGGCGTGCGCTTGTGTCACAGCTACTCGGGAGGCCGAGGCGGGAGCAACCCTTTAGCCTGGGAGGTGGAGGTTGTAGTGAGCCGAGGTTGCGCCACTGTACTGCAGCCTGGGTGACAGAGCAAGATTCTGTCTCAAGAGAAAAAAAAAAACAAAACAAAACTGAAACTTTAAAAAACTACTCTTGTTGGTCCTGACTGTGATTCTATTTTTAAGAATATTTTAAACCCACTAATGCTGTGATTATATAATATAGAATCTTTTTTTTCTGAATGAGGCTTGAGCATTCCTATAACCCAATTAGCTTGTTTATGTCTCATTACACTTGAGGGATAAGATACTTTTACTATGGTGGTTTACTATAGTAGTGATTCTTTTTTTTTTTTGTGAGATGGAGTTTCATTCTTGTCACCCAGGCTGGAGTGCAGTGGCGTGATCTTGGTTCACTGTAACCTCTGCCTCCTGAGTTCAAGTGATTCTCCCACATAGCTGCAGTTACAGGTGCCCGCCACCACACCCAGCTAACTTTTTTATATTTAGTAGAGACGGGGTTTAGCCATGTTGGCTAGGCTGGTCTCGAACTTCTGACCTCAAGTGATCTGCCCGCCTTGGCCTCCCAAAGTGCTGAGATTACAGGCATAAGCCACTGCGCCCAGCCTATAGTAATGATTCTTTAAAGGAGGTGGGTAGATGCCAGTATGATACCTGTCTTTAACACACCCATTCTGTGCACGTAGACACTGAGGTGGTTTTAAAATGACAGAACGGAACTTTGGAATTAGGTCGATTCTTCTCATTATGATAACGGTTTTGGATGTATAGCCCCTTCTGACTCCTGGAATCCTTTATGTCCACAGCACTTCCCATGTATCCAAACAGAGGAAAAAATAATTAGTAGTCTAGTGCTTGTTTCAGCAGCAAATATACTAAAATTGGAACGATGCAGAGAAGATTAGCATGGTCCCTGCACAAGGATGACACATAAATTTGTGATGTGTTCCATGTTTATTCTTTTTAATGATAAAAAATAAAAAAAATTTGTGTGGTAAGTGAATGATCTAAAAATTTCCTTTACGCCCTGAATGGCTTGTGTGAACTCTGTGTCTTTGCCGATGGGATTCTTCTTCCTATGTTCCTTTACTTGTTCCATTCATAGAGACCCTCACTTTCTCTCCCTTAGTGCTATGGTCTAAATGCTTGTGTCTCCCCATAATTCATGTTGAAATCTTAACCTCCAAGATGATGGCATTAGGAGGTGGGGCCTTTGGGAGGTGACTAGCTCAGATGGGTAGAGCCCTCACAAGTGGGATTAGTGCTCTTAAAAAATAGACTCCAGGCTGGATGCAGTAGCTCATGCTTATAATCCCAGCACTTTAGGAGGCTGAGGTGCGTAGATCAGGAGGTCAGGAGTACAAGACCAGTCTGGCCAAGATGGTGAAACCCCATCTCTACTAAAAATACAAAAATTAGCTGGGCGCGATGGTAGGCGCCTGTAATCCCAGCTACTCGGGAGGCTGAGGCAGGAGAATCGCTTGAACCTGGGGAGTGGAGGTTGCAGTGAGCAGAGATCACGCCACTGCTCTCCAGCCTGAGTGACAGAATGAGACTCTGTCTCAAAAAAAAAAAAAAAAAAAAAAAGGAGACTCCAGACAGCTTGTTAGCTCTTTCTTCCACATGAGGTTACAGCAAAAAGACTGCTGTCTAGAAGCTGGCCCTTACCAGATACTGAATCTGCCAGTGCCTTATCTTGGACTTCTCAGCCTCCAGAACTATTAAAAATGGTTTTCTGGGCTGGGTGTGGTGGTTGCTACCTGTAATCCTGGCACTTTGAGGAGGCTGAGGTGGGAGGATTGCTTGAGACCAGCCTAGGCAACATAGATCCTATCTCTACAAAAAAAAAAAAAAAAAAAAAGAAAATCATTTTCTGTTGTTTAGTAAGCTACCCAGTTCATGGTATTTTGTTACAGCAACCCAGTCTAAGACATTTAACTTACTCCTGTACGCACTAGATACAGTCTGCACTTTGACATCGGTCACTTATTTTATATTTTACTGGACGCATATTGTCAGATTTTTCCACCATCGATTTCTTCTGTTTTCCCTCACAGGTCACAGCATATTTGTGGAGGAAGGTGAGTAATTATGAAGATTTCTTGGCCACTATAAATTTATGCTGAACAATTCCAAATAGGCCCTTCCTACTTCTTGGCAATCATCTTATTAATTGCATTTTTCTGTTGTCTTATATTCCTTCTTCCTCTTTAACTCTTAATAGATGCCATTTACTTCTATTTAAGTGAAAAAGGAAAACAGAATACAAGCTTGCACATTTTTTTTTCATTGTAACCATGACAAATCACTGTTCTTTCATCTTATTTTGTAAATTGAATAGAAGAAGGATCCTGCTGCCACAGTTAACTACCTCTCTGGTCACTTTGATTGTTTTTTTTTTTTTTTTTTTTTTTTTGAGCCGGAGTCTTACTCTGTTGCCCAGGCTGGAGTGCAGTGGCACAATCTCGGCTCACTGCAACCTCTGCCTACTGGATTCAAGCGATTCTCCTGCCTCAGCCTCCCGAGTAGCTGGGATTACAGGTGCGTGCCACCACGCCCGGCTAAGTTTTTTTCTATTTTTAGTAGAGACGGGATTTCACTGTGTTAGCCAGATGGTCTCGATCTCCTGACCTTGTGATCTGCCTGCCTTGGCCTCCCAAAGTGCTGGGATTACAGGCGTGAGCCACTGCGCCTGGCCTTGATCATTATTTGCAATGTTTTTTCTTCGCTGTCTTAAAATATGTACGGACTTCTGTACTTTGGGAGGAAAAAGAATCAATTTTGATGAACTGCTGCTACTGTTCTATCTGCTGCATTTCTCTTCTTTATTTTCAAAAATTTTAAGAATTGACTTACCGTTGTTGCCCTGAGTTCTTACTTTTTTTTTTGAGACAAGGCCACACTGTGTTGCCCAGGCTGGAGTACAATTGCAGCTCACTGCAGCCTTGACCTCCCTGGGCTCAGGTGATCCTCCTACCTCAGTTTCCTGAGTAGCTGGGACTACAGGTATGTGCCACCATGCCTGGCTAATTTTTGTATTTTTCTGGTAGAGACAAAGTCTCACTGTGTTGTCCAGGCTATTCAACTCCTGAGTTCTTTTACTACTTCTTTCCTAAATTACGCAGTTTTGGAATATCATAATTCAGATTGTTGCTTCAGAGGACATCTTTTTTGTCAATAATAACGGCTTCATCCTGACTCTCTTCAGCTAGTATATATGTGTTACTGTTTCCACCAAGGCTTCTTAATGTTCTTTCCTTGCCCTTTGTGTTAATTTGCCATCCTGGTTTTCCCTTCTGACTACTGCTTTTCTGTTTTCTTTGTTGTTTCTTGAGCTTCTTAGCACTGTTAGTCTCATCAGTACTTGATTATCTGTTCCCCTCTCAGATGTTTTATATGCTGATGGCTCCCAAATGTGTGTCCCATCCGTGTTTGTTGCTCTAATAGTTTACTGGATATTTCTGTTGGAAAACTCAAGGAATTTCCATCACTTTTAGATTTATTATTATTCAGCCTCCCACCTGCTTTCAGCATTTCTCTTAATTTTGTCATACTTAAATCTTGAAGTAGTCTGCAATGCATACTTTTGCTTTCTTTTTTTTTTTTTTGCCTATTATTTACTTCCTTTAAACTTTAGATTTTCCTTCCTTGAATCCGTTTTGCATATGGCTGCCAGAATGATTTTCCTGAAAAATTTTTGAACCCATTGCTAAACATATAAGCCTAAGGGGAGAACATGTGCTGTTGACCTTTGCACTGTCTATTCTGTCAAACAAAGTGAATTGAACCTGTGCTGAATAAATGTTTGAAAGGGTCACCATTTGCTCAAAAATTTGAATGGCTCCCAGTTGTTTACAAGATAAAGTCCAAATTCTACTTCTGACTTTCCAACCTTTTTATATTCTTTTTCAGCCTTATTCCTTACTGTTTGACATTATTAAGCTGGGGTTTCCTCTGTAATATACCTTGCTTAAGCACAACTCCGTGCATTCTTCCTTTTCCTTGCCTGTCAGAGCCTACTCAGGGATGTTTGCCCTGCGGCCGGCACTGTTCTAATCTCTAGTGTTAGAATAATGAACAAAACGAAGACAAAGTCCCTGTTTTCTTGGAGCTGACGTTTGTGGGGAGGGACTCATAGTAAATAAATATGTGATATTAGGTGGTAATGAGTAAAATGAAAAGGAATAAAAGTAGGTAAGGGGAGGCCAGGTGCGGTGGCTCATGCCTGTAATCCCAGCATTTTGGGAGGTCAAGGCGGACAGATCACAAGGTCAGGAGATCAAGACCATCCTGGCCAACATGGTGAAACCCCATCTCTACTAAACATACAAAAACTAGCTGGGCGTGGTGGTGTGTGCCTGTAGTCCCAGCCGCTCGGGAGGCTGAGGCAGGAGAATTGCTTGAACCTGGGAGGCGGAGGTTGCAGTGAGCTGAGATGGCGCCACTGCATCTCCAGCCTGGCGACAGAGTGAGACTCCATCTTAAAAAAAAAAAAAAGGAGGTAAGGGGATAGATTGGTGAGATGTGGTAGCTATCTTAGGTGGTCTGCGAAAGCTACTCCCTGGGCGTCCTGGAGTGCAGGAGCAAGCCATGCAGTTATCTAAGTGAAGAGTTTTCTAGGCAACGGAACCAACATGTGCTAGACCCTAAAGTGCGAACACATTTGCCTTGTTCAAAGAATTGCTAAGACTTTTGTGGCTAGAGCACAGTAACTAAGGGTGAGAATGAGAGAGGAGCTGAGAAGAGATGGTGGGGAGACAGGTTATGCTTCAGATGTTAAGTCCTTCATTGAAGAGGCCTTCCTTGACTGCTACAATTTGTTAATATAAACCTTGGAACCTATCAACTATGGAAGTAGCTCTCAGATGATTGTTTATTCTGACTCCCAATAAAAAATACATCTTATATGGTAATTGTCTATTTATGTTACTGTGTGCATGTGTGTGTGTGAGAGATAACTACATTTGATATATGCTGATATTTTCAAAAACATTGGCTTTAACCCACTAAAGTGATTTCACAGTCTGTTAATAGGTCATGACTAACAGTTTGAAGAACACTGATCTATGGTATCTATACCCGCTTAAACAAAACACTGAACTACAAACTACTTTTGTTATAATCCACACATTTTTTCAGTTTGTGAAATATTTTTGGTTAAAGATCTTACCTTCAATTTCTGTGTTTGTAGGCTTACAGTGTTTGTAATAATGCTGAATAGAAAGGACTTGTTTAATTTGGCAAACATCTGTTGAGTGGTGTATTAGAAGCTGCTAGATACTAAAATACACGTAAGAAGAAGATAAACTATTAGCCTTTACTCCTATAAGGGTTAAAAAAAAAAAAAAAAAAAAGATAAATCCCTATCTGAATTCCTAAGGTTTATGAGAGAGGAAAGCTTGTAAATAAATCATTTGTAATGTGATGGAATCTATCTAATAATGAAAGTGTGTTAAGGCCACAATGAGAGAATAAAGAAGTGATTAATTCATTTTGCTGAGAAGGTCAAGGGAAACTTATTGGAGGAGGTAATGTCTGATCTGGGTTTGGAGGGAGAATAGAACTACTT
This sequence comes from Papio anubis, assembly GCF_008728515.1. Classification (NCBI taxonomy): domain Eukaryota; kingdom Metazoa; phylum Chordata; class Mammalia; order Primates; family Cercopithecidae; genus Papio; species Papio anubis. Next base: position 21,812 of record NW_022165199.1, read on the forward strand.
AGGTAAGTTTGGGAGGGAACGACTTCTTAGGCAGGATAACATATAAAGGAGTAGAATTGTGAGAGAGAATAGCACATGAGGGTATTGTAGATAACTCTATATTAAAATATAAATCCAAGGGGGAAATGTTGAGTGAAGAGGCTGCAGTGAGGCACAGGTCATATCCTTGAAGGTCTGGGATGCTTTGGAGTTACCACTTACTGATTATGCATATTAGGGGAAAATACTGTATAGTCAGAATCAACTTGTAGGAAGTTGCCATATGGGAAGTAAGATACCATCTCTCGATAATTCCAAAACAGCCAGTTTTTCATCTAGTGATGAAATATATCACCGTTTCCTCAATTGTGCTCTAGAGGAAGGTGGCTTACATTTATGGGCCATGTTGTACAAAATAAAATCGTATGAAACATTAACTTATCTATTGCAATGAGAAGTTCATTTCATAAGATGCATTTGAAGAACTGAGACCTACTGAGGAAATAGATTCATATTTCAGGCTCATGCTGGGACTTATGTTTATTAAATAGAATGGTGAGTAGCCAAATGTTTAAATCTTCTTTTTTGTTTTTTTTTTTTTTTTGAGACAGAATTTCACTCTTGTTGCCCAGGCTGGAGTGCAGTGGTGTGATCTCGGCTCACTGCAACCTCCACCTCCCAGGTTCAAGTGATTCTTCTGCCTCAGCCTCCCGGGGTAGCTGGGATTACAGGCATGCGCCACCATGCCCGGCTAATTTTGTTCTTTTAGTAGAGACGGAGCTTCTCCATGTTGGTCAGGCTCGTGTCGAACTACCGACCTCAGGTGATCTGCCCACCCTGGCCTCCCAAGGTGCTGGGATTACAGACGTGAGCCACTGCACCTGGCCTAAATCATTTTCAAGTTAAATACACATATGGTTCAGTGCCACTGTATTCTATGGGTGATTGGAATGCATAATTATATCTACGTTCATTTTGGAAAGGTATTTTGATACATTTGACCAAACCACAATTTAAAACTTTATGACAACATTAACATTTAGAATATACAAATTTTAAAGAAAAAAAGAATATACAAATTTAAAACAGACTGAGAGGAGTATGCAACATATGTAATAAACCAGAAATATACATATTGCACTCCTACAAAGAGAATGAAATGATAAAATAGGTAAAGAATATGAATAGGCAGTTTCTGAAGAGGAAACATAGTGGCCAACAAACATTTGATAAAGATGCACGGTCTCAGTAGTTTGAGAAATGCATGTTAAAACACAGTAATAGCATACTGTGCAGCTGTATAAAAAAATGAGGAAGTTCACCTCTCTGTGAACTAATGGGAAAAGATCTCTGGGATGTGTTAAACAGGAAAAGCAAGTGGGGAACAGTGTTATGTGGTAATGTTATTTATTTATTTTTTTGGTGATTATAGAAATGCTGGAAGGATACTCATGAAACTAGTAAAGGTGATTACTTGTTGGAGTTGTGGGTCCAGGCTGGGCTGAGGAGGAGCAGTGAGTAGTGTAAATACTTCCGTTGAGAATTTTCAATGTATACATTTCTGTGTTTGGGCTTTTGAGCTAAATGAAAGTATTGCCTATTAAAAAAAGAAAAAGATGTGAAGTAGACTTTATAGAACTTGACGACCAACTGTCTTAGTCCATTTGTGGTACTGTAACAAAAATATAAACTAGTGACTTATAAACAATAGAAATTTATTTCTCACAGTTCTGGAGGCTGGGAAGTTCAAGATCAAGGTGGTGGCAGATTCCGTGGCTGGTGAGGGTCCATTTCCTATTTTACTGATGGAGCCACCTTGCTGTGCCCTCATATGGTGAAGGGACAAAGCAGTTATCTGGCAGTAATTCCATCCATGAAATTATGAATGGAATGATAAGGTTTGCCCTCATGACCTAATCATCACTCAAAGTCCCCATCTACTAATACCATCACCTTGGGGTTAGGGTTTCAACATGTTAATTTTGTGGGGACACAAACATTGAGACCAGCTGTATGTAGAAGATGAGGGAGAGGGAAGAGTTTAAGATAGCTCCCAGGTTTCTAAATTGGGAAGTAAAGAGGCTGTTAATATTATCAGGTAATACAGAAGGAAGATTAGGTTTTGGCATGTGCCTGGGAAGTTCTGGACATGCTAACTGACTACTCACCTTACTACTTTTTAGTTTTTATCACCTTACTACTTTTTAGTTTAGTGTTGGTATAATTTATGTGCTTTAGATATGGAACTTTTGAGCTTATCTTAAACATGAATGTTAAGTAGTCATCAATAAATATTCTTTATCCATGGACATATTCTGGGTTAATTTTTAGAAAATTATGACTAATTCTATAATCATAATAGGGACACTGATAAACACAGGTAGAATGTAGATAGAGAAATAGAGAATGTATATCTGATAAATATATAGCTTAGGTGGAAAGTAAGAGCTTAATTTATTAACATGGTTTCAAGAAGCTTTATTTTTTTTTTTCCAAGATGGAGTCTTACTCTGTTGCCCAAGCTGGAGTGCAGTGGCACAATCTTGACTTACTGCAACCTCTGCCTCCCAGGTTCAAGTGATTCTCCTGCCTCAGTCTACCAAGTAACTGGGATTACAGGTGCCTGCCACCATGCCCTGGTTAATTACCGGTTATTTATTTGTTTGTTTATTTTTTGAGACGGAGTGTCACTTTGTTGCCCAGACTGGAGTGCAGCAGTACGATCTTGGCTCACTGCAACCTCTGCTTACCAGGCTCAAGCAATGCTCCCGCCTCAGCCTCCCGAGTAACTGGGACTACAGGCACGCACCACCATGCTTGGCTAATTTTGTATTTTTAGTAGAGACAGGGTTTCATCATGTTGGCCAGGCTGATCTGGAATTCCTGACCTCAGGTGATCTGCTCGCCTTGGCCTCCCAAAGTGCTGGGATTACAGGTAGGAGCCACCGCACCCAGCTGCTGGTTAATTCTCGTGTTTTTAGTAGAGATGGGGTTTCACCATGTTTGCTAGTTTGGTCTCGAACTCCAGATCTCAGGTGATCTGCCTGCCTCGGCCTCCCAAAGTGAGACATGAGCCACCATGTCTGGCCTATGGTTCCAATTTAATGACATCGTTTGATATCTGAAATTCAAAGAAATAAAAATATATATGAATAAGGAAGTCATCATGGTAGATGAGCTTATGCTGTAATATTTAAAACTGAAGTTTAGGCCAGGTGTGGTGACTCATGCCTGTAATCCCAGCACTTTGGTAGGCCAAGGTGGGTGGCTCACTTGAGCCCAGGAGTTCAACACCAGCCTGTGTAACATGGTGAAGCCCTGTCTCTACAAAAAATGAAAAAAATTAGCTGGGCATGGTGGTGTGTGCCTGTAGTCCCAGCTTCTCGGGAGGCTGAGGTGGGAGGATCCCTCGAGCCCAGGAGGTGTGAGCCAACATCACACCGCTATACTCCAGCCTGGGAGACAGAACTCTGAAAGAAAAATAAATCTCTTTGAAATTTAGGGAAGTTTATAACAGCACAGAAATATTTTTTTATGTAGTACCTTTGGGAGTAACTGTATATAAGACAAAGAAAGAGATTTAACCTAATGGAGACATGGAGTCATAACATGTTGGGTGCTACTTAAAACAAGCTCTTTGTCGGGTGTGGTGGCTCACGCCTGTAATCCCAGCACTTTGAGAGGCCGAGGTGGTTGGATCGCTTGAAGTCAGGAGTTAGAGACCAGCCTGACCAACATGGTGAAACCCCATCTCTACTAAAAGTACAAAAATTAGCCGGGCGTGGTGGCATGCGCCTGTAATCCCAGCTACTTGGGAGGCTGAGGCAGGAGAATCACTTGAACCCGGGAGGCAGAGGTTGCAGTGAGCCAAGATCACACCACTACATTCCATCCTGGGCCACAGAGCGAGACTTTGTCTCAATAAACAAAAAACAAAAACAAGCTTTTGGTATATAATTTAGAGTTTAAATTTTTTTTGAGTGAATTATATTTCAGAATCTGATTTTTGAGGTTCTAATATATCCATACTACTTTTACCTGAGTTTTATTTGGCTAGAGTCTAAAATTAAGTAAAAGAGGAGCACAGATAAAGCACATACTTGCAGGACTTGCAAATAAATGTAGTTTTTTTCTGGATTTTTGTTAGTAAGGATTTGGGTATGGAATAGTAATGAAAAAGAACTACTAAGTAATTCTTTGTTTTCTTTTTTAATTGAGACGGGGTCTGTCTCTAACACTCAGGCTGGAGTGCAGTGGAGCAATCTCAGCTCACTGCAGTCCTCTACTTGGACTCTGGTGATCCTCTCACTTCAGCCTCCCGAGTAGCTGGGACCACATGCTTGCATCACCACACCTGGCTATTTTTTGTATTTTTTGGTGGAGACGAAATTTCTTCATGTTGTCCAGGCTGTTCTTGAACTCCTGAGCTCAAGTGATCTGCTTGCCTCAGTCTCCCAAAGTGCTGGGACTACTACAGGTGTGAACCACTGCACTCAGCCAGTAATTTTTGCTTGAGATTCAAAACTTTTAACCATTTATGTCTGAAGAGAAAATAGTTTACTAGTAAAAGTTTACTTTTTAAGAGTCTTTTATTGCTGGCTTAGTCTTTCAAAAAATGCTTTAAAATTACAAATATTATAGAATCTCGTAACAGGTGGAGATGGGCTTGTTTATGTGAGAGTGAAAAGGGTCTGAAACGTTCTGCCACCTCCAACCTGTGCTTACCTCTTTAGCCACTGCCCTTCTTGGTACTGAAGTCTGGAGCTTTGGGAATCACAAATTGAGAAATGCTGGATTGGGCTGGGCTAGAGTTTTGGATGGGCTCTGACCTCTTCATATATATATATATATATATAAAAGTAATTTTTTCTTCTTGAGACAAGGTCTCACTCTTTTGTCCAGGCTGGAGTGCAGTGGTGTGATTATGGCCCACTGCAGCCTCAATCTCTTGGGCTCAAGTGATCCTCCCACTTCAGCTTCCTGAGTAGCTGAGACTACAAGCACACACCACTGTGGCTGACTGGCCTGGTGCTCCTGAGCTCAGGAAATCCCCCTGCCTCATCCTCTCAGTCATGTACCACCATGCCTGGCTACATTTAACTTTTTATAATAGATTTGTGTATATTTAATTGTAGTAAACCATAAAATAGACCAAAATCTATATATATTTTATGCATTCTTGACACCTTTTTCTTAAGTTTTTAAATATGCAGTTGGTGAGTTTTGTTTTTGAGACAGTGTCTTGTTCTGTTGCCCAGGATGGAGTGCAGTGGCATGAACATGGCTCACTGTAACTTTGACCTCCTGGGTTCAAATGATCCTCCTTCTTCAGCCTCCTGAGTAGCTGGGACCACAGCTGCATGCCACCATGCCTGGCTAATTAAAAAATTAAAAATTTTTTTTGTAGAGATGGAGTCTCACTATGTTGCCTAGTCTGATCTTGAACTCCTGGGCTTAAGCAATCTGCCTGCCTCACCTTCCTGAAGTGCTGGGATTACAGGTGTGAGACACTGTGCCTAGGCTTGTGCGTTTTTTTTTTTTTTTTAAATTTTCAAAAAATTTAACTTATATCTTTTCTTTTTGCTTCTTTTTTTTTTGAGACGGAGTCTTACTCTATTGCCCAAGCTGGAGTGCAGTAGTGTGATCTTGGCTTACTGCAACCTCCTCCTCCTGGGTTCAAGCAGTTCTCCCTGCCTCAGCCTCCTGAGTAGCTGGGATTGCAGGTGCCTGCCACCATGCCCGGCTAATTTTTGTATTATTTTAATAAAGATGGGTTTTTGTCATGTTGGCCAGACTAGTCTCAAGCTCCTGACCTCAGGTGATCCACCTGCCTTGGCCTCCCAAAGTGCTGGGATTACAGGCGTGAGCCACCGTGTCCAGCCTCAAAATAATTTTCTAATATATTAAAAAAAAATGTATGCGTGAACTGTGCAATTCAAACCTATGTTGTTCAAGGGTCAAGCTGTACATCAGGAAGGTCACTTCCAAATATGTCTGGTTTCTGGATAATAGTGGCCTAAATTAGACCAATCTTCTTTTTTTGTTTTTTGAGTCGGAGTCTTGCTCTATCGCCCAGGCTGCAGTGCAGCAGCGTGATCTTGGCTCACTGCAACCTGTCCTCTTGGGTTCAAGCGATTCTCCTACCTCACCCTCCCCAGTAGCTAGGATTACAGGTGCATGCCACTGTGCCTGGCTAATTTTGTATTTTTAATAGAGATGGGGTTACACCATGTTGGCCAGGCTGGTCTTGAACTCCTGACCTCATGATCCACCCGCCTTGGCCTCCCAAAATGCTGGGATTCCAGGTGTGAGCCACTGCTCCCGGCCGACCAGTCTTCTTTTTGAAGACAATTGAGAATGTTGGATAAAATACATAGAACATTGCCTTAATAGCTTTGAAGAACTGGGGAATCTGTTAAGCCAAATTCTGGAAGAAAGCCTAAAGCAAGAAGTTAACAGACTGTCTGGTGAACTGAAGCCACTTTTGCCTTCAATATGTTTGCCAATATCAAGAAATTTAGATTTCTGTTCATCAGTCTTACGGGGTGAGGTGGACAGAAATTAAGATGCAGAGCCCACCCAACATGTGGACATGTAAAGGCTTATGAGATATTCTTGCCTGATTAGGCTTGGGCTCCATATATCTATAGCTGAGAGGTAAGGATGAACCAGAACTAACCCCTTTTCATCACCTTTCATCACCTACCTCTCAATCAAATATCAAGGAACTTCAAGACAAGTTGTGTAGGCACTGAGCAGAGCAGGAGGAAAAAAGAGAAAGGAAACAAGCAAACACAAGTCTTTACAAAGCTGTGCCCATAGCATAGGTGGGAAAGGGAACCGTAAGCCATACCTAATTTAGGTTGGTTCCTGACTCCAGGTGCTTGTCAGAAGCAAATGCAAATGTTCTCTGATGGAAGGCTCCTTCATCTTAGGCCTCCCCACAGTTTTTCAAGGACAGTAATCAGCCCGTAGTCAAAAGATAACTAGACATACAAGGAGACAAGGAACCATAGGCATGAACCAGTAGAAACAACAGACAGCAGAAAAAGATTTTCATAGGCACGATGTAATAGAATTAAAAGCTATGTAATGAAACAACCAAGTTTACTGTGTTTACAGAAATAAGTGACAAATTTGAGAATAGGGAATAGGAAATGATTTATTTATTTATTTATTTATTTATTTATTTATTTATTTATTATTTTTTTTTTTTGAGACGGAGTCTCGCTCTGTCTCCCAGGCTGGAGTGCAGTGGCCAGATCTCAGCTCACTGCAAGCTCCGCCTCCCGGGTCCACGCCATTCTCCTGCCTCAGCCTCCCGAGTAGCTGGGACTACAGGCGCCCGCCACCTCACCCGGCTAATTTTTTTTGTATTTTTTAGTAGAGACGGGGTTTCACCGTGTTAGCCAGGATGGTCTCGATCTCCTGACCTCATGATCCACCCGTCTCGGCCTCCCAAAGTGCTGGGATTACAGGCTTGAGCCACCGTGCCCGGCCAGGAAATGATTTATTTTTTTAAGTGGCATCATAGTTTTGAAAAAAACAAATAGAACTTTTAGAATAAAAAATAACTGATTAGGAGTTTGAGGCCAGCCTGGGCAACATGGTGAAACCTTGTCTGTACAGAAAATACAAAAAAATTAGCTGGGTATAGCGGCATGTGCCTGTAGTCCCAGCTGCTGAGGAGGCTGACATGGGAGGATTGCTTGAGCCCAGGAAGTCAAGGCTATAGTGAGCCAAGATGGTACCACTTTACTGCAACCTAGGTGACAGAATAAGACCCTGTCTAAAAAAAAAAAAAAAAAAAAAAAAAAAGATAAAGTAACTGAATTAAAAACCTAATGACTCAATTTGCAGCAGATTGGACATATCAGAAAAATTATCAAACTGGAATATAGATTAGATAAAATTATCCAGAATGTAGCATAGATGATGGCTAGAGGCAAAAAGATGGGAATTATAGAAGACAGTGTAAGACATATGGGGATAGAGTGAGAGAGTCTTAATTGGAATTCCAGAAGGAAAGGAAGAGAGAATGGGACATTTGAAGAGATGATGGCTCATATTTTCCAGAACCAAGGAAAAATACCAAACCAGCATGCAAGAATTCCAGTGAATCCTAATTAGGATAATAATAAGTCCACACCTAAACACATTGTAATAAAGTCACAGAAAGCCAAAAGTAGCTGGAGAAAGAGAAAACCATCAAAAGAGCAAGAATTAGAGTAATAGATGACTTTTCTTTTCTTTCTTTTTTCTTTTTTTTTGAGATGGAGTTTCGCTCTTGTTGCCCAGGCTGGAGTGCAATGGTGCAATCTTGGCTCACTGCAACCTCTGCCTTCCGGGTTCAAGCAATTCTCCTGCTTCAGCCTCCCTAGTAGCTGAGATTACAGGTGCCCACAACCACACGCAGCTAACTTTTTGTATTTTTAGTAGAGACAGGGTTTCACTATATTGGCCAGGCTGGTCTCGAACTCCTGACCTCTGGTGATCCACCTGCCTCAGCCTCCTGAAGTATTGGGATTACAGACGTGAGCCACCGCGCCTGGCAGGATGACTTTTCAACAGCAACAGTGGAAATCAGCAGACAGCGAAATGTCTGCTATGTGAAATGAAAACTACCTGTCAATCTAGAATTTTATGCCCAGTGAAAATATATTTAAAGAATGATGGTAAAATAAGGATATTTTCAGATAAAAACAACTTGTCATCAACATCTCACCTGTGAAAGATTGTTTAAAGCAGCACTGTTCAATAGAAGTTTCTGTGGAAATGGGAATGTTACTTATTTTTTTCTTGAGACAGGATCTCACTCTGTTACCCAGGCTGGAGTGTGGTGCAATCATGGCTCACTGAGCTAAAAACAATATATTTATGGATTAAGTAATGTGATAATGTGATAATAATGTGATCACTCAGGAGATCCTCCTACCTCAGCCTCCTGAGTAGCTGGGATCACAGATGCACATTACCTCGACCTGGCTAATTTTTAAAATTATTTGTAGAGACGAGGTCTTGCTATGTTGCTCAGACTCAAATTCCTGTGCTCAGGTGATTCTCCCACCTCAGTCCTAGAAAGTGCTGGGATTATAGGTGTGAGCCATCACATTTGGCCTGGAAATGTTCTTTGTCTGTGCTGTCCAATATTGTAGTCACAAGCTACATAGGGCTATTGAGTACTTGAAATATAACTAGTGTAACCAATAAACTGAATTTTTAGTTTTACTTAATTTTTATTAAATAGCCACATGCACCATATTGGACACTACGTTTTTAAAGGATATACTTAGGACAGAATGAAATTGATCCCAAATCACAAAATGAAATGTATGAAGAGTAAATGAAAGGTAAAGAAAATGATACATATTTAGAGAATGAAAATGAATATGGATTGCATTAAACATAGTAAAAATATCTAATGGATAAACACAAGGGAATAACAAGTAGGATAGATAGAGTCTAGGATTTAAGGTTCTTGTCTTACCTAGAAGGATAGTAATTAAAAACTCTTTGTTACGGAAAATTTTAAATATGTAAAAGAGAAGAGTATAATGAATCCTTACGTATTTATTACCCACCTTCAACCATTATGAATTGATGACTAAAGTGTTTTTATATATATCCCAAGTATTTTAAAGTAAGTCATAACAATCACGTTATTTAACCCATAAATATATTGTTCTTAGCTCATAAAAGGTATGGGCTTAAAGTATAATACCAGTATCATATACAGAAAAAAATTAATACTTAGCATTACATACTTAGTATTCATATTTTCCCAATTATCTAAAAAAATTATTTAAAAAATTATATTTGGTTTTTTCAAACTGGAATCCAAACAGGGTTTACATATTGCATTTGGTTGATGTGTTGCTTATATCTTTTAAAAGCTATAGATTTTTTGGGAAAAGAGAGAATAAAGATTTTGATTAGACTTTACTGCATGGTATAATTTCTAGAAAACCAGTAAAAGAACAGAAACAGAGTGTAACTTCCAGATCAGTAGAGGAAATAAATAGAATGTTAAAAAAGAATTGAGGTAAAAGAAGGCAGCAGCAACAAAGGAGAGAAAAGAAACTGGACAGGGGGTGGGCATAATCCCAGCACTTTGGGAGGCCGAGGCAGGTGGATTGCTTGAGGTCAGGAGTTCGAGACCAGCATGATCAACGTGGTGAAACCCCGTCTCAAGTAAAAATACAAAAATTAGCCCAGCATGGTGGTGCATGCCTGTAATCCCAGCTACTTGGGAGACTGAGGCAAGAGAATCGCTTGAACCCAGGAGGTGGAGGTTGCAGTGAGCCAAGATCATGCCACTGCACTCTAGCCTGGGCGACAGAGCGAGACTCTATTTCAAAACAAAACAACTGAAAACTGAACAGGGGACAAATGGAAAGCACAAAATATGATGTTCGATTTAACTTAAATATATAGTAATTAAAGGTAAATTGTCTAATAACCACACAGGTATCATCCAGGCCTGAGGTGCCAGCAGCTCTTGCCTGGAATAATTTTCTAACTAGTACGCTTGCTTCAGTTCTTGCTTTCCACCATGTATTAACCATATGATAACAAGAGTAGTCTCTTAGCAATGTAAATCACATCACAACACTCTCCTGTTTAAAACTTTCTGACAACTTGGTAGTAATCTCAATAAAATTTACTCTTTACTAGTGCCTATAAGGCTCTCTATGTGATCCAGCCCATTCGTATTTCTACGATTGCATTTGCTGTTATACTTCTTCACTGTAGCTCAGGGCCCTTACATTTGCTGTTCCATTTCCCTGAATCACCAGGGTCAGCCAGAATTCTTAGTTCTAAGCAGTCAAATAATCTCTGGTTAATTGAACAGAAAAGGAATTTATCACAGGAAGAAGCTGCTACCACTACTGTCATTGGAATCTGCTGCCATGTTTACCGCAAAGGGTTCTACACACACTCTGCTTTTTTAATGCACTATCTTCTACATTAAGGTCCAGCACAGATGCTTCTCTTGTGGAGTGGAGGTCATACGACTGTACCCTTGCCATATGGGAAGCAAGGAAGGCAAATAGTCGGTAGTAGACAGAGGTTTCTGCCTTCTTTCAAGATGCATATGGAAGGGAATTCCCCAAGGACAAGGTGTTTTGATGCTAAGCAACCAAGAGAATGACTTGTGCATCATGATGCTTTCTTTGGATCCTTCCTTGGTTTGCTTTTCCCTTTCATTCCTGTTTCTACTCAGTTGTCACCTCAGAGAGGCCTTTCGTAATCACTTTCTCCAGAATGGCAATTCCTTATCCCTAATCTAGTACTCTGTTTCTTACTCTGCCTTACTTTTTCTTCATTCCATTTATCACTGTCACAACCACTACTACTACTACTATTTATTTATTTCTTTATTGTGAAGTTCTTATCCCAGAACATAAGCTCCTTGCTCTTCATATGCTCAGTAAACGTTTGTTGAATGAAGGAGAAGCATATAGATTATGCTATAAATTGCTGAGGAAATTTAAGAACTCAAAGTTTTGTTGGAGAAAAGATCATTTAAAAATGGGCTTTGAAGTATAGAATTTGGAGAGAAAGAATGTAACCATTCTGAAGTGGGAAAATCGCATGAGGGGAGACATTGGGTCTGGAATAAGGTAAGTGTGTATGGGATGAGGAAGGAGAATTGTTTAAAATCAGATAGACTGTCAGGGCCCTATATTAAGAGAAAAATGGATGAAGTAAATGTGTGAGGCAGTTGACAGAGGGACTCAAATTGCAAGGTAAGATCTTGTGATTGCTAGAGTAAGAGATAACTAGTTTTTTTTTTTTTTTAATTAAAAAGTTTGTGATGGGCCGGGCGCGGTGGCTCACGCTTGTAATCCCAGCACTTTGGGAGGCCGAGGTGGGCGGATCACGAGGTCAGGAGATCGAGACCACCCTGGCTAACACGGTGAAACCCCGTCTCTACTAAAAATACAAAAAATTAGCCGGGCGAGGTGGCAGGCTCCTGTAGTCCCAGCTACTCGGGAGGCTGAGGCAGGAGAATGGCGTGAACCCGGGAGGTGGAGCTTGCAGTGAGCCAAGATGGCACACTGCACTCCAGCCTGGGCGACAGAGTGAGACTCCGCCTCAAAAAAAAAAAAAAAAAGTTTGTGATGGTGTTTTCACATAGCCAAGTACTATGCAGCTGTAAAGCAAAATGAGAAAAATCTCTATGCAGTATTTTCCAGGATACATATTAAATGGAGGAAAAAAGCAAAATACAGAACAATGTGTTTAGTATGTTCCTTTGGTGTGAGAAGTAGGGAATGGTGGCTAGGCGTGGTGATTCATACCTGTAATCCCAGCAGTTTGGGAGGCTGAGGCGGGAGGATTGCTTGAGCCCTGGAGTTTGAGACCAGCCTGGGCAACATGTCAAAACCTCATCTCTCCAAAAATTAGAATTAGTCAGGTGTGGTGATGCGTGCCTGTAGTCCCAGCTACTTGGGAGGCTGAGGTGGGAGGATCACCTGAATATGAGAGGTCGAGGCTGCAGTGAGCCATGATCACGCCACTGCATTCCAGCCTGGGTGACAGAATGAGATCCTGCCTTGAGAAAAAAAAAAAAAGGTAGAGTGGAAGTGTGGAGAATAAGAATATGAGAATATGCAAATTTGTTTATGTTGCAAAGAGAAACACTGAAAAGACAAATTAGAAACTAATAACATTGTTACCCTATGATAGAGGGTATGGGAAGTACATGAAGTAGGGATGGAAGTGTGATTTCTGAATGTGTCTTTTTATTATTTAGTTTTGACTTTTGAATTAGTAAATATACATTCAAAAATTATAGTAAAATCAAAAATTTTTAAATCCTTAAAATTGAAGACAAACTTGAACAATTGCATCCATGTGTATATCAAAATAGTTATTTAAATACATGGAGAAAAACTATTTCAGGTGACTTTGGAGCTTAATACTAAATGGCATATATGCTAAGGATAAAAAGAACTGCAAAAAAACCCCCACCTTTATTCATTTTATTGCTAGTTGTAATATTCGTATTTTAATTTTGACACCATATGATATGTATTATAGGATAAAGCCAGTAAGTCTTTATGTGAATGTATTAGTAATCAATAGAGATACATGTATAAAATCAAAGAAGCTAAGCACAAAACCTGTAATTTTGAACCTGAATTATAAATGTCAATATGAATTCATCATTTATAATACACATTTCTTAATCCATATAAATTTGTTCCTTAGCTCTGTCCACTGAGAGGACTTAGAAACACTTTGTCACCTTGGTAGATGTAAGCTCCTCTAATACCCTAATTTTGGTCTTTAAATACTTGTACTTGAAATAATCCAGGACTCCTTGAAGAAATGACTGATTCTGGGTCTGGGGCAGGGGACATGCATAATGAACCTGGAACATCTTGTGCCAAAACCAAGAAAGCTTTCAAAGATGGAAAAGCCAAATTGAAAAGGCTCTCCTTGGCCAAAATTGGGACAATTTGAACATCAGAAGAAATAAGGAGAATAATTTATTGAGAAAATGATTATATAACAATAAATAGAACAAATGGAGGTGGCTAGGTGGCTATTATTCTTTACTGTGAAAATTGGTAATGAAAAAGAATTATATATTTGAACTGCCTTTTGAGTGGGAACCATTTTATGTTTAATGAGGAATGCCAAATAACGTAGAAGGAATTAAAGAATTTGAAAGTGACAATTTATTATAACCTGTTATGAATAATTACTTTGGGCCAGGATCATTAATGGGTGCTAAAACTGTTAGACAAAAATGTTTGATTGGGAATTGGATATTCCCATGGAGCCAAAGTATGATTCCACAGATTACTAGATTACTAGTTGGCCTCAGGCTAAAAGAATATAACTTTACGTTGGAAGGATTAGACTATCACTAACCTAGCTATTATTCTTAGTATCATTAAAAGTGAGCCAAAAAAGATGTGCTTCAATATCAAGCACGTTGCTATTGAAATTTTTTGTCTAAAATTTTAAATCTGAATTTTAATTAACTTCAGAGACTTAGTTTGTAAGGCATATGGAAGATCAAGAAATTACATGCTATCTTGAGGAAGAAATTTAAAAAACTCAGTATGAGGTACAGATGAACCGACCATTCTCTTCAACAAATCAATGTCATGAGGGAGAAAAACGGGAGAGGTAGATGGGAGAAAGGGAAAGTGTCCTAGAATAAACTTGATTTAGAGATAGAGTAAGCAAATACAACATGTGTAAACTGTAAAGTTCCTTTTTTTTTTTTTTTAAAAGAAAGGAGTAGGATGAAGCAAGATGACCAGCTTTTAATTTAGAATGTCAGTGATGGGTATAGAGGTGTGTATATAATCAAACACACATATACAGTACATATTATATATATGCATGTATATTTCCTATATTTGAAAATTTGTATAATGAAAATTTAATTTTTTTGTTTACAGATACTTAGGTTATTTGGAATTTCTTTTTTTTTTTTTTTCCTGTTACGATAATGTTTTTATAAACATTCCTTTCCTTGTTTATGTGTTTAAGTGTATACCAATATAGGGTAGCTAGCAGTGGAGTCCCTAGGTCAAAGAGTAGGCACAGCTTTTTTTTTTTTTTTTTTTTTTTTAAAAAGATGGAGTTTCACTCTTGTTGCCCCAGGCTGGAGTGCAATAGCATGATCTCGGCTCACCGCAACCTCCACCTCCCAGGTTCAAGCGATTCTCCTGCCTCAGCCTTCCAAGTAGCTGGGATTACAGGCGTGCACCACCACGCCCAGCTAATTTTGTATTTTCAGTAGAAACAGGGTTTCTCCATGTTGGTCAGGCTAGTCTCGAACTTCTGACCTCAGTTAATCTGCCCACCTCGGCCTCCCAATGTGCTAGGATTACAGATGTGAGCCACCACGCCTGGTCGGCACATCTTAAACTCTACTAGATGTTCATAAGTTGTTCTTCAGAATGATTGTATTGGTGGGGATTTTGGACAAGGGAATCATGAGACATATGTCTTCCCTACTAGATGGTGAATTCTTTAAGGGCAGGTACTGTGTAGAGGTTCAAATATAGAAATGTTTGATTGAATGCAATCGTATTTTAGGAGGATTGCCTGGCAGCAGGATGGAGAAACTTGAGTTAGGTCAGCTGAGAGACCATTGTGATGTTTAAGGTATGAGGCAATGAGTGTGTAAGACCAGAGGTAGTAGAGAGGAGGGGATGGATATGAGAACTCCCTAGAAGAAAGGATCAGAATGTATGCATTCTTTTTGTTGAGGAGAATATCGATGGTTCATTTTTGTGATTTACAAGAACCAGCAGTTTATTGGCTTAACTTTGTAGGAAGCAGGTAAGTTATACTTCCCTAATTAAATCAAAGGCATCTTCTGGCTAATTCCAGTAGAGTTCTAGCCTTTTCTTTATCTTCTGCTTGCACTCTTTTCAAGCCTCCGTTTTTTTCCTGGGATACATTCATGCGATTTAAAAGCAACTGATAGTCGAATTGGGCAAAGGCACAGTCAGTGGCAAAGATGAGGAGGATTTAGTAGAATCTATGGGCCCCTTCCTTGTCAAATGAATTTGTGAAATCTTCCAAGGATAAAGGCTGTCTCCTCCTATGGTTTTTAGAAGGAAAGCGTATTCAGCACCATAACGGGCAGTTCATCATGTGCAGTTTTTATTATTATTTTTTTAAAGACAGGGTCTTGCTCTGTTGCCCAGGCTGGCATGCAGGAGTGTGATCAGTGCAGCCTTGACCTCCCAGGCTCAAGCAGTCCTCCCACCTCAGCCTCCTGAGTAGCTGGACCACAGGAGCATGCCACCAACTCTAGCTAATTTTTGTTTTTCATTTTTTTTTGAGATGTCTCGCTCTGTTGCCCAGGCTGGAGTGCAGTGGCGCAATCTCAGCTCACTGCAATCTCTGCCTTCCAGGTTCCAGTGATTCTCCTGCCTCAGCCTCCCCAGCAGCTGGGATTACAGGCGCATGCAACCATGCCCAGCCAATTTTTTTTTTTTTTTATTGTATAGTAGAGACGGGGGTTTCACCATGTTGGCCAGGCTAGTCTCAAACTCCTGACCTCAGGTAATCCACCCACCTCAGCCTCACAAAGTGCTGGGATTACAGGCGTGAGCCACCACGCCCAGCTCTTGGCTAATTTTTAAAAATTTTTGGAGAGATTATGATTTCACCATGTTGCTCAGTCTGGTCTCAAACTCCTGGGCTTGAGCGATCTTCCCACCTTGGCTTTCCAAAATGCTGGGATTACGGGCATGAACCACCATGTCTGGCCTAGATGAAATTTTTCTAAAAGAATCCCCTTGGCTGGGCATGGTGGCTCATGCCTTTTGACACTTTGGGAGGCTGAGGTGGGTGGATCATCTGACATCAGGAGTTTGAGACTAGCCTGGCCAACATGGTGAAACCCTGTCTCTACGAAAAATACAGAATTAGCTGGGTGTGGTAGTGGGCGCCTGTAATCCCAGCTACTTGAGAGGCTGAGGCAGAAGAATCACTTGAGCCAGGGAGGCAGAGATTGCAGTGAGCTGAGATCATGCCATTGTACTCAAGCCTGGGCGACAGAGCCAGACTCCATCTTAAACAAACAAACAAACAAACAAAAAAACAAAACCCTTATATCTTATTTTAAAACGTTGTGACTTCTTGCATATTCTGAAGTTAGTGACTTCAAGAAGTTTGACCAGGCCAGGCGTGGTGGCTCATGCCTGTAATCCCAGCACTTTGGGAGGCCGAGGTGGGCGGATCACGAGGTCAGGAGATCGAGACCATCCTGGCTAACAGGGTGAAACCCCGTCTCTACTAAAAATACAAAAAATTAACCGTGTGTGGTGGCGGGCACCTGTAGTCCCAGCTACTCGGGAGGCTTAGGCAGGAGAATGGCGTGAACCAAGGAGGCGGAGCTTGCAGTGAGCGGAGATCACGCCACTGCACTCCAGCCTGGGTGACAGAGGGAGACTCGGTCTCAAAAAAAAAAAAAAAAAGAAGTTTGACCAATGATTCTAGAACAGCTCTCTCCAGTAGAAATATAGTGAGCCACATATTATCATTATTATTTTGTCATTGATTGCTCCATTCTACATCCACAGAAACAGACCCAGACAGGGAGTGATGAGATTTGCACCTGGGTCACACAGCTGATCTGTGGCAGAGGTGGGGGTCTCAACTTCTGGCTTTTAGCCGTGCCTTTTTTTTTTTTTTTTTTTGACAGCATCATATTGCCTTAGTGCCCTCAAAATATTATTTGTCCAGTTTGTAGTTACTAACTATTGGAGGCCAAGTCTTGATCTAGTCCCACTTACCATGGGGTACACTTGTCCCTCTTCCTCATGGAAACAGTTTCATCCTGACACTGAGGTCTCAAAGAACATTTCATCCTTTAGGGACTTCACCTTTTTTAAATCACAAAATTTACTTAGGACCTGACACTTAGAGTCAGAAAGGAACACCCATTACTGAGCACCTTCCTTGGGCATGGTGTTTTCAGGGAGCTATGCATGTCTAGTGGGGCCGGCCCTCTAAAAAGTGGAGACAAGAAACAACCTACTCATAATCCCACAGTCTCCCCAAGGAGCCAGAGATTCTTGTCTAGCTAACCTCCTTTAACTATTTTCTAAACAGCTAGTACTATAACCTTAACTTGTGCCCATAAAAAGAACCATGGAGACCAGGTGGGGTGGCTCACACGTATAAACCTAGCACTTTGCGAGGCCGAGGCAGGTGGATTGCCTGAGGTCAGGAGTTTGAGACCAGCCTGGCCAACATGGTGAAACCCTGTCTCTACTAAAAATACAAAAAAATTAGTCGGGCATGGTGGCATGCTCCTGTAATCCCAGCTATTTGGGAGGCTGAGGCAGGGGAATTGCTTGAACCCGGGAGGCGGAGGTTGCAGTGAGCCGAGATCGCGCCACTGCACTCCAGCTTGGGCGACAGAGTGAGACTCTGTCTCAAAAAGAAAAAAAAGAAAAAAAAAAAGAGCCACGGAGACATTGGGAGCATTCAGGGCAGTGGATCACTGGAGGAGCTTCAAAGCCAGGGGAGCCCACTTTTGAGGCTGAATGTCTCACCTACTAGCTTTGTGACCTTGGTCAGGTGACTTTTCCAAACCTTGGTTTTCCCATCTGTAATGTGAGTATGGGCAGCACAGCCCCTACTCCTAGGACTGTGTGTAGGGAGATGGTGCTTGGGCACACAGCACTCACCGAATGCAGGTCATTAACAGTGGGAGACAGCAGTAACTAAGATTTATTGAGCACTTACTGTTGACCTGGTGCTTGCCGTCAATGAACTCATTAAAAAAATTTTTTTTGAGATGAGGTCTCATTCTGTTGTCTAGACTGGAGTGCAGTGGTGCAATCATAGCTCACTGCAGCCTTGACCTCCCTGGGCTCAGGTGATCCTCCCATCTCAACCTTCTGAGTAGCTAGGACCACAGGTGTGAGCCACCCGCCCAGCTAATTTTTGTGTATTTTTTGTAGAGACAGAGTTTTGCGATGTTGCCTAGGCAGGTCTCAAACTCCAGGGCTCAAGCAGTCCACCCATCTTGGCTTCCCAAAGTGCTAGGATTACAGGCATGAGCACCACACCCAGCCATTTTTTTAAAATTAAATTTTAAATTTTATTTATTTATTAATGAATGAATGAACAACAGGATCTGACTCTGTTGCCCAGGCTGGAGTGCAGTGGCACAATCGTGGCTCCCTGAAGCCTCAAACTTCTGGGCTTAAGTGATCCTCCCCCCACCCCCCAGCCTCCTGAGTAGCTGTAGCTGGGACTAGAGGGAGACCCCACTATACACAGCTAATTTTTTTTTTATTTTAGGGAGGGATGATGTCTCTCTATGTGTTGCCCAGGCTGGTCTTGAACTCCTGGGCTCAAGGGGTGCTCCTGCCTCAGCCTCCCCAAATATTGGGAGCAACTGTGCCTTGCTAATTGCCTCTAATCCTCAGAACAACCCTGTGAGAGAGGTTGTGCTATTACCCTCATTTTACAGATGTGTAAACTGAGGCGTAGAAAGGCTGAATGACCTCTCCCTGCCTCACTTCTGGGTCCTTGGCCACTTCTTGCCTCTGCACGTGTTTTTTTTCCTTTCCCTTAGGCAGGGATAGAAAAAGGGCATCTATGTTGTCTTCTGGGGCCTGTAGTGAGAGTAGTGCATTCTATTAATTATGATTGGTTTTACTGTCATGGCTCCTAAAAATGATGGGCCAGCAGGGACTACTGCAGTACCAAGGTTTCCCATTTCCCCCATGGGCCTGATCCTAGGGTAGCAGCTTCCCATTCCTCTGCGGTGGTGCCTGCAGCTACAGATTTAATTTAAAAATTTCTAGTAGCCACTGTGCAGTACAGTTTCAAACTCCTAGGTTCAAGTGACCTTCCTGCCTTAGCCTCCCAAGTAGCTGGTACTGCAGGTGCACGCCACTGTGCCCAGCAAAATTAATTTTCATAATAGCGTTTAATCCCTTATATCTAAAATATTATTATTATTATTTTTGGAGACAGGGTCTCACTCCTGTTGCCCAGACAGGAGTACAGTAGTGTGATCACACCTCACTGCAGCCTTGACTTCCTAGGTTCAGGTTATTCTGTCATTTCAGCCTCCCAAGTAGTTGGGTCTACAGGCATGTGCCACCATGCGTGGCTGATTTTTTTTGTATTTTTTGTAGAGACCAGGTTTTGCCATGTTGCCCAGGCTGGTCTTGAACTCCTGGCCTCAAGCAATCCACCCACCTCAGCCTCTCAAAAGTGTTGGAATTACAGGCGTGAGCCACTGCACCTGGCCCTTCCAAAATACTGTTTCATCAAGTAATCAGTATAAAAGTTATTAATGAGATATTTTACATTCTTTCTTGATGGCAAGTCTTCAAAATCTGGTATGTTATATGTATAGCACATCTCAATTTGGGCTAGCCACATTTCAATGCCCAGTATCCTTGTATAACTAGTGGTTACTGTATTGGACACCTCAGTTCTTTTTTTTTTTTTTTTTTGAGATGGAGTCTTGCTCAGTCGCCCAAGCAGGAGTGCAGTGGTGCAATCTTGGGTCACTGCAACCTCTGACTCCTTGATTCAGGTGATTCTCCTGCCTCAGCCTCCTGAGTAGCTGGGACTACAGGCTTGCACCACCATATCCGGCTAATTTTTTTTTTCTTTGTATTTTTCACCATGTTGGCTGGGGTGCTCTCAAACTCCTGACCTCAAGTTATCCTCTGGCCTTGGCCTCCCAAAGTGCTGAGATTACAGGCATGAGTCACTGCGCCCAGCCCGGACACCTCAATTTTAGAATATACCCATTTGAAACCTTTGAACTCAGTTTGGTGTACTGATTTGATCTACTGTCATTGAGGGTGGTCTTGAGCTGATTTTGCTTTGTAATATTATTGCTAGTTATTAGACAAGTTCTGGCTTCCTGCCTAGATTTTTCTATGCTAACTTGGCAGGTCCAAGAGTAATTCTCAGGGTCCCAGACGAAGCCAATATCTACATTTATTATGTTCACAATTTTCTCTTTTGACTAAAAAACAGGATTGACCTCAGATTTTTTTTTTTTTTTTTTTTTGGTCACATCTGTCAATTTGAGTTGCTGCCAATAAAAAGATAATATTCAGGCAAGTTCCAGTCTTGTTTAGTTATAAGAAATTTTGTTACAACAAGGTTGACGTAAGTATTCAGTAAGCATTCTATTATGATATTTCCTAGGGTTTGTGAAATTTAGATTACATTAAAAAAAGTCAAACATTATGATGTTTTTGGTTATTCCAAGTATTTCTGGAGTTTCTACTGTGTGCCAAATATTGTTCATTCAATGGATTAATATTTGTTGAACTTTTTTTTTTTTCTGAGATGGAGTCTTGCTCTGTTGCCCAGGCTGGAGTACAGTGGCGTGATCTCGGCTCGCTGCAACCTCTGCCTCCTGGGTTCAAGTGATTCTGCTGCCCCAGCTTCCCGAGTAGCTGGGACTACAGGCACCTGCCACCATGCCTGGCTAACAGAATGCCCTTTTAATGCAGACTTTAAAAGTGATAAAAAGGGTTGCTGCATCTTTTACTTCTTAAGTCTTTCTCTCCTTGCGTGGTAGTGGGATGTCCTCAGATTATGGTTACTGAAAGAAAGTTATCTTAGAAGGAGGTTTTTTATCAACTTTGTGAGTATGATTTCATTGGAACTGGTCTTGACTTTAGGAAGATCTGGCTCTGAGATCAAGGTTCTGGCTGTGGGGAGTGGAGACCTTGTGGAGAAACAGTTATTCTTGTACACTGATAGTGGGAGTATAAGTTGCTACAATTTTTTGGTAGATAATTTGGCAGTGTCTAATCACAATTAAAATGTGATTTTAAGCAAGTCTAGCAATCCTGCTTCTGACAATAATTTCTAGAACAATGCTAACTCATGTGTATTGCAGCACTGTTTGTAAAGATGAAAAGTTAAAATAGGATCATATAAATAATATACTGTATATTTGTTTCCTGTTCCTATAGTGTAATAATTTCCTATTTGCTATAACAAATTACCACACCCTTAGTGTCTTAAAACAACACAAATTTATTATTTTATAATTCTGGAAGTCTGAAGACCTACAATTAGGATTTCAGCAGGACTGTTCCTTCTGGAAGCTTTAGGAGAGAATCTGTTTTCTTTCCTTTTCTAGCTTCTAAAGAATGCATGCATTTCTTGACCTGTGGCCCCTTCCTCCATCTTTAAGGCCAACAGCATAGTATCTTCACATCTCTCTCATCCTCTCTCTGATCTCTGCTTCCTTCTCCCTGACCGTGACCTTTTGCTCCCAGTGTCACATCTCCTATTCTGATCCTCCTGTCTCCCTCTTACAAGAACTCTTGTGATTACATCATACTTGGATAATCCAGGATAACCACCCTAGTCAGGATCCTTAATTTAATCATTTCTGCAGAGTTCCTTTTGCCATGTAAGGTAGCATATTCACAGGATCTGAGAATTAGGATCTAGACATCTTTGGGGGAGCATTATTCAGCCTGTCACACTCCATAGTACTGTGCAGCCAATAAAAAAACTGTGTGTACTGACACAGGAAGATTTCACTGATAAAACAAGAGGATTGGCCAGGAGTGGTGGCTCACACCCATAATCCCAGCACTTCGGGAGGCCAAGGCAGATGGATTACTTGAGGTCAGGAGTTTGAGACCAGCCTGACCAAAATGTTGAAACCCCATCTCTACTAAAAATGCAAAAATTAGCTGGGCCTGGTGGTACATACCTGTAATCCCAGCTACTTGGGAGGCTGAGGCAGGAGGATTGCTTGAACCAGGGAGGCAGAGGTTGCAGTGAGCCAAGATTGTGCTATTCCATTCTAGCCTGGGCAACAAGAGCAAAACTCCATCTCAAAAAAATAAAATGAAAAAAAGAAGATTGCTTGTGAATGGGGAAAAAAGCAAGTTGCCAA
Organism: Papio anubis; assembly: GCF_008728515.1. NCBI lineage: Eukaryota > Metazoa > Chordata > Mammalia > Primates > Cercopithecidae > Papio > Papio anubis. The sequence goes on from NW_022165199.1 coordinate 44,190, forward strand.
ACAGTATAGTATGATCCCTTTTTGTATGTTTTTGAATTTTAATTTTTTATTTTTGCCCACCCTCCTGACCCCTTTGCGTGTTTTTGTTTAAAAAGAAGTAAGCATTGTGTGTATGTGTTTCTATACACATAGAAAAGATCTGGAAGAATGCACACTAAACATTTGGGTAGTGGTTACTTCTGAGAACACAAGGATGTGTTGAGATGACTTTAAACTGTATAATTCTTCTGTACAGTAAATGTGTTTGTTTGTTGTGATTTTATTTATTTATTTATTTTTGAGATGGAGTCGCACTGTGTCGCCTGGGCTGGAGTGCAGTGGCGCGATCTTGGCTCACTGCGACCTCTGCCTCCCGGGTTCAAAACAACTCTCCTGCCTCAGCTTCCCAAGTAGCTGGGATTACAGGCGGCTGCCACTACGCCTAGCTAATTTTTTGTAGTTTTAGTTGAGATGGGGTTTCACCATGTTGGCCAGGCTGGTCTCGAATTCCTGACCTTGTGATTTGCCCGCCTCAGCCTCCCAAAGTGCTGGGATTATAGGCGTGAGCCACCGCGCCCAGCCCTGTAATTTTATTTTTATGAAAGTATATGTGCAGAGTTCTGACTTATAAGTGGGAGCTGAACAGTGGTTATACATGGATATACAGAGGGTAATAATAGGGAGGGTGGGAGAAGGGCAAGGGTTGAAAAATTCCCTGTTGGGTACAGTGTTCACTATTCAGGTGATGGGCACATTAAAAGGCCAGACTTCACCATTATGCAATATATACATGTAACAAACTGCACTCGTACACCCTGAATCTATAAAAAATAAAAACTTTTTTGGCAGGGCACTGTGGCTCACGCTTGTAGTCTCAGAATTTTGGGAGGCCGAGGCTGGCGGATCATTTGGTCAGGAGATCGAGACCATCGTGGCTAACACGGTGAAACCCCGTCTCTACTAAAAATACAAAAAACTAGCCGGGCGAGGTGGCGGGCGCCTGTAGTCCCAGCTACTCGTGAGGCTGAGGCAGGAGAATGACGTAAACCCGGGAGGCGGAGCTTGCAGTGAGCCGAGATCGCGCCTCTGCACTCCAGCCTGGGCGACAGAGCGAGACTCGGAAGAAAAAAATTATACGTGCGCATAGTTGAAAAAGTAAAAAATGTAAGCCTTCTGATGAAAATCCTATAGTCAGTTGTGTTATTTCTTCCCACCCCAGAACCCTCTTTCCCAGAGGTCTCCATTTTATGAATCTTTTAGGTCTTTATATTTCTAAATAACAAATGTATGCTATTTCTTGATTTTTTTCCACATTAGATACCTTTTGACTTTCTACTTATGAAGATGAGGCTTCAGCTGTTTTTCCCTCACCATTTATCTTTTCAGTATGATTACACTGAAAATTTTGCTCTACATTACACCCCAGAAACTGTTATTCTTAGCTAACCCACGTCTGTACCACAAAGGAAATGTGCGTGTGTGTGTAAAGGGAAAACTATACAAGGGACATGTATACCTTTATGGTATAGTTTTTTTCTCCCTTCTGAAAAATAGTCTAGTTTTTTCTTTTCTTAGTCTTCTTGTATCCGTCATTAACCCATCCCAAACTCTCCACTGGCATTCATTCTCTTCTTGGGAGACTTACCAGCCTGTCTTTTCCTTGGAGACCTCTTTCCTGGAATTGTGTTCTCTGGCTCCCATCTGGGTTTGCTTTCTATGCCTGTGTCACAGTTGTTGTCTTGGGGTCTCCCTTCACCATCATTTTGGGTACTCTCTCCTATTCTGTTTATGTTGGATCCTTTATTTCCCGAAGGCCTTGATTATTCTTTCTGGTTTACTCTTGGTTTTGGTGGAACGTGTCATCTAGTGGTTTTCTGAAAAAGGGGTATATGGGAAATACATATATGGATATAATATTTGAAAATATCATTTAAAAAAAAAATAAAGGGGAAAATAACTCCATTAGGTAAAATGGGCATGGGGGAAAAATCCAAATATACCAGAGGTCACGTAATGATTTTTCTGTTCAAAGGAATTACACTGGGAGACACTAAACTTAAATCGTTGGAGGACATGCCCTTTATATCCCAGCAGATTCCCAGTGTTCTCCAACTTAGGACACAGGAAGAATTGAGAATAAGGGTCGGATTTTAAGATCAAAACTAGGGTTCTTTGGTAAATGTTTTTACTTTTCACTTACTTCCTCTGCAAAATGGAGACAATAGTGATCTTGTTAAGGCACTTTAGATAAAATGAGACAATACAGATAAAGAGCAAGATGCTAGGGACTGTTTTTATTATTATTGAAATTGTTTTCTTATGAGACTGTAGGCAACTAAATTTGGAATATTTTCATACATGTACACATGATTATAATATGCTAAATTTTACTTGGAGTCATATTTTACATACTTTTACTATGAGAAATGCTTTCAATATCTAATGTACATTAAAGACTTTATCACCTTATCTGTAACCTAATTTTGAAAAAATGCTTTTTAATAAAAGTTTTAATATTGCATTAGTAATATATGCTTGCTATAAAAAATGAAAACTTAGAAAAAAGTAGAAAAAAGGGAAAATTCATAATTTCCATTAACATGGTGTATTGTTTCCAAGTTTTTTTTTTTTTTTTTTTAATTGTTTCTTTCTTTTTTCTTTTGAGATGGAGTTTTGCTCTTGTTGCCCAGGCTGGAGTGCAAAGGGGCAATCTCGGCTCACTGCAACCTCCACCTCCCAGGTTCAAGTGATCCTTCTGCCTCAGCCTCCTGAGTGGCTGGGATTACAGGCGTCAGCCACCACACCCAGCTAATTCTTTTCTTAATTATTATTATTTTTAGTAGAGACGGGGTTTCACTGTGTTGGCGAGGCTGGTCTTGAACTCCGTACCTCAGGTGATTCACCTGCCTCGGGCTCCCAAAGTGCTAGGATTACAGGCATGAGCCATCACGCTCGAACCCAAGTGTTTTTCTGTTAAGATCATGGTATATATACAACTTAGAGTCCTGATTCTTAAACTGTTACATACTGTTTGTAAATATTTTCAAATGAATATATATAGTATTATTTTAAAAATATTTTTATCTTTTAGAGATCTGTACTGAAATATTTAGAGATAATATGGTATAATGTCTAACACTTGCTTCAAAAGAGTGGGTGGAGGTGGGAAATGAGTCGGCCATAAATTGATAATATTTAAACTAAATGTTGGCTATGTGGAAGTTTATTATACGACAGTCTACTTTATATATATTACAAATTTTCCATAATGTAAAATAAATAAATCACTACAGTATTCCATTATGACATATCTTTTTTTTTTTTTGAGATGGAGTCTTGCTCTGTCGCCCAGGCTGGAGTGCCGTGGCGCAATCTTGGCTCACTGCAACCTCCGCCTCCCGGGTTCAAGTGATTCTCCTGCCTCAGCCTCCCAAGAAGCTAGGACTACAGGCGCCCGCCACTATGCCTGGCTAATTTTTTGTATTTTTTTAGTAGAGACAGGGTTTCCCCATGTTAGCCAGGATGGTCTCGATCTCCTGACTTCGTGATCCACCCGCCTTGGCCTCCCAAAGTGCTGGGATTACAGGCGTGAGCCACCGCGCCCAGCCTGACATATCTTAATGTCTTTAATCATTGTTTGTAGTTGTTTTTTTCCTTATTTTAAATAGCATTAGCATTAATATATTTAGGTTTTTGAAAAGTTTCCTTATGATGCTTTTATATGAGTAGAATTACTAGTCAGAGTATGAACATTTTAAAGACTTTGGATGTGTGTGTAGGATGTGTGTGTAATACAAAAAGTGGAGAAAATCTTTAGGAGATTTATATTGGATTTATAATTGTACTTATTGAGCATAAGAATTATATAAAAAGTTTATTTTAAAGTTTTAATGTGAGTAAAGGCTTATTAAATATAATAGGTGTAAACATTTTTAAAATTCATACTCTTTTAGAGTGTTAGTAACCACTCACGTGGAACTAGTACTTTATGATTTTATAGAGCTTTCATGTCCGGTAGATGCCATAATCCTCACAACCACTCTATAAGCTGTAAATTACAGAAAAATTCAAAACAAAATACTCTAAGCTTTAACATGTAATTATTGGTAGTAATTCCTGTTACCACTAGATGGCTCTCTTGGTGTGTCCTTTTGAGCAAAAGTAGCTAGTTTGTATAATAGATTTATTATTAACATACATTTTTTTCTTTTTTTTGAGAGGGAGTCTGGCTCTGTTGCCCAGACTGGAGTGCAGTGGTGCAATCTCAGCTCACTGCAGCTTCTGCCTCTCAGGTTCAAGCGATTCTCCTGCCTCAGCCTCCTGAGTAGCTGGGACTCCAGGTGCGTGCCACCACACCAGGCTAATTTTTTGTATTTTTAGTAGAGACGGGGTTTCACCATATTGGCCAGGATGATCTTGATCTCCTGACCTCGTGATCCACCTGCCTCGGCCTCCCAAAGTGCTGGGATTACAGGCGTGAGCCACCACGCCCAGCCTTAACAAACATTTTAATTGGAGTAAAGAACTTATTTGCCACACCACAAAAGCAATATATTTTTGTTGTTAAACTAAATGATTAAAAAAAAACTAGCACTTTATCTCTGAGGATTTTTGTTTGTTTGTTTTTGAAGCAATCTTGCTCTGTTGCCCAGGCTGGAGTGCAGTGGAGCAATCTCGGCTCACTACAACCTCTGCCTCACGGGTTCAGGGATTCTCCTGCCTCAGCTAGCTAAGTAGCTGGGACCACACCAGGCTAATTTTTGTGTTTTTTTTAGTAGAGATGGGTGGGGTTTCACCATGTTAGCTAGGCTGGTCTCAAACTCCTGGCCTCAAGTGATCTTCCCTTTTCGGCCTCCCAAAGTGCTAGGATTACAGGCTTGAGTCACTGCACCCATCCAGGATTTTAATATATAAATATTGAACTGAGTAAATTAGTGACTTGACCTGGAGCTATGTTCCCCTTGGTCAGTGTAGTTATGTTATTACAATTGAGTTCCTCTAAGGGTCAAAAACTACGATGAGTGTGTGTGGTCCCTGTTAGGTGAGACAGAGTGAAAATGCTACGATTTTGTTGTTTTCATTATTTAAAACTACTAATTATCTTGACAAGAAAATCAGAGCACCTTTGATTTTTGTCTTGCTTGATCTTATGTGTATTTTCTTCCATTTATTTCAATCTTATTAGATCCATTGCCACCTTTTTATAATAAATATTTTGTATTGCCCCTTCTGCTAACTTTAAATGAAAATCATCGTTGCTGGGTGCAGTGGCTCATGCCTATAGTCCCAGCACCTTGGGAGGCTGCAGTAGGCAGATCACTTGAGCCCAGGGGTTCAAGACAAGCCTGAGCAACGTGGCAAAAACTCATCTCTACAAAAAATACAAAAATCAGCCAGGTGTGATGGTGCACTCTTGTAGTTGCAGCTACTCGGGAGGCTGAGGCGGGAGGATTAGTTGAGCCTGGGAGGTCGAGTCTGTCGTGAGCTGTGATCTCGCCACTGTACTCCAGCCTGGGCTACAGAGAGAGTCTCTATCTCAAAAGAAAAGAAAGAAAATCATAGTTAATGTTACTGATCTGCATGATTTCAAAAAAATCATGTTTTGATTATAATATAAAGGATAATTTGAAAAGAAGCAATTTATAATAAAATGTGTATTAAAATATGTAAATACTTGAGCACACTGCATTAGATGTCACAGTGAGTTAGTAAAATGCTTATGCTGGCACATAAAATCACTGTGAATGTGATAGCTGAACAAGCTGATTGATATATGATATTGGTGATGCACATGCCAAAGTGGCATTGACATGATTTTCCAAAATGACAAACAACTCTTAGTAAATTTCTGAACAAAACAAATAGATTTATAGTACGGCTGCATTCTAGAATATTTGGAACACATTAACACTGTGGAAAAAATACATTTTGTTTACATGTTAGATTCCAGCCTTAGATATGTTTTCAGTGGAATCTTTGAAAATTATCCAGAACATGTGACAATTCTTTGTTCTACAGGACTATTCCCTCCTTTGCTGGACCTCTCGTATCCATGGCGCTTGCCCATTAAATGCTAGCAGAGCATCGGCACCTTCAGTCCCCAAAATGCCGCCATAAACATACAAAGGGCTCTCAAGGGGGCAGTGCTGCTGCCAGTGAGAACCACTGATTTCCAAGAATCCATCTCATTAATCTACCATAGGGCTGTATTGCTCATGGAAATTTAAAACCAGAGTAACTTAAGTGTATTTGGTCCTAAACTGTGATATGTTTTGAATAATTAGGACAATTGAATAATTATGGACAAAGTTGATTTGTTCAAATGCTTCATGATTTTATTATAATTCATGTAAGCAGATATATGATTGATATTTTAAGTTCCCAACATTCTACATTTTCTTTATTTTTTTCCTGCTCATCCCATCTAGTAAGTCAGGAACATAAAACTTTCCTTAATGTTATCATTTGCTTAGTTGACAGTCATACAATGTAATTTGTCCCTTTGAAAAAAACATTTTTAAAATTAGGTAATATAGTAATGTTATAGAAACTTTGTAAAATGAAGACAAAATTTCCCATAATCATTCCATCCTAAACAATTGTTAATATTTTTCAGTGTTTTATACTTTATATGCGTATTTTGACAAAAAAGTTTTATATCTTTTCATAATGTGGCATAAATTTTTTGTTGTTTATATAGCTTCAAAACTATTAGGTTAAATTACTGCATTTTGTTCCTTTCGATTCTACAATTCAATCATTTTCCTACCTTTAGATTGGTCACATAAGAATTATATATAATATATATGTGTATGCATATATAATCTTTACTGATAGATCTGTTTCAATATATCTTTCCTTTAGAATAGATTCTTAGAAGTGGGATCACTTACTGGGTCAATGGACTCAGATATTTTTGTAACTTGTTAAATTTGCCAAGTTGACTAAAAAATAAAGCTGATCCACTTATATTACTATCAGCATATCTGAGTTGTCAATATATCAAAGTATCAGTTTCACCTAATTCTTGGCTGCATCAGTAATTACTTTAAAATTATTTACTTTATGTTAACCTGATTAGCAGTGACACTGAGCATTTTTTGCCCTTGTGAATTATTTCTATTTTCTTTTCTGTAAAATGTATGGCCTGTCTTTTAACTATTGATGTGTTGGGTCCTTGCTGTTTATTTCCCGCCCCTTTTCATTTTGAGTCAAGTCTTTTAAATAAGTAAAACATGACTGTTTCTTCTAGTCATTTTTGTGGTAAATATATTTCTTTGCCATTTCTTATTTTATTTTATTTTAATAGTATAGAAAATACTATGTGTTATCAAAGAAAGAACATAAGATAGAGAGTCAAAAATCAGGGTTCTGGACAGAGATACTTATAGTACTTGTTATATTTGACAAAGGACTCATATCCAGAACATATGTGAGAATGCTTACAAATCAATAAGAAAAAGACAGACAACCCAGTTTCAAAAAATGGGGAAAAGCCCTAAACTGGCACTTCACAAAAGATACTCAGATATCTAAACCATTTGGCAGTATGTATGCTGAATGAATGCAAACTGATTTTATATTACCTGCGTAAAACCTATTTAAAAATGTTTATTTTTGGAAAGATATATTTCATCGTAAAGCCAAATTTATATCATTCAGAGTATAGGTGCTATATTTGTTAGTGTGACCAGTTCAGATTTTACCGTACTTCTGTAGGAGACAGGTCAGTTTCTTTTTGCTTTATCTTGCCGTTTAATAGGAAATTATTTTTGCAGGTTTCTTGCTTGTTGAATATGATGTTAATTTTTACTGTCCAGCAGTTACATATTATTTAGGAAAAAATGCCTCATTGGAGATCAGTAATCTCTATAGATCTTAGTGACTTTAAGCAGGATTGAGGAATATCTTGGCTTTCAGTGACTCCATCAAGGTTATGAGAGAATAGGAGAAAAAAAGGAAAGGAAATCAGAAATGCAAGGATGAAAATGTTGCAAGTATCACAGAGAAGTGTATTTAAAAAAATCCCATATAAATCCCTCAAGTACATGTGGTTGTTTTTCCTATTCTGTACTCCAGAATATAATATAGTTTTTTTTTTTTAGATGGAATCTCACTCTTATGCCCAGACTGGATTGAATTTTTCGTAGAGACAGGGTTTCACCCTGTTGGCCAGGCTGGTCTCGAACTCCTGACCTCAAGTGATTCGCCCACCTCGGCCTCCCAGAGTAGTGGGATTACAGGTGTGAGCTGCTGTGCCTGACCATAATATAGATTATTTTTATCCTTACAAATGAAACAATTCTAAGAAATTCTTTCCTGCCTTGTGATGAAGGCCTGTTTGGGATATGTATATCTCACCTAATTATTGTGCAAGCCTCCAAGTGTTAGTATCTGTCCCTGGTTACCTCTTTTGTGCTTGATTATTCCCATCTTACCTAATTCACTAAAAATTATAGGCATAATTCTGTTTATTTTCATGGACAGCTTTTCTTATAATTACCCCTTTTAGATTTCTTGACAGCCCTTTTAATGATGTAGAACATTTCAGTTCTTCCTGGCAGAAATAACTTTTTCAAGCCCCATTTGCCAACTTCCTTCTCACACATACACTCCTTTCTCTTCCTTATTGAGTTCAGGTTGAGTATCCCTTATCTGAAATACTTAGTCCAGAAGTATTTCAGATTTTGGGTTTTTTCAGATTTTGGAATATTTCCATTAATACTTACTGGTTCAGCATCCCTAATGCAAAAATGCAAAATCTGAAATGCTCCAATGAGCATTCCTTTGATGCTTAAAAAGTTTCAGATTTCAAATTTTTGGATTAGGGATACTCAACCTGTAATAATTGTTCATACCAGGTAGAGATACACTGATCAACCTGCCATTACTCTTTATAACTTATTTCCTCTTGACTACTTACCTAACCCTCAGAGTATATACTTTTTTTGAGATAAATTTATACCCCAGGCACATTTTTTCATTGTAAATCTCAGGGGTTCCATATTTCCTTTCCCTACAGGCCCAAAATTCTGCTTTTCCTTATTTACGATACTGTGTAACGTAATTGAGTAATCTTCCAGCTGGATAGTCTTTCTGGGTTTGGAAACTTTCTTCTGAGAACTGTCATCCCTTGAATTTGAATGTTTGTGATACATTCAAATCTTAATTTACCTATATTCTACTATCATAATCTTTTTTTCTGACATGTATTTCAATATTTCTTATTCAAGAAGACACAAATACATACACACCTATGCACACCTCACATCCCAGGCTGGGACATTAGCCTTTTCAGATATATTAAATTCAAGACACAAGATACTCTTTCCTGGTTTTTTTTTTTTTTTTTTTTTTTTTTTGAGACAGAGTTTACTTTGTCGCCCAGGCTAGAGTGCAGTGGTGCGATCTCGGCTCACTGCAACCTCTGCCTCCTGGGTTCAAGTGATTCTTGTGCCTCAGCCTCCTGAGGAGCTGGGACTATAGGTGTGAGCCCCCACACCCAGCCAATTTTTTATTTTTAGTAGAGATAGGGTTTTACCATGTTGTCCAGGCTGGTCTCGAACTCCTGGCCTCAAGTGATCCACCTGCCTCAGCCTCACAAACTGCTGGGATTACAGGGGTATGTCATCATACCTGGCCTCTAGCCTCTAATGAGACAGATAGTCTATTCATAATACTATTACTCTCTTTTTAGTATTTTCATAGAATGTGAATTATTTACTTTCTGCAAGAACTTAAATATACATTCATGTAGGAGGGCAGAAAATTTGTATTTTAAAATTTTGAACACATTTACTATTGCAAAATAATTTATGGTAAGTTTAGTTTAATTTGCACCAACAACAGATGATAATATCTTGCACTTTATTTACTTTTATGAAAAATTTTATTGCTGCAAACCCTCCAGTGAAAACAATTAGTTGCCAGTTTTAAATTTTAGACCAGCTTGGCTGGGCGTGGTGGCTCATGCCTGTAATCCCACCACTTTGGGAGACCAAAGCCGGCAGATCATTTGAGGTCAGGAGTTTGAAACCAGCCTGGCTAACATGGTGAAACCCTGTCTCTATTGAAAATAGAAAAATTAGCTGGGTGTGGTGGTGCATGCCTGTAGTCCAAGCTACTTGGGAGGCTGAGGCAGGAGAATCGCTTGAACCCAGGAGGCGGAGGTTGCAGTGAGCCAACACCGTGCCACCGCACTCCAGCCTGGGTGACAGGCCGAGACTCTGTGTCAAAAATAAATAAATAAATAAATAAATAAAAATTTAGACCAGCTTTTCTCTGCTACTTACCTCTTCTTTTACCAGATGTATTTGGAGAATTTAAACTACTTTTATTCTAAGTAAAAACTTAATGAGAAAGAAAAGTGGATTCTAAAATCCAATATAAATTGCTTTTGTATGATCTGTAATTTTGTATTAACCATGGCACACTCTTTTGAAGGGATAATTGAGAATTGACTTATTAATAAAGACAGGGAGGGAAAATGTCATGTCATAATGTATAAATGGAGATTTTGATGTTCAGTTCATCTATGTTTTGTTTAGATGTCCCTGGTAGATTTGGGAAAGAAGCTTTTAGAAGCGGCACGAGCAGGTCAAGATGATGAAGTTCGTATTTTGATGGCAAATGGAGCTCCTTTTACTACAGACTGGGTAAAGAATGATTTTAATGTTGTGTGTTTTTTTTCCTTCTCATTTTTGAGTTTTTGCAGAGAAAAATGTAGTCAGGATTGTGTTTACAAGTGATAAAAAATTATTTTTTTTTGCAAATTCGTTTATTATTTTTGAATTATAACTGTCCTAAAAGAAGTGGTTTATATTATTTTCTTTGATACTGGATAACCTTATCCAAATATTTCATCCACAAAGATTTTTTCTTTCAAACTTTGGAGTGCATTAATGTGGCATGAATATAAACATGTGTCTGCTTGGGATTTAATTTAAAGGCCTTATAAATAGCACAGGTAGAATTTATAATTCAGAAAGATACTGATAAAGATTGGCGTTAGTGTTACAGTCACTCCTAAAAGAAAAACAAGTTTATGTTTCAATTAGTACTTGTAAGACTATTGCGAACATGATCAAAGAGGAAGAAAGGAATGGGAATGAGATCTTGACAACTATAGAAAGAAGGCAGTTGTGGGGAGGGCAAAAAAACATAACTCTTTAATTCTGGGGGCAAATAAAAAAGCATTGTATTGGGGATATGGAATGCTAGGAATCTGAATTAGCCCTCCCATTGGTAACAACTAAAAATTCCAGATTATTGGTTTTGTTGTTTTCGCCTTCCTTTCTCTTGTTATTTTTACATTTTTCATGAAAAACAAAACAAAATTTTTTATTATAGAAAATTTCAAATATATATCAATCCCTGTAATACTCTTTACCCAACTTCAAAAATTATCAAATCATGATAAATCTTGTTTCCTCTATAACTCCGTCTACTGTATTATTTTTTGTTCTGTGTTATTTTAAAGCAAATTCCAGGGACCATATCATTTTATCCATAAATGTTTCAACTTGTATCTTTAAAGAATAAAGACTTTTTGATTAAATATGTTAAAGAAAATCTTCTTAAGTACACTGCTGAGTTAGAAAGAAAGAGCTAATCAACCTGAAAAACCAAGTGAAGGCTAAAACCCAGAGAAATTTTACCTAGAGAAGATTAGGTGAACTCACACTTGTCTGGTGGATTTTCCACCTCACTGACTTGGGGTACTAAAGATAAAGACCTGAGACTGTTCATGGAGAGAAGTCTGATAGGAGATCTCTTCTCATAATTCTGGAATTCCAAAGAGCTGCACCTTCAGTGTAAGGTTAAGCAGGAATACCCTGTCCCTCCTCCTGTCTGCTCCTGCCCTTGTCCCTGTTGCCATGATGCTGCAAAGATAATAAGCTGATGTGAACCAAGACATCAAATGGAGAGAGGAAAAAAATCTGATGGTGAGAATTTGGAATCACAAGGCATCCTTTGTACACACTTGCAGCCTGAACTCATAAACACTTGTGTAGTCTAAAAAACTGTAAACTGAGAAATGAGTTTGAAGTGATCTTTGGACTAGGGATTACCCCAGGTTCCTGACAGAAGCAGATGAGTATCCTCTCTGGAGGAACCTGGCTTCATCCCAGGCTTCATATCCACAAATGAAATTCAAAGGAAAGTGAACAGTCAGAAATAACTAAACACATGGACACATGCCAGTTTGAACAGTAACCTGCTAAAACAACTGTCAACAGAAGCAGACCTCTAAGGACTTGAGATAAAATTTTAGTAACAGATTAGAAACTGCTAAAGAGAAAATTAGTAAACTGAAAGGTATGAAAAAAGATGATCCAGACTATATCACAGATAAAAATAGATAGAAAATGTAAAAGAGATGTTAGGAATCATGAAGGATCATGTGAGAAAGTCTAATATCTGATCATAGATCCACAAAAAGAGCAAAAATAGGGATGAAATAATTCAAAGAGGTAATTGCTGATAATCTTCCAGAACTGATGAAAGATGGCAGCCCACAGATTTGAGTAGCCTAAGAAATCTCCAGCAGAATCAATTTAAAAACTAATCCATATCTAGATACATCATAGTGATGCTGTAGTACCTCAAGACAAAAAGATTTTTTTTTTTTTTTTTTTTTTTTTTTGAGATGGAGTCTCGTACTGTTGCCTGGGCTGGAGTGAAATGGTGCAATCTCAGCTCACTGCAGCCTCCGCCTCCCAGGTTGAAGTGATTCTCCTGCCTCAGCCTCCCAAGTAGCTGGAATTACAGGCACCTGCCACCATGCCTGGCTAATTTTTTGTATTTTTAGTAGAGTTGGGGTTTCAATATGTTGGCCAGCTGGTCTTGAACTCCTGACCCCGTGATCCACCTGCCTCGGCCTCCCAAAGCCAAAAAGATCTTAAGAAGGATTATTATCCATAATACATAAGGAATTCCCATGGGTTAGCAATAAAAAGATAAGGCAATAGAAGACTGACTTTATATGGTACTTTATCAAGGAGAAAGTTTGATTAATAAACATGAAAAGATACTCAACTACATTAAGATTGAGGCAAATGCAGAGGAAAATCATGAAAAACTATTATATATCCACCAGATTAGCAAAAACAGTTGATCAGTACCAAGGCTTGGTGAGGAGATGGTGGGAACGCTCACATATTTTTGGTGGAAGTGTGGAATTGGTATAATCGTTTTGGAAGACAGTTTGGCAGCACATAGTAAATTTGAAGATGTACATACTGTATGATGTAGCAGTTGGGCTTCTAAGACTATTCCCAAGAGAAATGTGTTCATGTGCCTGAAACATATACAAGACTTCTGTATTTAGCAGCAACATTATTCATAATAACACAAAAACTGGAAACAACCCAAATATTCATCAATACTGGTTAAATTAATTGTGGCTTACTCATTCAATGGAATATTATAGAACACAGAAAATTAGTAAGCTATACTTATATTTATTAACATGGTGAATCTCATGAATATAATATCGAGCAAAAGAAGGCAAGTCACAGAGAAATACATGCAGTATAATTCTGGAGGCTGAGATGGAAGATCGCTTGAGCCCAGGAGTTAGAGGTTACAGTGAGCTACGATTGCTCCACTGCACTCTAGCCTGGGCGACAGAGCAAGAACCTGTCTCTAAAAAAATGCATTAAAAAAAAACCCCAAAAGCTACAAAAACTACATGGCCAGGTGTGGTGGCTCATATCCATAATCCCAGCACTTTGGGAGGCTGAGGGAGGAGGATCGCTAGAGCTCAGGAGTTTGAAGATACAGTGAGCTGTGATCACCCCACTATATTCCAGCCTGAGTGACAGAGTGAGACCCTGTCTCAGAAAACAAAACCAAAAAACTTGCATATATGTATATATATTTTGCATCAATAACCAAGAAGGGAAAGTCTCAGAAGACAAAAATAAAAAAGTAGATCCTAATGTCAAACTGAGCAAAACTCCTGGTTGCTAAATTGGCTGTTGAGATATTTTCATTAAATACTGATATTTAAGAGTATAGAAAAGGTTAAAGAAAAAGTGACAAAGCATGGAGAAAGAAAGGATTGTTTAAGGAATTTATTTGATCTGCTGGGATGACCTTCCCTTGAAAATGTAAGGTTTAGCTGGGTTCATTGGTGTGTGCCTGTAGTCCCAGCTACTCTGGAGGCTGAGGTGGGCAGATTGCTTGAGCCCAGCAGTTCAGAGCTGTAGTGTGTGATAATTGTACCTGTGAATAGCCATTGCACCCCAGCCTGGGCAACACAGTGAAGCCCTGTCTCTAATTAAGCAAACAACAATCAATCAAACAAACAAATAAACAAAATATATATATATATATAGAGAGAGAGAGATAGGACTAGGGACTTTTATACATATATCCCACTTAATCTCTTCATAACATAGTGAACTTTTTTTTTTTTGAGATAGAGTCTCGCTCTGTCGCCCAGGCTGGAGTGCAGTGGCGCAATCTTGGCTCACTGCAACCTCTGCCTCCCGGGTTCAAGTGGTTCTCCTGCCTCAGCCTCCTGAGTAGCTGGGATTACAGGCACATGCTACCATGCCCGGCTAATTTCTGTGGTTTTAGCAGAGATAGGGTTTCACCATGTTGGCCGGGCTGGTCTTGAACTCCTGACCTCAAGTGATCCACCTGCCTTGGCCTCCCAAAGTACTGGGATTACAGGTGTGAGCCACCATGTCTGGCCACTGTCTCTTAATTTCTAATGAAATTAATTTTGTTCAGGCAGTTTATCTGATAAAAAATAATGAAGAAAGAAAATTTGAATTAAAGGAAATACTGGATGTTTTTCTTCATTGAGAGTGGGAATTCTTCAAGGCATCTGTGAAGAGGATGTGATAAGCATGAATCTACTCATGTCTTTTGAGTTTTGAGTTACTACATAAACAAATAATGTGAAGAAAATCTTTACTATATAAACAGAAGTATACTAACAATACTGTAAATGTGGATTTTTTTTTTTTTCCTGTGGTACAGTTGGGAACTTCTCCACTTCATCTAGCAGCACAGTATGGTCATTATTCCACCACAGAGGTACTGCTCCGAGCTGGTGTAAGCAGAGATGCCAGAACCAAAGTGGACCGAACACCATTACATATGGCAGCTTCTGAGGGCCATGCCAGCATAGTAGAGGTTTTACTTAAGGTATGTGTTCTCTTTTTGCACTTTGCTTTTAAAAGGCTTTAGAGTTTTATAAGAAGGAGAGGGAACTAGTTTTTGTTAAATGCATACTTAGTATTTTATCTATAGTATTTCATTTTTTGTGTGTATAAGCCCATTAAATGAAAATTATCTTACAGCTTTCATTTCATGAGAGACAAAACTTTCTTTAGGTATATTCTTAGTTAAGTCAACTAATTTATTTCTTGGACCTTGGTCTATCTTATGGTGAGGGACTACAGCGTTTTTTTCTTTTTTCTTTTCTTTTTTTTTTTGAGACAGAGTCTCTCTCTGTCACCCAGGCTGGAGTGCAGTGGCACCATCTCGGCTCACTGCAACCTCCACCTCCCGGGTTCAAACGATTTTCCTGCCTCAGCCTCCTGAGTAGCTGGGACTACAGGCACCCACCACCACGCCTAGCTAATTTTTGTGTTTTTAGTAGAGATGGGATTTCACCATATTGGCCAGACTGGTCTTGAACTCCTGACCTTGTAGAAAATTCTGAAACATAGAGTGATAGATGTTCTGCTTGATCCTTCTTATTCTGGCCTCTAGATCAGCCTATCAAAAAGAAATACAATGGAAGCCATAAATGCAAATCACGTATACTGTAATTCTAAATATTCCAGTAGCTACATTTAAAAAGTAATTCTAATTTTATATTTTATTTAACCCAATATATACAAAGATTATCATTTCAACATGAAATCAGTATAAAAATTATTGTTATTATTATTATTTTTCTGAGATGGAGTCTAGCTTTGTTGCCCAGGCTGGAGTGCAGTGGCACGATCTTGGCTCATAGCAACTTCCGCCTCCCAGATTCAAGGAATTCTCCTGCCTCAGTCTCCTGAGTAGCTAGGATTACAGGTGCCCGCTAACCCGCCTGGCTAATTTTTGTATTTTTCGTAGAGATGGAGTTTCACCATGTTGGTCAGGTTGGTCTCTAACTCCTGACCTCAAGTGATCTGCCTGCCTCGGCCTCCCAAAGTGCTGGGATTATAGGGGTGAGCCACCACGCCTAGTCCAGTACAAAAATTATTAATGAGATGTATTACATTCTATTTTTTTGGTATGTTTTTCAATTTCAATGTGTGGTTTTTTTTTTTTTTTTTGGATGAAGTTTTGCTCTTGTTGCCCAGGCTGGAGTGCAGTGGCGTGATCTTGGCTCACCGAAACCTCTGCCTGCCAGGTTCAAGTGATTCTCTTGCCTCAGCCTCCCGAGTAGCTAGGATTACAGGCATGCACCACCAGGCCCCGCTAATTTTTTGTATTTTTAGTAGAGACGGGGTTGCTCCATGTTGGTCAGGCTGGTCTTGAACTCCCGACCTAAGGTGATCTGCCTGCCTTGGCCTCCAAAAGTGCTGAGATTACAGGCATGAGCCACTGCACCTGGCCTCAGTGTGTGTTTATACATATAGCACATCTCTATTCTGGCTAGCAGCATTTCAAATGCTCAAAAACTACATGTGTCTATTGACTGTCATATTGGACAATATATCTCTAGTTAGCTTACTTTCAGTTCTTTATGGTGCACTGGTTTTCTTTTTATAATTTTTTTATTTTTATTTTTTCTGGGTTACAGTGGTTTTGAAAGCAAAAGATTTTTTTTGGTGGAAATGAGGAACCAAGGGACCAGCTGCTATACAAACATTAAAGAAGCTTTTAGAGGAATGCTCATAGTTTCCTTCATTTCTTATGCCATTCTAGCTCTTTATGCCCATAGCTGGGTGACTGAAAAAATAATTGCCTCATTCCTAAGAAATTAGAAGGAAAACAGGAAATTCAGCATGAGAGAAAAATGATTAAGTGACAGATTAAGTGGTGATTGTAAGTGACAGATTAAGTGGTGATTGCTGGGACATGTGTGTGTGTGTGTGTGTGTGTGTGTATATATATATATATATATTTTTTTTTTTTTTTCTTTTTTCTGAGATAGGCTCTCACTCTGTTACCCAGGTTGGAGTGCAGTGGTGCAATCTTGGCTCATTGCAACCTCCGCCTCCCAGGCTCGAGCAATCCTCCCAACTCAGCCTCCTGAGTAGCTGGGATCACAGCTGTGTGCCACCACACCCAGCTAATTTTTTGTATTTATTTATTTATTTGAGATAGCATCTCGCTCTGTTGCCCAGGCTGGAGTGCGGTGGCATGATCTTGGCTCATTGCAACCTCTGCCTCCTGGGTTCCAGTGATTCTCCTGTGTCAGTCTCCCATGTAGCTGGCATTACAGGTGTGTGCCTCCGTGCCTGGCTAATTTTTGTATTTTTAGTAGAGATGGCATTTCACCATGTTGGCCAGGCTGGTCTCGAACTCCTAACCTCAAGTTATCTGCCTGCCTTAGCCTCCCAAAGTGCTGGGATTACAGATGTTAGCTACCATGTCTGGCCCTTAATTTTTTGTGTGTTTTTTGTATTGTAGAGATGGGGTTTTGCCATGTTGCCCAGGCTGGTTTCAAACCCCTGAGCTCAGCCAATCCAACCGCCTCGGCCTCCCAAAGTGTTGGGATTACAGGTGTGAGCCACTGTACCTGGCATGGAACATGTATTTAACATATACAGATAAAGAATTGATTATGTTATTTGTTCTTACTTTAAAGCACAGACTAATAATTTCATATCAGGAATTTTTTATATAACATTTCATATGTTAGTAATCTCTTTGAAATATTTTTGTAGCATGGTGCTGATGTCAATGCAAAGGACATGTTAAAGATGACAGCTCTCCATTGGGCCACAGAACACAATCATCAAGAGGTGGTGGAACTTTTAATCAAATATGGTGCTGATGTACACACGCAAAGTAAATTTTGTAAAACTGCATTTGATATTTCAATAGACAATGGAAATGAAGATTTAGCAGAGATATTACAGGTAACTTTTGACTTTTAATTTAAGAACATAAAGAAAAAGAATTATCAGTAGAGGGATCTCTTATATTGTGGATGATTTAAACTATTTCGTTTGTAGCCTTTCATTTTGGGCTTAGTTATTTTGGATAGGCCTTTTTCTCTTTCACTTCCTCTTTGTTTATTACTATTCATTTTCTTGATTATAAGGCCAGTCTTTTCATTAACGTTAGATAAGGTGATTACTTTCTGATTTTTAAGTTTCTAAATTTCCCTGTAGACTTTTTTTTTTTTTTTTGAGCCAGAGTCTTGCTCTGTCACCCAGGCTGGAGTGTAGTGGTACGATCTTGGCTCACTGCAACCTTTGCCTCCTGGGTTCAAGCAATTCTTCTACCTCAGCCTCCTGAGTAGCTGAGACTACAGGTGCATGCTGCCACGCCCGGCTAATTTTTTGTATTTTTAGTAGAGGTTGTGTTTCACCATGTTGCCCAGGCTGGTGTCGAACTCCTGAGCTCAGGTGATCTGCCTGCCTCGGCCTCCCAAAGTGCGGGGATTACAGGTGTGAGCCACTGCGCCTGGCCCTAGACATTTTATTCTATTATTTTTGTTGCATTTTGATACTATATGATTTTTCCAGGTCTACTATAAATGACTTTATAAAAATTAAAAAATGTATATATTAGCAACCGTAATAACATCCCTTGAGTGAGTGATGCAGTTTGATTTGTTTCTTTTATTTTTCAACATCCTCAAAAAGATCTGCTGTTTTTGGCTTTTGGGAAGATTTTTCTAGTAACTAACATTACTTCTCTTATTTTCAGCCATATGACATAATATAAATTATCTTCTTTAATTAATGCCTCTTCTTGCCTGTTTGTTCCTGATCCCAGCAGTAGAACTCTTCTTTGCTAAGACTGTCTAACTCCTTTGAGCTTTCACTAGTTACTTAAAAGATGTTTTATGTTCAGGAAAATGAATTCTACCATGCCTCTTTCCATTCCTTTTACTCTTAGGAGTGCAGTTTGGGGGTTGGAGTTGAAGATGGGGAACAATTAATTGAGAAGGACATGCTTTATATATGTGGTATTATGTATTGCCAAATATAGAAGAAATAATTAAATTTCTATAGCTACAGAAATATTTTTTGTTTGTTTGTTTTGTTTTGGTTTTGGTTTTTTTAAGATGGGGGTCTCACTATGTTGCCCATGCTGGTCTCAAATTCCTGGGCTTAAGCACTTCTCCTGCCTCCGCCTCCTGAATAGCTGGGATTACAGGCACCTGCCACCTCAACCGGCTTGATGTCCAGTTGTTCTTTGTTCTGTTAAAAACCTTTTAGATACTCATTTCTCCTCTCCCAGGATTTTGCTGCTTTACCTAGGAGGGGGACTCGGGATATAAATATATACCCATGGTGTGCCCCTACACTGTCAGGGGACCTTAGACATATATTTCCACTTGTACTATGTGATTATTCTTCGAGAATATTCCTTTACATGTGTGTTTGTATTATATGGAGAATTTGTGCTATATGTTCTGGTTATAATTCTGGAAACACTGTGGTCATTTTTTCCCTAGATTGCTATGCAGAACCAAATCAACACAAACCCAGAGAGTCCTGACACTGTGACAATACATGCTGCAACACCACAGTTTATCATTGGACCTGGAGGGGTGGTGAACCTAACAGGTCTGGTATCTTCAGAAAATTCATCCAAGGCAACAGGTATTGAGATGCATATAGGATAGGCTTTGGGATTTTATGCTTTAGTAGGTATTCATCATTTTAAGAAAGGACTGTTGGAGAACAAGGGTAAGATTCTGTCAGCCACCTTGGTTTTCTTTGGCATAACTGGCAAAAAAAATTTTATGAGACAAAACAATCTGAAGAAAGGTGATACTGCAAAATTTACTGCAGTATTACCTTTCAAAAGCTAATGCTATCCAAGCTTTGTTTAAGAGTCAAATAAGGTAAATAGAGTATCAGAAATATGCATTGGATTAAGCTCCTTAGAAATTCAAATCTATTTTCTTTTTTCTTACAGATGAAACGGGTGTATCTGCTGTTCAGTTTGGAAACTCTTCTACATCAGTATTAGCTACATTAGCTGCCTTAGCTGAAGCATCTGCTCCATTGTCCAATTCTTCAGAAACTCCAGGTTAGAAAAGCACGTCTAATGTGTACATTAAAATTGCAGATTCAGGCTGGGTGCAGTGGCTCACACCTGTAATCCTGGCACTTTGGGAGGGTGAGGCGGGTGGATTGCCTGAGGTCAGGAGTTTGAGACCAGCCTGGGCAACATAGTGAAACCCTGTCTCTACTAAAAACACAAAAAATTAGCCAGGCGTGGTGGCACATGCCTGTAATCCCAGCTACTCGGGAGGCTGAGGCAGGAGGATTGCTTGAACCCAGGAGGTGAAGGTTGCAGTGAGCTGAGTTTGCGCCACTGCATTCCAGCCTGGGTAACAGAGCAAGACTCTGTCTCAAAAAAAAAAAAAAAGAAAGAAAACAAAAAAACAGTTGGAGATTCAAATATTTACAAAGGCCAGGAAGACAATAAAAGGCTAAGGTGTGCAGGATTGAGATTACGCCCGGCTGAAGAGTGGGGCAAGGGCAGGGAGTCATCTGTGACTGAGCTCTAACTGATTATAGTCATCAGCCCAGTATTCCCAAATTCTGTTTTTTAATAGGAAGCTGTGAATCTGGATTTTGAAAGAACATTAAATCTTGGTAACTAATTGAAAAACAAAACAAAACTTTTGTGGCTCATAGAAAAAAAATGTCCCTGTATCTAAGTTGGCCCTTGATTTACTAGTTTGTGACTTTTTGTTTAAACAACTTACTTTGGCTGGGCATGGTAGCTCACACCTGTAATCCTAGCACTTTGAGAGGCCGAGATAGGTGGATTCCTTGAGCCCGGAACCCTGGGCAACATGCTGAAAGCCCATCTCTACCAAAAAATATAAAAATTTAGTCAGGTGTGGTGGTTGGTGCCTGTGGTCCAGCTGCTCAGGAGGCTGAGGTCAGAGGATCGCTTGAACCTGGGAGTTCAAGACCAGCCTGGCCAACATGTGTCTGAAACCCCGTCTCTACTAAAAATACAAAAATTAGCTGGATGTGGTGGTGTGCCCCTGTAATCCCAGCTACTCAGGAGGCTGAGACAGGAGAATCGCTTGAACCTTGGAGGTAGAGATTGCAGTGAGCCAAGATTGTACCACTGTGCTCCAACCTGGGTAACACAGGGAGACTCTGTCTCAAAAAAAAAAAATAAATAAATAAATAAAAAATAAATAAAAGTTTAAGTATGTTATCACCAGAGTAAACAACTCAAAGCTCAGTTTGCACATACTCAGGCAAAGCTAAATCTGCCACAAATTATTTCTCCGACTTCTGGCTATCCAGTTTCTTTAAAATCAATTGTCAGACTCATCCTGATTCTCGAAATGTTTATATATATCTTTTCAAGGGCTTGTTAGAATCTGGAAAATACAGTAGTGGTACCTCCATTTTATATATAATGAAACTGGTTTGTGGAAGTTGAATAATTTTATCAAAGGGCATGTGGCTGTGACCACTATCATGTACCATCTGTCTTATGCAGCTTATTCACATGGTCTGTGGGCTCTTTTAGAATGTTTATAATTTGGTTTGTGATATTTGAATTACACAGTATTGAATTATTTGTGTAATTTTCATTTTACCTTATTTCAAGCAAAAGCGTCACTATTACTTTTGGGATGTATCTGTTTCTGTAGCTTTTTCTAGTAATAGGTAGTCTGTTGAAATAAGTGTTCTGCTACTTTCTTGTCCTTTTAAAATGATGTTGGCCAAAATATAGTATAAGCTCCATCAGTACACTGATTGTTACTGCTCATATTCTTTTCTTTTACTAGCTAAGTGGTACAATAAACATTTTTCCTGGGTAGAAAACAGCCAGAATGTAGCAGCAGATGGACTGTATTTTAAATGGAAACTAGCTGGTTGGCATGGTCCTATATATAAAGAGAAGGCAATTGTGGTAGTCCAGGGTACCATGCCATTTCACTCAGGAATTATGGCTTTAGATAGCACCTTCATGTCTCTTCATTTTGGAATGACTTGCAAAATGGAAATGATTTCCATTTGGAAGTCAGTGGAATTAACTTTCCATTAGAAAATGGAAATGACGTTAGTACCATTTTTGACATATACCACACATATTAATGGTAGTCCCATGAGAACCTTAGAATGTCTATTATAATATTTTCATTGAGAAACCAAATGATACCTCTGTCTTTTCTTGACGTTCTAGCAAATATAACAGCAGGTTGTCAGTGCTGGATGATTAAAATAGCTCATTGAATTACTATTGTTGTTCAGTGGAAAGAGATTACTTTTAGCTGGAGTTGGGGGTGGGTGTGGTGGAGGGGAATGTGTTGAGTTATGCTCTAAAGAATGGATAAGATTTAGATAGATTGGAACTAATTCTAACTCATACCATTTTGTGTGATTTTCATTTTGAAAGTCATTCCAAAATGAATAGACAGAAAAGTGAAAGCTTTTTTTTTGGGGGGAAATTGTGGATATATATTTTCTTATGAGGAAAACCACCACCATGTTGTACATTATTTATTAGTATACAGAAACAATCACATTTTCCTGTCTTTCTACTAAGGCTTACAGGCCACTCTAGTGGATCATGGAATCTTTCTAGAGGAAGAAACATTTAAACTGAAAATTAAAGTAGGCATTAGTCAGGGAAAAGTTTGGGGAAGAACATTTTAGCAAGAGGGACATGTAAAGCTTTTGAGACAGGAAAGTACTTGACTTTTTAGGGGACCCGGAGGCCAGTGCAGCTAAACCCAGTAAGTGGAAGAGTCACTCAAGGTGACTGAAGGTGAGATTATATAGGACTTTAAAAATGATCCTTTGGCAGGTTTAGAAGAATGCTTTGGAAGGGAGTTTTGTTTGGAGTCTAATGCAGTCAACCAGGGAAGAGTTTTCATAGTGATAGCGTGAATGAAGATTTGACAGAGACAGTGAGTGAATAGATTAGAGGGTTATTTGGGATGTAGAATTAGAAGCTGTGATTGGTTAAGATGGAGGCCTTACATCTGTAGTGTAGTTATCTGGCTCTTTAAAAATATTTTTTCATACATCTCTTATTTCGTAGCTCTAGCCTGTAGTCCTATAGCAACTTTTCTTTGCTTAGCTTTATTCTTCCTTGTGGTCTAATTATACAATACCTTGATTAAATACACATCTGTGATTACCCTTCTTTTTTGTCTTTAGAGCAACTTCTGGTAATTACTAATAAAGTGGTTTTTCCAAAGGTGTAATGCATCTGGTGCCTTTAAAATTTCCCTCCTTTCTTATGTGTCAAAATAGGGGTTCAAAAAAGAAAAACAATAAAAATAAAAAGTTCCGTCCATTCTTCCTAAAAGTGAAATTTGAACCAGATCTGTTTTGCAGATTGTTTTTTGGTCTGTATAAAAAATAGGGTAATACAACTCAGTTGGCTTTAAGGGATACATACTGGGCCTCATGAGGTTGTTTTGTTTTTGCTTTTTTGTTTTTAATTTCAGGTTAAACTGCTGCCATAATACCTTTGAAAAGTTTTTTTTTTTTTCTTCAATGAACATAGTTTCTACTTTATTTATTTTATTTTTATTTTACTTTATTTTATTTTATTTTATTTTATTTTATTTATTTTTGAGATGGAGTCTCGCTCTGTCGCCCAGGCTGGAGTGTAGTGGCATGATCTTGGCTCACTGCAAGCTCCGCCTCCTCCTAGGTTTGCACCATTCTCCTGCCTCAGCTTTCCCAGTAGCTGGGATTACAGGCGTGCGCCATCACGCCCAGGTAATTTTTGTATTTTTAGTAGAGACGGGGTTTCACCATCTTGGCCAGGATGGTCTCGATCTCTTGACCTCATGATCCACCCGCCTTGGCCTCCCAAAGTGCTGAGATTACAGGCATGAGCCACTGCGCCCGGCCCATAGTTTCTATTTTATTATTTAAATGTTTCTATGTAGAATTTTCAGTCTTTTAGGGCATTTCAAAGACAGTGTTCTTCCCTGTCTTATTTCATTTTTATGGCATCCAAATTCAGAATTCTTGTTGAACAAGAGATCTCAGATGTCTTCAAAGGTGCTGCAGATTATCTAGGTTTTCTTTAAATATTACAACTTGACTTTTGAATTAGATCAGTGAATATTTATGTTATAGTTTTTTTTTTATCCAGGGAGCTTTATGTTTTGGAATATAAATATATTTTTAAAAATCAATAATCTTTTAAGAGTTTTTAGACTTTCTCTTTTATTCTTACATGTTTCAACATTTTACTGTTAGATTGTTCTTAAAGCTTCTGGGGGGCACTTTGTCTTACATAATTGGTTTCCTTTTAATTTTTTCTTAAATATCTTACCATAGCACAACTTAAAAAGAAAGCTTGTTAGATGAAAGGCAAGAACTCTTTTATTTTAATAATAGTCATTGCAAATAGTGCAAAGATGAAAGTTCTTGAATTGTGCCTTGTGTGTGATCTTAGAAATTTCTTACATATGATTAAGCTTTAAAATATTTACTAACTGTAGTTAGTATTCAACTCAAGTGAACATTTCTTTTTCATATGGATAGTTTTTTGAAAAAATCAAAGCAATACTTAATGTGTTTGAAAATCCTAGTAGTAGTTCTGTTGACTATATTACTATTTTATGTCCTACTTTTCATTTTGTAATTATCTTCCTGAAATTTTCTTAAGTGCTTGGTGATAAAACCTAATCATAGTTTAAGGTAAACAAAAATTACAAGAGAGCTCAAAACATAAAGATTGTTTGCATTTTGAGTGTTCTGTGGTTTGTATTGTGATCCTTGATTACTAAGTAACACAGTAACAGTCGAAGCCAGGCCTGTTGAGTACATCGTGAAAACCAGTTTCCTAGTATTTTTCCTGCCTTAAAAAAAAAAAGCAGTTCCTATATTTATGGCCTCTCTGTCTTAGTAAATCCTGTGATCACTGATATCCATGATGCCCTACTGTGAGTTGATAGAAACTCAGCATGTTTCAGAGCAACTGTGTATCTGGATGGTAGCTCGATTTTAGTAGAGTGGTTTTATTTAATTACACTTTTTGTAAAATTACCCTTTTTGTAATTACACTTTTGTAATGTGTAAATAACACATTAAAAACCATGCCATTTAGAAATAATTTTTAATGTCATTCCTCTTTTTGAGCTAGTTATAATTAATTTTTTTATATGTAGACAGTTTTCAAACCCACAGAAAAATTGGAGGATGAACCTGTATAACTTTGACCTGTATTCACCAACTATTAACATCTTGGCATGCCCGTATGTTCTCTGACACATGCGTGCTTGTACACACACACACACACACGCACACACCTTTATTTTGCCAAGTTATATGAAAGGAGGCTGGAGACATCATGATATACTTCACCTTTACTTTGGCATGTATATCTCAGGAGTAAGAATAGCCTTCTATGTATCCACGGCTCCATTTTATTTTCTAAAAACATCAACATTAATCACAAAAATTATCTGATATATGGTCCATTTTCAAGTTGTCCTCCAAATGTCATTTATAGTCAGATTTAGTTCAGACATTTCCAGGAAGAACACCAGTGAATTTTGTAACCTCCCAGTGCATCACGTAAGGAGGCACATAATATCAGCCCATCCTGATAAGAACCACTTGGTGGAATTGTGACTGCCGGCTCTTTTCAGGTAGATTTTCACCTTTGCAACTAATAGTAATCTTTGGTGGGATACTTTGAGAACATTTGAGTATCCTGTTTCCCCACAAGATTTTACCAGTGCTTTTAGCACCCACTACTGATCCTCGCTTGAAGCAATTATTACGTCAGGAGTTACAATGATTTATCTTAACTTGTCTTTTTTCAGTGTTAATTAGATGTCTTTCTATCAGGAGGACCTTTCCCATTTCCTCCTTTCTCTCCTTTTTATGAGGTATTGTGATAGATTTTTTTTTTTTTTTTGAGATAGAGTCTTACTGTGTCACCCAGGCTGGAGTGCAGTGTTGTGATTACTGCTCACTGCAACCTCAACCTCCCAGGCTCAAGGGATCCTCCCACCCCAGCCTCCCAAATAGCTGTGACTACAGGTGTAAACCAACAAACCTGGCTAATTTTTAAATTTTTTGTAGACAGGATTTCACTGTTACTCAGGCTGGTCTTGAACTCCTGGGCTCAAGTGATCATACTGCCTCGGCCTCCTGGAGTGCTGGTATTATAGGCATGAATCAGATAGAAAGATTTTTTAAAATTCAGGCTGGGTGTGGTGGCTCACACCTGTAATCCTAGCACTTTGGGAGGCCAAGGCAGGCGGATCACGAGGTCAGGAGTTCGAGACCAGCCTTGCCAATGTGGTGAAACCCCGTCTCTACTAAAAATACAAAAAAAAAAAAAAAAAATTAACTGGGTGTGGCGGCATGCACCTGTAGTTCCAGTTACTCGGGAGGCTGAGGCAGAAGAATTGCTTGAACCTGGGAGGCGGGGGTTGCAGTAAGCCAAGATCGCGCCACTGCACTCTAGCCTAGTGACAGAGTGAGACTCTGTCTCAAAAAAAAAAAAAAAAATTCAATGGATAGTAATCCATTACTATCATTCCTTTTGATGCTTTTTTATTGAAGTGCAGTTTAATATACAGAAATGCTTATAGATTATAAGTGTGCAGTTTGAGGAATTATCACAAAGGGCTCACAGAGGATAATTGTAAACATTGTATAAACATTGCTCAGTTCATAAATGGAAGGTAGACAGTACATATTCTTTTGTGTCTGGTTTACATCACTTAGTTTTGTTTTTTTGTCAGTTTCACCCATGTTTTGCATACAGTCAAATTGCTGTGTTTGAGTCTACCATTGTTTATTTATTATCAAAGAATATCTGGGTTGTTTGTAGTTTTTTACTAGTATGCATAAAGCTACCATGTATGTTCTTCTACATGTCTTTTGGGTTCAGTAGTGGGTGTAGGATTGCCTGTGAGAAAGGATTTTGGCAGTATTAACTTGCAATTTCTCTACCCAGACAGGGACACAGGTGCTGCTTTTGCTGCCAGAATCCTCTCTAAGGCTCTCATAAATTATTAAGAGCATATTTGGGGATTTTATTTGTGGAAATGTTAATATATTATACTATTTACTATCACATAGTACCACGTCTGTATACCACTTATTATCAAGGCAAATCCTTGCTCACTTAATCCAAAAAGAGAATACTCTTTATTCTGTATGTCAACTCATATATAAATGTAAATGGAGTATAATCATATTCAAATTCATCTTATGAATTGTGGATTTTTTTTTGTTTTGTTTTGAGACAGGGTCTTGTTCTGTTGCCTATTCTAGAGGGCAGTGGCATGATCTTTTCTCACTGCAACCTCTGCCTCCCAGGTTCAGACAATTCTCCTGCCTCAACCTCCTGAGTAGCTGGGATTATAGGCATTCACCACCAGTCCCTGCTAATTTTGTATTTTTAGTAGAGACGGGATTTTGCCATGTTGGCCAGGCTAGTCTCAAACTCCTGACCTCAAGTGATCCTCCTGCCTCGGCCTCTCAAAGTGCTGGGATTACAGGCCTGAGCCACCAGCACCCGACTGAATTGTGAGGTTTTATGAAACAGATACAACCTTCGTCATGATATTAGATCTTCTAAATTTTATACCTCATACAACCAAATGAAGAGAAATTGTTTAACCACTCACATGTGAAGATAGTTGAAACTTATGTATTGTAAATTACGAGAGACTTGTAATCAACTGGTTGCATAGATATTTCCAACACCACTGGAGACTGAGTTTTAAAACCATGTACAAATTTTCCTGGGTAAGAAAGAAGCAGGGGACCAGGTGTGGTGGCTCATGTTTGTAATTCTCAGCACTTTGGGAGGTCAAGGCAGGAGGCTTGCTTGAGGCCATGAGTTTGAGACCAGCCTGGCCAACATAGCAACACCTCATCCCTACAAAAATAAAACTAGTCAGGGATGGTGGTACGTACCTGCAGTCTCATCTACTTGGGAGGCTGTCAAGAGGATCACTTGAGTGCAGGAGTTAAGGATGCCGTGAGCCATGATTGCACCACTACGCTCCAGCCTGGGCATCAGAGTGAGACCCTGTCTCTATTTAAAAAAAGAAAAGAAAGAAGCAGAGAAAGCAAAAGTAGCAGACAAAGCAATAATAGGTTTCTATTCATACTGTTACATATGTTTGCTGAGTTTTCATTTTTTTTTTCCAGTAGTGGCCACGGAGGAAGTAGTTACTGCAGAATCTGTGGATGGTGCCATTCAGCAAGTAGTTAGTTCAGGGGGTCAGCAAGTCATCACAATAGTTACAGATGGAATTCAGCTTGGAAATTTGCACTCTATTCCAACCAGTGGAATTGGTCAACCCATCATTGTGACCATGCCAGATGGACAACAAGGTTAGTAGTAGACATTTTTATAAAGTTTGTGTTTGTTTTTATTTTATTTTTATTTTCTTTAAGTCTTCTCTGCAGTCCAAAGAGATTGTGTTTATTTTTAATTCTCAGGAAATTATGATATGTGTTCCAAAGAATTTATTTTTGCCTTGAGTTATATTTGTATAACCCTTTGCAGGACACCTAATTACCTAATTTTATTTGCTTAGGCTAATTAAAATTAAAATTAGCTTGCTTTCTCTGAGTATATACTAGGTGGAAAGAGAAATTGGCCCTAAAGTATTCTGGTTGAAAAATGAGCTTAAATGTCACCACAAATAATACCTGAAATAAATAATTCAAATCAGCATTGGACAATAGTTTCCTAGATCATTTAATGCAATTGGAATACCATGTGAGCTTTTAAAAATATCACATAAGAAAAAGCTACTTAAAAAGAAGTTGGAGCCTGGGCAACGTGGTGAGACCCCATGTCTAAAAAAATTATAAAAAATTAGCTAGGCATGGTGACATTTACTGATAGTCCCAGCTACTTGGGAGCTCGAAGTGGCAGAATTGCTAGAACCCAGGAGGTTGAAGCTGCAGTGAGCCATTATCGTGCCACTGCATTCCAGCCTGGGGAACAGAGAGAAACTCTTTCTCAGAAAAAGAAAAAGAAAAAAAAAAAGGTGGACTTAGGACTTGTAGTAGGAATATGGTAGCAAATTTTAGCAGCTTTATTGTGAATTCTAACATTTTTCTCCTTTTGGAAACCACAAAGGCTAACAAGATGAAACAAAAGCCTCAACTACATTTTCAGTAAAACTAAAAGGCTGAGAAAACCTCAGAATTCCACATTTTTAAGTGCTGCCAAAAGCATCTGAAGCCATTACAGCCAGAGGGCAAGAGGACTGTCACGGAAATCCACGCTGGTGCATCAAGGAAAGAAAAGGGGTTAAGCTCAGCAATAAAGATAAACATGCTTTCTCAGAAGTATAGGGCCCCAGACTCAGTAGGAAGTGCTGAATGCAGGACTAAGATAGAATAGGGCATGAATACTGAGGCAGAGAGAGAAGCTGCAGAAAGTATCTAACTAAGCATTGCCCTGTACCTTGTCTCCCCCTAAAAATAGTGTCCACACATAATCTTGGAGAAAATGACTAGGGCTGGTATGGTGGCTTAAGCCCATAATCCCAGCACTTTGGAATGCTAAGGTGGGAGGATTGCTTGAGGCCAGGAGTTCAAGACCAGCCTTAGCAACACAATGATACTTGTCTCTACAAAAGTAGAAACAACGAAATTAGCCAGGTATGGTAGTGTGAACCTGTAGTCCCAGCTACTTGGAAGGCCGAGGCAGGAGGATCGCTTGGGCCCGGGAGTTTGAGGCTGCAGTGAACTATGATTGCACCATTGCACTCCAGTGTGGATGACAGAGCGAGACCCTGTCTCCAAGAAAATAAAAAAGAAGAAAAAATGAGTAGGATTGTAGAGCGTGTGCCTTTCATGGCCAGTGAAGGGCAGGGCTAGAGGTAGAACTTCACCTAAACCAGGTTTGGTTTTGAGTGGCAGAGGAGGCATGACACTGAACAGAGACCAGATTTGGAGAAAGGAGTTTGTTGCTGTGACAGTAGAAGAGGGAACACTTGGCCTGTGAAGCCTGGGAGGCCATTCTGTCCCACTCTGCTGAAATCTTCTGCTGATAGCTGGTCTGAAATTGGATTAGGGTCAGATGCTTTCACAAAGTGTTAAAGAACTAATTCTAATTTTTAGAAAAGAAGAAAGCTTTAAAAATATTTGTATCAAGCAGACGTAACATTGTTTCCAAAACCTGTATCATTATGCAGACTAATGATTTCTCACAGCTCTGAAGGCTAGAAGTGCCAGGTCAAGGTCTTGGGGCAGGTTTGGTTTCTTCTGAGGCTGCTCTCCTTGATTTGCAGATGGCCATCTTCTGGCCTGTCCTCACATGGTCTACCTCAGTTTGTTTGTGTTATCTGTGTCCTAATCTCCTCTTCCTGTAAGGACACCAGTAGTACTGGATTAGGGCCCATCTCATTTTACCTTAATTATCTGTTTAAGGACCCTGTCTCCAAATAGAGTCACACTCTGAGGTACTGGGGGTTAGGACTTCAACATGTGAATTTGGGGAGTGGGAGTACCACTCAGCCCATAACAAAGATCACGTTTTTTTCTGTAATTAGCCAAATTGATTCTAAAGTTTATGTTGATGGGGCAGAGAGAAGAAGAATAAGGAAAACTCTGGAAAAGAATAGCAATGAGAGAGTTCTACTGAATATTTTTAAAAAATAAACTTTTAAAGCCTTCCTGAATAAAAAATATATAGTTAACATGTGAATTATATAGACTGTACAGTCTAATAGATATAAATTCTCATTTTTTTCCAAGTTAATTTATAAATGTCATGAATAAAAAAGAAAACTCGAATTCTCAATATCTCTAATGTTTTAAATTACGTTGTACTAGATAAATATTAGTTTTACTATTTTTAAATTTTTATTTACATTTATAGCTGTCACTAAGAGGGTTTTTCATGTTTTGGCAAAAAATTTTAAAGGCCATGGAACAATTGTAATTTTCCCCATTGTGATTATTAGGATGGCTTCACGTGATTTCAGCTTGCACAGTCGTTTTTATGTTCCTGTACTGCTGTGCAAAGCAAGGACAACCTCTCTATATAATTACATTTATATAAAGAGCTACTAAAAACTGAGAAAAAGCCCAACAGTCCAATACAAAAACAAGCAATGTTTATGAACTCTCAGTGCTCATAATGGAATATCCACTTAGTGGATATTAAGAAGCTAAATAAACAGAAGCTCTCTATGTAATGATGTAAGATACTATAAGTATCTGGAGTGAAAAAAGCAGATGCAGAACAATGTATCTGTTGTATATATGCTACCTTTTACGTAAGAAAGGAAAATGAGAATGTATATTAATTTTTAAACAAATTAATATAAGGATAATACATAATAAATTAATAAAATGATTATCTGTTATCGGGGTGGGCATGAAGCCTCTCAAAATATGCTTGTTAAATATTTTGATGTTTGAGTCATGAATGAATATATTATCTATATAATTTAAAAATATATGTAAATACAGTAAAAAAGCAAGAAGGTAATAAAAAAGACATATATGGATAGTCTCATAAAAAGCAGATCGATGATTTGGAATTATTGTTTTGGAATGTACTTATTTTAGATGAGTAGCATCAACAGTGTCAAGACTAGTTTTATTTCTAATAAATCTCTCTGAAAATGAAGTAATACATAAATTTTTTTTCATTTTAGTATTAACAGTACCAGCAACAGACATTGCTGAAGAAACTGTTATAAGTGAAGAACCACCAGCTAAGAGACAATGTATCGAAATAATTGAAAACCGGGTGGAATCTGCAGAAATAGAAGTAAGGAGTCTTTTACCCGGTGTGCTTTGCCGCAGTCATCCAAAATAAATTCAATTTTTTTTGTCTTTTATATTTATTACTGACAGTATTGTTTTGATACAGAATGAAAGTGCGTAGTATTTTCATTTTGTTTATTTTTGCCTTATACATATAGCAAGCCCTCAATAAATAAATATTGAATGAATGAATGAGTGAGTGAAGAATTTGTTTTATAATAGTCTGTCATCTTGACAACACTGGAATGTCTTTGGTTCTTGCACTTCATCCTTTATATTTTAAACTTACACACACCATTCTTACAAGTCACTAAGGAAAATACCAGTATATATTGGCTAAATTTTTTTTTTTCATTCAAAACTGAAGCTAAAATACCTAATTGGGCTAGGGGGTCCTCTTAAAGAAGGTCGATGTTTGTCAAATGGGTTATTTTTTAAAAGCAGTAGATAATTGCTTCTTTCAAGGAAAGTAAATGAATTTAGACTAGCTGTTCATAGGATTCAACTTTTTTTCCCCTCCCCCAGAGTAATTTGTAAGTGTAAACCAGTTTGTAGGTGTAACCAAACCATAGTTGCTTCACAGGTTTTTTTCTTGACTGACTGTAAATAAAATTTTGCTCCATGAACTTGATAATAAATTATATCAAATGAAAACAAAGTTATTCTTGAATAACTTTGAAAGAACAACTGCAACCACTGAACTTGAAATCAGATGAGTTGAGTTTGAATCCCACCTCTTGTTCTGTTAGCATTGAGGCAAGGAATCTTATCTTTCTGAGTTGCAGTTTTATTGTGTTCCAAACTGGAATTTAGAATAATAATGTCTCCATTTTTGGGTTTTTATGAGAATTGAAAAAGTCAGCATAGTCATACAATATTTATATCTGATATGTGTTTGTAGTAAATTTGGTGAATATTTAGTAATTTTTTGTAAAGGTTCTTGTTATAGAAAGGAGAGTTTTAAAATAAGCCACTAAAAGGTAACATAAGTCAAACTAAAGACAATGAGAAAATACCCTTTCTAAATTCATGTAAATATAAGACTGGTACATCTTTGGCCACACCACAAATATATTATTGAGTTTAAAAGAATCTGATTAATGGTTTAACCAGAATATTTGGTAAAATTATGACTTTAAATATTGATGTTGGGTTGTTTTATTTCTTCAGGATTTAAAGTGATGTGTAGGATGTTGAAGTTTTTATTCACAAACTAACAATTTTTCCATTGAACGGTATCAGTATACTTATTATTTAATACTTTTTGTTGTTTTTCTGATATGTCAGATGATCTTTTTCAGACACATAAGGTAAAAAAATGTACTTCGCTTTAACTCTTTAATAAAGTATTATTTTAAAATTACTTGAATTTTTTTATTAAATGTAAGCTTATTTAATTCAACAGATTATATTTTTAAACAATGAATGTGCAGCCTGTACCTTTATTTACCTAATGACCAGGGAGCATTGCTGTTTCCCTCAAAGTTTAGCCTGATTTCTTTCTTACAGTCTTTGAGAGACCAGGGAAAATAACTGCAAATAACAGGGAAGTATGAATTGAGAGGTGTATAAAATAACTAGGGCCCAGGAGATGGAGCTTTAGGGAGATTCGGTTTCAGCTTGGTGTGAAGAACAGTGGTTTTCGTTTGCTTGCTTTGTTTTGATTTTAGTAAAGAGAGCTTTCTGGTAATGGAAATCTTGTTCTCCATCACTGGAAATGTTCAAGCCAAGCTTGCCTGACCTCTTAGGGCTATTTCAGAGAAACCTGGAAGCATACAGTGAGTATACAGGTAGTGGTAGGCTGGAGATATAGAATGAAGAGATGACCTCCAATGTTTTCACCAAACCAGGTAATCATTTCCTTATAATACGTGAAGTTGTTATTTTGAATTTATTTTCTTAGGTGGCCAATGGAGTTATCTTGGGGGGAGACTTCTATACTCCTGAGGGACAGCTTGGCCATTAACTGAAAAAGTTTCTCTAAAGCAGCGTCAGAAGACGTATTTGGTTGTCATGACTAGTGGCATTCCACTGACATGTAATGGATAGAGGCTGGGTAGACATCCTACAATGCACAAGATAGCCTCCCACAATAAAGAATTGTGTGGCCCAAAAATATCAATGATGCTGAGATTGAGAAACTTAAAGAAATTTAAAAATTAACTCTATACAAAATCTAATGTTCGGGTTTTCTCCATGTATCTGTGACTGCAATGCCCAGAGTGACTCTCCATAAAGAAGGTGCTAAGAATTGGCCAGGGGCAGTGGCTCACGCTTGTAATCGCAGCACTTTGGGAGGCCAAGGTGGGTGGATCACCTGAGGTCAGGAGTTCGAGACCAGCCTGGCCAACCTGGCAAAACCCCACCTCTACTAAAAAATACAAAAATTACCCGGGTGTGGTGACACACGCCTGTAGTCCCAGCTACTCGGGAGGCTGAGGTGAGACAGTCGCTTGAACCTGGGAGATGGAGGTTGCAGTGAGCCAAGATTATGCCATTGCACTCCAGCCTGGATGACAGAGTGAGACAAAAGAAAAAATGATAATACAATAAGGTGCTAAGAATTTATGTTTACAGTTTCCCAACTAACAATGGAGAGGTTTTCCAAGAGTCTCTGGAAAAATTACTTTAAACTGTAGAAAGTGTATTGTACATTTTGTGGGCTTTACATCTGCATATAGCAATATAGGAAATAAAATAGGTTTGTTTTTTGGAGAGAAAGGTGTGAATAAGACACCAAATTGCAATAATGTATATAATTTTATCTTCCATTTATTACTGCATTGAATATATTTTCCGGAAGAGTGTTATTTACAGATTTCCAAAAATAAACGTTAGACTATTCTGAATTGAAATTAATCTTTGTACATGTGTAAGAAATATATTTAGTGTATTAGGAGTAACAGATTTTGTCTATTACTTTATTGTGTGACTTCAGGAAATACCTTTACATTTTCTTTCCCATGGAGGTTAAAGATAAATACGTTTATTAGTAAATTTTATTTAATTTTTTTAGAAAGAGTCTCACTCTGTTGCCCAGGCTGGAGTGCAGTGCTGCGATCTCGGCTCACTGCAACCTCCGCCTCCCAGGTTCAAGCGATTCTCCTGCCTCAGTCTCCTAAGTAGCTGGGATTACAGGTGCATACCACCATGCCCGGTTAATTTTTGTATTTTTGGTAGAGATGGGGTTTCACTGTGTTGGCCAGACTGATCTTGAACTCCTGACCTCAGGCGATACGCCCGCTTCAGCCTCCCAAAGTGCTGGGATTATAGGCGCGAGTCACTGCTCATGTCTGTAAATTTTATTTTTAATGAAATATTTGTGTCCTTTAACTGGTAGCAGATTTGAGATCCTTAGTGCTCTCTAAAAAACTGATTTCTGTAAACTTTATAAAATGTTTTATTTGATGCAAAGTTTTTCAATTTGTGTGTTTTTTTTTTTTAATGGCTATCTTTCCTGATCTGCCACAATTTAAAAATGTTTATAGTCACATCTCTCTCTGGTTTTTTTTTTTTTGTTTTTTTTTTTTTCTTTTTTCTTTTTTAAGGCAGGGTCTCGCTTTGTCACCCAGGCAGAAGTGCAGTGGTGCAGTCATGGCTCACTGCAACCTCAAACTCCGGGGCTCAAGCAAGCTTCCCACCTCAGCCTCCCAAGTAGCTGGGACCACTATACCTGGCTAGGCTTTTTTTTCTTTTTGTAGAGAGGGTGTCTTGCTATGTTGCCCAGGCTGGTCTTGGACTCCTGGCCTCAAGTGATCCTCCCACCTCAGCCTCCTGAAGAACTGAGATTACTGAGATTACTGGCATAAGTCACCATATCCAGGTCATTTCTCTCTCTTTTTAAAAATTAATGTTTTTATGTATGTTTTTATTTATTTTTTGAGACAGGGTCTCACTGTGTTGCCTAGGCTGGAGTGCAGTGGTGCATTTACAGCTCACTGCAGCCTTGACCTCCCTGGGCTCAAGCAATCCTCCCACCTCACAGCCTCTTGAGTAGCTGGGACTACAGGCATACACCACCATGCCTGGCCAATTTTTGTATTTTTTTGTAGAGATAAGGTTTTGCGGCCAGGCATAGTGGTTCATGCCTGTAATCCCAGCACTTTGGGAGACTGAAGTGCGAGGATCTCTTGAGGTCAGGAGTTCGAGATGAGGCTTTGCCCTGTTGCCCAGGCTAGTCTCTTACTCCTAGGCTCAAGCAATCCTCCTGCCTTGGCCTTCCAAAGTACTAGGATTTCAGGCATGAGCCACTGCATGCCCAGCACCCAGTCCATATCTCTTTTTTCTAAGGCTGAAGAAGGCAAAGTTTTTCATAAATGGCCAGGTACCAAATATTTTCGGCTCTGTGGACCCTACAGTCTCTTTGTCAACTACTCAGTTCTGCCATTGTAGTGAAAGCAGCCATAGACAATTTGAAAATGGGTGGGTGTGGATATATTTCAATAAAACTTTATTAAAACAAAATCATAGTTGTCATGTTTGGCCCAGGGCAGTTAGAAAATTGACGTTTACACACAAGCAAACAGCTCACATATCCTGCCCAGTTTATCTCTTTTAAAAAACATTTAGGCCAGGCGCAGTGGCTCATGCCTGTAATCCCAGTATTTTGGAAGGCCAAGGCAGGCGGATCACGAGGTCAGGAGATCGAGACCATCCTGGCTAACATGGTGAAACCCCGTCTCTACTAAAAATACAAAAAATTAGCCGGGCGTGATGGCGGGTGCCTGTAGTCCCAGCTACTCGGGAGGTTGAGGCAGGAGAATGGTGTGAACCCGGGAGGTGGAGGTTGCAGTGAGCCGAGATCATACCACTGTACTCCAGCCTGAGCGAGACTCCGTCTCAAAAAAAAAAAAAAAAAAAAAAAGTATACTGTTAATTATACTTTCAATCTTAAAGATTAAATGTATTCAGCATGCAGTGCTAATGATCTTTGTCTTCTAGGTTTTATAGAATTAGCCAAAAAATGCTGTGAAAATGAGTTTTTTATTTCACCTAGTAGGCAGAAGGGAGCTATCTTTTCATTTTTATCAAGATAAATTGTACTTCTTGAAATTAAAATATGCAATATGGAAAATAGGGTTAGGCTCTTTTCACTGTTAGACTACCTCACTCGGTTTGCTTTCATCTTCTGCAATAATTGTGAATCCTTTCCTGACTCTAAATGTTAATAAATAGGTAATACTAGAAGATGCTTTAGAGTTAACCTCTTCCAATATTTCCTGCTAAATCAAGGTAAATTTTTACCCATGTTCGAAACTTTGGCTACCAAAGGATTGGTCTTATTTTTCACATACATGTAAGTTTGTGTTTGTTTTTTTCTTTTTTCTTGTTTTTTGAGACAAGGTCTTGCTCTGTCACCCAGGCCAGAGTGCAGTGGAGTCGCTCACTGCAACCTCAACCTCCTGGGCTCAAGTGATTCTCCTGCCTCAGCTTCCCAAGCAGCTGGGACGATAGGCGCATGCCACCATGCCTGGCTAAATTTTGTATTTTTTTGTAGGGGTTTTGCCATGTTGCCCAGGCTTGTCTCGAACTCCTGGGCTTAAGTGGTCCGCCTGCCTTGGCCTCTCAACATGCTGGCTTTACAGGTGTGAGTCACTGTGCCCGGCCACACGTAACATTTTAAAACACATGCATGGCTGTGGACACTCCTGCCAGAGCTGTGGTCTAGCTCCTGGGAAGTAACATCCAACCTTCCACCCCTCACCCCTTCCATTGGTGTCCTTAAAGTCCTGCAGTCCATAGCCAGGGTACTGGCATTGATTGCTTACCTTGGACTCATCCCACGGTGTCTTTTCTGACTTGTTCCTACCTTGGCTGGAGTTAGGATAAGAGGAGGGGAGAAGAAGTGTTGGGAGGCAGCAGGATAGGGCCTGGGCATTGCTTAAACTGGGGGTAAGGGGCATTCCTTTCTTCTACTTGTACATTTTGTGTAATTGGATTCCAAATGAATCACTCCCACATCTGGTGGGCCCATGAGAAAAAGAAATGTTGGATCTCGCTTCATTCCCATTGTGGGGAAGGAAGTGGAATCACAGAAAGGCAGGGGGATTATACATGCTCCTGCTTGTGGACCAACCGTGTGAATAGTGAAGGTGAGGAATCCTTTGGTGTTGGCAATGGACAAGAGTCAAGGAGGCAGAGGATACACAGAATAGGATATAGAGAAAGAGAACCTCATACTGTGCCTCCCCAGCAGTCGGCCAACCACTTACCTTTAGTTCCCTCTGACCAATTATCTTGTCCACTGCGGACCCATCATTCTTGTGACAGTCTGAACCCTGGCCTTCACCCCACTCAGAGGTCCTGGGCATCTGTGATGAGGTTGCTTCATTCCTAAGACCATGGAAACTAACCTTGGGCTTTGGTCTGTGGAGGCTGAGCTTTTGTCCTTGTGCTTGCTTAGAGGTGTGGGAATGGGTTCGTTGAAATGTTTCTCCTTGTTTTTCCTGCAATAACTGAATAGGGGCAGAGTGAGGAGGAAGAGGAGAAAGAATACCGTTTTCATTGGATTGGATTTGTGTTTCAGCTCTCAGTTTGCTGAGGAGTTTAATACATACATTTTATACCTATATAATTTAATCATTGATAATTTCGTATTTTATTGGTTTATGAAACAGTATAATTTAGGAAATACTGATCTTGATCAGCACTCTTCATTTTAAAGGTGAATTACCATGCTTGCTATTGTAAATGAAAAATAGTTTTAAAAGCAGTAATGTTAGAACCCTATAAATCTAACTCCTTAGTATGTGACCTTAGGAGAGCTACATCATCCCTGAGCATCATTTTTCTCATCTGTAACTTGTGCATAATATCTGTCTCAGAAGCTTATTGTTGGAAATCACCCTGTTTACTCATATAGTGGGTGCTCAGTAAAATTGTTTTATAATTATTACCTTTAGGTAAGAGCACAACAAATGGAAATATAAAGAGGTGTGGTTGTGTATTTCCCTCTTAAAAACTCTTTGTTAGTTTTTGTAGTACGTATAAAAGTACAGGTGCCCAGTTTGGAGTCTTTCTGTTAGTCTTATTTCTAAATAGGAAAATAATTTCCTTGCGGTCGGAAACTGATCCATATCTCATAATGTGGAGCACAAAATTAGGGACTTAAATATTAGTGAATTGATTGAAAAGGCAAGATGTCCAAAAAAAAAAAAAAAAAAAAAATAGGCCGGGCGCGGTGGCTCAAGCCTGTAATCCCAGCACTTTGGGAGGCCGAGGCGGGCGGATCACGAGGTCAGGAGATCGAGACCATCCTGGCTAACATGGTGAAACCCCGTCTCTACTAAAAATACAAAAAACTAGCCGGGCGTGGTGGCGGGCGCCTGTAGTCCCAGCTACTCGGAGGCTGAGGCGGGAGAATGGCCTGAACCTGGGAGGCGGAGCTTGCAGTGAGCCGAGATCGCGCCACTGCACTCCAGCCTGGGTGACACAGCGCGAGACTCCGTCTCAAAAAAAAAAAAAAAAAAAAAGAAAAAAAGAAAAGGCAAGATGTCTAGGAAATTTCAGTAGGTGGCTACTTTTAGCTACTACAGTTTTTTTTTTTTTTTTTTTAATTTGAAGGATGCATGCCTATATGTATTAAAAATGTATTTTTGCCAAAATTAAAAAAAACCTATTCTTTTAATTAGGAGAGAGAAGCTCTTCAGAAACAGCTGGATGAAGCAAATCGAGAAGCACAAAAATATCGACAGCAGCTCCTAAAGAAAGAACAGGAAGCAGAGGCCTACAGACAGAAGTTGGAAGCTATGACTCGTCTTCAGACTAATAAAGAAGCTGTTTAATTGAAACGAACATGTAGTTTGATTTTACTTTTGGTCAAGAAAGAATACAGTCTTGAACTGTACACAACAAAGGTACAGCCATGGGAATACAGAATGATAGAAGAGACTACAGATTGATAATTGGACTTAAGCCATGAGCTCTGAATTCTTGTAACATAAAACTTTACTTTAGAAGTTGTGAAATGTATTTAAAACTGAATTCTGTAAATAGTTTTTGTTTTTTTTTTTTACAGTTCCAAATGAGTTGATAAAGATTGTTGAAGAGATCCAAAACCACAATAAGCCACTGTTTTTGTGAATTCTTTTTGATTTTAGTACAAACCTTAATTTCTCAGAAACAGAACAGTTTTAAGGGTGATCGTTGCTGGTTAGAGCAAATGTTGTGTAATAATTATGGTGGACTGATGCTGGAATTACTCCTATAGGTATAAACCTCTATACAGAGAGAAGATTTCTCCCAGGAAATCTTTGTACAGCTTTAAGTTGTGTCAGATTCTCTGAAAACATTTTTTAGAAAGCAAAATTTTTATATTTGTTCAATTTCAGCTATACCCAAGTAGATTTACATGTATATGAAGCAAATATTTTAAAAAATTTCTGTTTGTACATATTCTGCATGTTTTATAATTTCAAAATGCATCACTTACATAGGTATTTCTCCCACAGAAATGATGAAAGTGACCAGGAAAAAAAAAAACAAAACCCCTTTACTCTATAGGTCATGAAACTAAGTAAGCTAGCAGCTGGTTTTATTGGAATGACAATGTTCTCGGAAGGAGCAGCCTACAAAATAACTTGAATTTGCCAATTCTGCAAAATCTGTGCTTTTTCGAAAATTTAATAGTGGGGACGTGAAACTGTATTCTGTGCCTTCCATCATGATTTCCACATGAAAGCACTTTAAGGCACTGGATTTTAAGATAATGTTTTTGGAAAACTCAATGTATATGGGTTTCTGAAATATTTTATGGACTTATTTCTCCCCAGGAAATTATTCTTATGGAAAAAAATTGCTTTTGTATGTAGAACAGGAACTTTTTGTACTACAGTGATGCAATAGACATGTCTAATGTAACTTCTACTTTTCCCTTTGAAAGCTCAGTGTCTGTGCTGTGACTTGCCCTCATCACAGTATTGTTGAATTCCACAATGTATGGACATTAAACACTGGCAGACTGTTCACTTTTTCTTTTTTTTTTTTGGTAAAACATTACTTCAAACCCCTTTTTCTTGCTTTATTTTTCAATGTTTTATTGCTTTATGAACTGTTTAGCCCTAACATCCCTCTAGGTTATCTATACTGTATAAAAAAGCAATTACCCTTAAAACTGTACTCTCGCCTACTTTTCTATTTTGCAATTAAATATCTTTTTCACATATGTTCATTGTAGACTTATGTTTTTATCACATCTTATTAACACATTAAAAATGTTATCCTACTGCATATTTGAGCTACCATATGAGAATATTTTATACTCTCCACAGTGTGACATTAAAATTCCTGAGGTAGCTCTTGAGAATTTGTTAACTCTCTCACTGGAATTACCAGTTTATTTGTTAATGTAATAAAGGGATCTGTGGTCTGCCCGCCTGATGGTTACTACTGGAAGCGCTTAAAAAGGGTTTAGGGCAAATTGAAGAACTCTGTAAGGAAGAGGAAAAAGATCTTTTTCAATTTTCCACTAAATTTGCCATATTTTAAGTGATCCAAAAACTAGTTTTTAAAAATGCCAGGGGCGGGGCACGGTGGGTCACGCCTGTAATCCCAGCACTTTGGGAAGCCGAGACAGGCAGATCACAAGGTCAGGAGTTCGAGACCAGCCTGGCTAACAGGGTGAAACCCCGTCTCTAGTAAAAATACAAAAAATTAGCCAGGCATGGTGGCGGGCGCCTGTAATCCCAGCTACTCAGGAGGCTGAGGCAGGAGAATTGCTTGAACCCGGGAGGCGGAGCTTGCAGTGAGCCGAGATCGCACTACTGCACTCCAGCCTGGGTGACAGA
This sequence comes from Papio anubis, assembly GCF_008728515.1. Lineage (NCBI taxonomy): Eukaryota > Metazoa > Chordata > Mammalia > Primates > Cercopithecidae > Papio > Papio anubis. Next base: position 85,816 of record NW_022165199.1, read on the forward strand.
GCGAGACTCCATCTCAAAAAAATATAAATAAATAAATAAATATAAATAAATGCCAGGCCATATTTCCGGTAACATGAAGTGACTTTTTCTGCAGTCCTGAAAAGTCAATAGAGAATGTCTGTTTCTGGTTACAGAGAGCATTAATTTGGCACATTAATTTGTCAGGTGAGGCAGGGTGCTGGTACAGCAGCCAGGTACCCTGACGTGGTGCAGGAGCAGAGACGGGCCAATGTCTTCACCCCAGAGTGCAACCACTGTAGAGTTTTGCTTTCAGACCAGGCTGCCCCTGAAAAGCCTCAAGACAATGTTGGGAACAAGTTTGTGAAAGCTAACTTAATGTTGTCTTTGACTTCCAATCTCCTCTCCTGCTTGAGACTTTACCTGGTGCAAGAAATAATTTTGATTCCTAATAACAACAGCTGGCATAGATGGGAGAAAATAATTGGTGCTTAAAAGGAGTAAGTCTGTGGCAGCATCAGGCACTCAGGTATCTATGGCGGAAGCTCACCTTTTTCAGAGTCATTGTTATATAACTTACAATTTCTCAATCATTTACATCTCATTTACTGTTCTGTAAAATCAATACTTAGACAAGAATTTGTAATTAAAACTTAAAATCGGTTTCTTTTTCCCTTCACTTATTTCATACTGTTTTCAGGTGGGCTGTAAAAGCTTTGCATTCTAGTCATTCTCAATGGTGCTGTGAGCAGAGGATTTAAAGAACTGACAAAAATAAAAGTCTGTGAAATAAAAGTTTTCAGAAATCCACGCAGTTGTTTCCACTACATATCCAAATGATGGATTTGTAGTTAGCAGTCATCTGGTTGCCACATCACTGGTTAATTGTTTCGACATATATATGAACAAACACTTCTAGAGCAACCTTTCTCAACCAGGGTTCTGCAAGACAAGCAAGCCATTTAGTGTTACGGTGTAATGAATTATTTTCTTTCCTATGCACCTAGAATCGTTCTTGTTACGTATTATCTAGACACCGAGTTCATTAGGCATCTTGACTGCCCAATTACTTGATTCAGATTTAACACTTCCCTCTGTATAGTCTCTGGACCTCTAGAATTATAAATTCTAGGTTGAATCTGTGATGCTTTCAGAAAGCCTCATCTGAGTAGTATCTGTAGGGACTGTGCTTCTCAACTAATTTTTATTTATTGTTATTTATTTTATTTATATCTAAATTGCTTCACAAAAGGACTTGTGATGTCATTTGCTTTCATTGGCTTTTAGGAATTATTTTCTTAACATCAGTCTTTTGTGATATGAATGGCAGAATAGTTCTTTTACTCTGCCACTGGACTGCTCTATTTCTCTATGGTGGTGGAGTGTTGGGAAGAAAATTAAAGAGAAAAGGGGATAAATGAGAAATCTCATGTAATGAAAACTATACAGATGGTCTCCAAGTTATGATGGTTTGATTTGTGATTGTTTGACTTTACAATGGGTTTATCGGGGTATTAATTGCATTTTACATTTATGATATTTTTGACAGGATGAGTTTATCAGGACATAACCCCATTGCAAGCCAGAGAGCATCTGTACTTGTTTGTAATAAAAAGATCTGCTTACAAATATATTTCTCCAAAATGTGACTGATGAAAATCTCTACCAGTATATATGTCTTCAACGTGATCGTTTATGATGTTATTGAAAATTAGAAGAAATCCTTGCTCATAGCAGGAATTGATGAGTTGATAGAAATGTTTATGAGTACCTTATTCTGATGTTACTGATTTTTTCCATACTACTGTATAACAGTTTTTTCATGATAAAATCTATAAAGTTTCTTTGTGCTTTAATACCTGAAAGACCTTGAGAGCTGACTCAGAATAAAATAGAGCAAGAAGAAAAGCCTTTTCAGGTAAAATCACAAACAAAGGAACCTTAATGTCCATATGGATGGGTTCCCAAGGCATTAGCACTCAGGCTTATATAGCAAATAGAAAAAAATATTTTCCATTCACCTGGTTTCTATTGAATAAATAACTCCTCCATTATGTCAGGTCAACTTAGGAATGGACTAACTAATAGATTCGTTATTTCATCAAATAATATTTACCGTGCTTGGATTTCATTATAGATAACTAGTCTGTTGTAGTTTTGAATGATGTCTGCTATTTGCTTCCTCTGTTAGTTGAGAAAACCGGATGCACATGGACTCAGTTTGACGTAAGCTCTCCATATTCATTCTCAGATTATTTTGTGTAACCTACGATGGAAAACATACTATCATCATTGGAAATATGCTTCTGGTTCCAAACCAAAATTTTGATATCAATATTTTTGTGACTTATTAAAACTATTTTCCAAATATATAGATACACAGATACACAGTCTTGATCTTCTTGATACACAGAGCTCTTTTAACTTTTTTCACTTCAATGATAGTCAAATTTTGAACATAATTTGGATACAATTTCTAGGGGCTCTTTATTTTCAGATAAATATTGTAACTACCCCCTCAAAAGCACCAGTTGCTTTTCGGAAAAATTTTGACCTGGTTTCTGAGATTCTGTTCATTCTGCTTTATTAATTGCTTCCTCAGTTTTGTTTGTTTGTTTGTTTTTTGAGACGGAGCCTCGCTCTGTCCCCCAGGCTAGGGTGCAGTGGGGCAGTCTCAGCTCACTGCAACCTCCACCTCCCGAGTTCAAGTGATTCTTGTGCCTCAGCATCCTGAGTAGCTGGGACTACAGGCACACGCCACCACACTCGGCTAATTTTTATATTTTTAGTAGAGCTGGGGTTCACCATGTTGGCAGGCTGGTCTCAAACACCTGACCTCAAGTGATCTGCCTACTTCGGCCTCACAAAGTGCTGGGATTTCAGGCATGAGCCACCGTGCCCGACCCTAGCTTCCTCAGCTTTTAATTTGGATAGTTTTGATCTCATGTGCATGGTTGACATGTAATGTTTTCCACATCTGTAAATACGTAATATTATCGAATACAATTCCAATCTTACTGCTGATGGATTACATGGATTATAATTTTGAATTGTGTGGATTATTTAAATGTCTTCTTGGTTTTTCTATAAGCAGTTTTCCCATATATTTTTGTGTGCCAGTTAACAGTAGAGCATTTGTTTTTGCATTACTATTTTTCATTATTCTAGACTTACCATCATCATCATGACTCTTAAGAATTGTTTAAATTGCATTCATTTACTATGTTTTGAAGTTTTCATGAAAGATCACAGAGAATAATAAAATATCCATGTACCTACCACCCAAATTTAATACATCTTAAGTGGCCTTTCTTGCTTTAATTCTTTTGAGAAACAGAATGTTATAGATGTAGTTATTTTGTCTTCTCCCCATAACCCATTCCCTTCCTCTCTCCTAAAAGGTAACCAATATCAACCACTATCCTGGGTGTGAGATGTTTCTATCTACATTTTTACATTATGCTTTTATTATAGACCGTATTTCAGAAATATATGTTTTGTGTGGTTCTTAAACTTTATTAAGGCTATTGTACTATATAAGTAGCATTCTGCGTATTGATTTTTTCAGGTAAATGATATATTAGATATTCATGTTTATACTTGAGTATCTAAGTCATTCATTTTGACTGTTATATAAAATTAAGAATGTATCATAATTTGTCATTTTTCTCTGTATAGAAATATCATTTCGAATTTCTTGCTAATGTGAATAGTGCTATAATGAACATCCTTGTATATTATCTCCTTATAGCGTATGCAAGTTTCCCAGAGGCATGCACCTAGTAATGAAATTGTTAGGTCTACAGTAGTCAACCTTACTAGATATTGTCAAATTGCTTTCTAAAGTATAATGAGGGAATAATGATAATTTTCATCTCACCACATCTCACCAACACCTGATACTGTCACATTTTTAACATTCTTGTCGGCCGGGCGCGGTGGCTCACACCTGTAATCCTAGCACTTTGGGAAGCTGAGGCGGATGGATAACCTGAGGTCAGGAGTTCAAGACCAGCCGGACCAACATGCAGAAACCCCGTCTCTACTAAAAATACAAAAATTAGCCGGGCATGGTGGCGCGTGCCTGTAATCCCAGCTACCCGGGAGGCTGAGGCAGGAGTATCACCTGAACCCAGGAGATGGAGGTTGTGGTGAGCCAAGAACATGCCATTGCACTCCAGCCTGGGCAACAAGAGCAAAACTCCGTCTCAAAGAAAGAAAAAAAAAATTTTTGTCAACCCACGTTGGTATGAAATTGTTTCTCATTATTTGCATTTCACTTATTACTAGTGAGGTCAAACATTTTTTCCCTCTTATTTTTTATCCATTAAAGTTCATTCTGTGAATTACCAGTTCATGGCCATTTTGGGGGTGTAGTTTTTCTTACTGATATATTGAAGTTTAATATTTTTCTGGAAACTAATATTTTGCTAGTTGTATGAGTTGTAAATATCTTCTCCCACTGTATGTTTTTTTTTAAACTTCGTTTGTATTGTCTAACTTAGCACATATTTAGTGAATGCCTCTATGTGCAATTCTTTTTTTTTTTTTTTGAGATGGAGTTTCACTCTTGTTGCCCAGGCTGGAGTGCAGTGGCGCGATCTCAGCTCACTGCAACCTTTGCCTCCCGGGTTCAAGTGATTCTCCTGTCTCAGGCTTTTCGAGTAGCTGGGATTATAGGTGCCTGTTACCATGACCGGCTAATTTTTTGTATTTTTAGTAGAGATGGGGTTTCATTATGTTGGCCAGGTTGGTCTCGAACTCCTGACCTCAGGTGATCCACCCGCCGCGGCCTCCCAAAGTGTAGGGATTACAGGCGTGAGCCACTGAGCCCAGCCCCTATGTGCAATTCTTAATGTCAAGCTGAGGAAGAAGTCTAAGAAGTTTTATATAAGTCTGACACCCAGGGTGCCTGTAATTGAAGGTGGAGTGAAATTTTAATTTACGAGTTGATCCTTTTGTTTTTTAGTTCAGTACTTCCCCCTTTTTATAATGTATACTTTCCAGATAATTACTGAGATAAAGATTGGATTTTCACTTTTAGCGTTTCTGAAAGATGTAATAAGCTACCTAATATAACTTGTTTTTAATACTTGCTCTAACTTCTGATATTTTACAGTTGTGTATTTTGAATTATAGTTTAAAGGATTAAGTGGATTATTGCACATGATGTTTAGTAAAGTGTTTGGGAGTGGTTAGCACAGCCTCCAAAAATTAGAATTCTACTAGCCCCCTGATCCTACATATCTGTCATCTTAAGAGTCAATAACAGTAAAGTTGAGAGAGGCAGCTTGGTGTAGTGGAAAGAACATGGGTTTTGGATCAGATAGTCTTAGGTTCAAATCCTGGCTTCTTCAGTAATTATGTTCTGTAATTTTAGCCAAGTGTTTAATTTCCTTGAGTCTTGGTTTCTCAAAGATGATGTAGAAAATGGCTTTCACCAGGTTGTTGTAAAGATTGAATCAAATAGTGTACATGACAAGTGCAAGGCATAGTGCTCAGTACAGAGTTAACATTCTTAAATACATGTTGAGGAATGGTGTGCACCTGTAGCCCCAGCTACTTGGGAGGCTGAGGTGGCAGGATCGCTTGAGCCCGGGAGGTTGAGGTTGCAGTGAGCCATGATTACGCCACTGCACTCCAGACTGGGTGACAGAATGAGACCCTGTCTTGAAAAAAAAACATAAAAGCAAATATATACTGTATTCTAATTTTTCTCCTTTCTTTTTTTTTTTTTTTTTGAGACAGAGTCTCGCGCTGTGTCACCCAGGCTGGAGTGCAGTGGCGCGATCTCGGCTCACTGCAAGCTCCGCCTCTCAGGTTCACGCCATTCTCCTGCCTCAGCCTCCGAGTAGCTGGGACTACAGGCGCCCGCCACCACGCCCGGCTAGTTTTTTGTATTTTTAGTAGAGACGGGGTTTCACCATGTTAGCCAGGATGGTCTCGATCTCCTGACCTCGTGATCCGCCCGCCTCGGCCTCCCAAAGTGCTGGGATTACAGGCTTGAGCCACCGCGCCCGGCCAATTTTTCTCCTTTCTTTTCTTTCTTTTTTTAAACACAAATGGGACAAGTACAGTACAATGTTCTGTACTTCATTTGTTAATATATCTTGACATGTCCTTCTTTTTTTCGTAGAGCTGCATTGTGTGGGCATACCAGAGAGTAATCTAGCAGTGTACAGTGCTAGTTCCCTAGCAGTGTACGTTTCAGTTGTTTCCAGTCTTTTGCTATTACAAACAGTTCTACAAAAAATTACTTTGCGCACATCAGTAAGGATATCCTCAAGTGGAAAAGCTGGATCAAAAGGCATGTATATTTGAAGTTTTTATAGGAATTTTCAGAATGCTCTTCTACCACCATTAGATGAGGGCTCCTAGTTCCCTACAGCCTTGCCCACAGAGTTTATTAACCTGGGGTTTTTGTTATTCTGATAAGTAAAATATGGTAGGTCAGTGTAGATTTAAATTGATCTCCATTATGAGTTTTATATTTCCCTTTCTGCTAATTTATCTTACTATCCTTTGCCCATTTTTCTATTAGAGTGCTGATCTTTTTTCTTTTTCTTTTTCTTTTTCTTTTTTTTTTTTTTTTTTTGAGACAGGATCTCACTCTGTTATCCAGGTTGGAGTGCAGTGGGGCAATCTTGGCTCACTGCAACCTCCACCTCCCAGGCTCAAGTGATTCTCCCACCAGGGTTTCGCAATGTTACCCAGGCTGGTCTCAAACTCCTGAATTCAGGTGATCCGCCTGCCTTGGCCTCCCCAAGTGCTCTGGGATTACAGGCATGAGCCACTGTGCCTGGCCTCTTTTCTTCTTGATTTGAAATTCTTCACAGATTAGACAAATTTGCCCATTGTACAAATATGTTGCAATTATATTTTCTTGGTTTGCTATTTATCTTGATTTTTCTTACGGTTTTAAAAAAATGTGATTGGATTTATGGTTTCTGGCATTGAACCATAGTTATAAATGTATGTTTTACTCTGAGGTTGTCCAGAGAAGCTCCTAATTTTCGTAATTTAATTTTCATCTTTTTAAAAACAGCTCTATTGATGCATAATTGATATACAAAAATAGCACATATTTACTACAATTTGATGAGTTTGGACATGTGTACACACCCATGAAACCATCTGTTAACCTGATGGTGGTGATGGTTTTATGTAATTTTATGCTTCTATTTTTCACATTTAAATCTGACTTTTCTGGAATTTATTTAAGTGCATGATGTGAAAAATAGATCCAACTTATTTTTCTTGCCAGATGGCAACACCTTGTTCTAGCATAATTTATTAAATAGTTCATCTTTTTCTTTCTGATCTGAGATGCTATCTTTATTAGGATGCGAAATTTCTGTACATTTAAATTTATTTGGTCCTTTTGTTTGTCTCTTTGTACACCAGTATCTATCTCATCGTTCTAATTATTTGAGCTTCATGAGAAATTTTAATACCTTCTGGATAGGAACAGAAACTGCTTATTACTCTTGTAAAGTTTTCTTCTTTATTCTGGTTTATTTTTCCTAAGAACATTAAAAGTTGGTACTGAATTCCAAAATAGAACACCCCAAAAGCCTGTTGATTGTTCCACTGAGATTATGTTCAATTTTCAGGTTAACTTAGGGGAAACGGTTATCTTCATGATGTTAATTAAGTCTTACTCCGTGAGAGCATGGTACGTCTTGTCACCTGCACAGGTCCTTTTTTATATTGTTCAATAGCAATTTGAAAAAACATCTACTATGTTCAATGAAATAAAAGTCGAGATTTAAAAATTTGGCAAGGAGTTGAAAACTATAAAAAAGAACCAAATAAAAATTCTTTTTTTGCCCCCATAAGGCAGAAAAATAAAAATTCTACAACTGGGCCGGGCGCGGTGGCTCAAGCCTGTAATCCCAGCACTTTGGGAGGCCGAGACGGGCGGATCACGAGGTCAGGAGATCGAGACCATCCTGGCTAACACCGTGAAACCCCGTCTCTACTAAAAATACAAAAAACTAGCCGGGCGAGGTGGCGGGCGCCTGTAGTCCCAGCTACTTGGGAGGCTGAGGCAGGAGAATGGCTTGCAGTGAGCTGAGATCGGCCACTGCACTCCAGCCGGAGCTTCCGAGCAAGACTCTGTCTCAAAAAAAAAAAAAAAAAAATTCTACAACTGAAAAAATATAATATCTAATATTAAGAAATCAATAAATGGTTTATTATATTAGATATATTTGAAGAGACAACTAAAAATAGGAAAAATATTTTCAAAGCAACTCAGAAAAAAGAAGATAAAAAAAGAATACAATACTGTTTATATATAATAGTATATATAATACACAAGTTTAACATAGGACTGCATTTGCAGAATAGAAGAGAGATAATGGGAAGATAGCAACACTTGAAGAAAAAATAATAATACCTTTTTTTTTGAGACGGAGTCTTGCTCTGTCGCCCAGGCTGGAGTGCAGTGCCACGATCTCTGCTCACTGCAAGCTCCGCCTCTCGGGTTCACGCCATTCTCCTGCCTCAGCCTTCCAAGTAGCTGGGACTACAGGCGCCCGCCACCATGCCCGGCTAATTTTTTTGTATTTTTAGTAGAGATGGGGTTTCACCGTTTTAGTCAGGATGGTCTCGATCTGCTGACCTCGTAATCTGCCTGCTTTGGCCTCCCAAAGTGCTGTGATTACAGACGTGAGCCACCACACCCGGCCAAAAATAACTAATACTTTTTTATTTAAAGTGCCTAACTTGGCTGGGTGTGGTGGCTGACACCTGTAATCCCAACACTTTGGGAGGCTGAGCTGGGTGGATCATTTGAGCCCAGGAGTTCAAGACCAACCTGGGTAACAGGCAAAACCCCGTCTCTACAGAGAAACCCCCCAAAACAAAAAACAATAATCAGCTGAGTGTGGTAGCACATGCCTGTAGTCCTTGCTACTCAGGAGGTGAGGGTGGGAGAATTACCAGGGCCTGGAAGTCAAGCCTGCAGTGAGCTGTGATCACATCACTATACTTTAGCCTGGTTGACAGAGTGAGACCCTGTCTCAAAAAGAAAAAAAAAAAAGTGCCTAACTTGGTGCTTGGCACTTTCTAAAATTGATACATAATATTTGTACCTGTTTATGGAATATATGTGATATTTTGATACATGCATACAATGTGTGTAATCATCAAATGAAGGTATTTAAGATATCCATCATCTCAAACATTTTTCTTTGTGTTCAGAACATTCCAAATCTAGCTATTTTGAAATACATAATAAATTACCAACTATAGTCATCCTAATGTGCTATTGAATATTATTGAATTCCATCTAATTATATGTTTGTACCAATTAACCAATCTGTATTTATTCCTCACCCCCAGCTCCCACCAACCCTTTCCAGTCTCTAGTAACTATCATTTTATTCTCTACCTCCATGAGATCAAATTTTTTACCTCCCATATCGTTGTCAATATTATTATTTTTCCCACCCCGGCTCCTGTGAAGGATTTATTGACAATATCACTGGAATCTAAATCCTCTAGGCCATTTTTTCACCAAAGCCCTTATTTTCTTAGGGCATTATTTTTTTTCTTAAATCAACAGTTTTCTTGAAATATCATTCCCATTCTATAAAATTTCCTGTTTTGAATTGTATAGTTTAATAGTTTTTAGTATATTCACAGAAGTGTGCAACCATCACCATAATAAATTTTGAAACATTTTCAGCAGGGCACAGTGGCTCACGCCTGTAATCCCAGCTACTCAGGAGGCTGAGGCAGGAGAATTGCTTGAACCCGGAAGGCAGAGGTTTCAGTGAGCTGAGATTGCGCCACCGCACTCCAGCCTGGGCCACAGAGACTCCGTCTCAAAACAAAACAAAATAAAGCAAAACCAAAAAACTCAATAATTTTAGAACATTTTCATCTCACCATCCTGCCAAAAAACCCTGTTCTCCTTAGCCATCAATCTTCAGCTCCCTACCCATCTCTAACCATAAATCTATTTTCTGTCTCTGTAGATTTGACTATTCTAGATATTTCATATGAATGAAATAATATAATATATGGTTCCTTGTGACTAGTTTCTTTCACTTAGTATGTTTCCAAGTTCATCCATGTTTTGGTATGTATCAGTATTTCATTCCTTATTATCGTGGAATAATATTCTGTTGTATTGATATACTGCATTTTATTCATTCATCTGTTGATGAACATTTGGATTATTTCCACTTTGTCTATTATAATAATTCTGCTATGAACACCCATGTATAAGTTTTTGTGTGGACATGATTTCATTTTCCTTGGATATATACCTAGCAGTAGAATTGTCGAGCCATAAAGAACTCTAGGTTTAGCTTTTTGAGGAGCTTCCAGATTATTTTCCAAAATGGCTGTGCCATTTTACATTCCCACCAGTAAAGTATGAGAGTTCTAATTTTTCCCTGTCTTCACCAACACTTGTTACCTTTTTTATTATAGTCATCATAGTCTGTATGAAGTGATTTCTCACTGTAGTTTCTTCAGTAGTAATTTAAAAAGTTCCTACCTACTTTAGCATAAAATTACTTTCCTGACTCTCTTCAGGGAGCCTGCCAGAGAATTCTCTTTCTCTTGTGCTGTCTGCCTTATGCCTGGGCATAAGCTCTGATAAAGCCCTGTCTGGGAAAACTCTTTTGGCCTTCTCAATTTCGATTACATTGAGAGCCCAAGAACTCACGGTCAGTAACAGGCCAATGAGAAGTCTCCCGCATTAGTCTAGGTGAAGGATGATGGTGGCTTGGACCAGAATAGGGTGGTAGTCATGGAAATGGGGAGAATTTGACAGACTAGATTTATTTTGGAAATAGAACTGAATCTGACCAGATTGAATTGGGCAGGGAGCAGGGAAGGTGAAGGGGAAGGAAGACTCCAGGTTTATGCCTTCAGCATTTGGGTGGATGAATGGATGGATGAAGGGATAGATGGATGGATGGATGGTGGTTGGATGGATGGGTGGTTGGATGAATGGATGGTGAAGGGGTGAATAGATGGGTGGATGGAAAATGGAGAGATGATGAACTGAGATAGGGACGACTAGAAGAGGTGCATATTTTGGGGCAAAGACAGTTTTGCAATACGTTAAGTTTGAGGTGCCTCAGAGTCATACAAGAGGATTTGTCAGAAAGGCAGTTGGATATAAGATTTCGAAGCTCAAAAGATAGGGAGGGCCTGATGGTATGTTTAAACCTATATGGATATCACATAGGTAACATTTAAAGCCTGAGAAATGGGCCAGGCGCAGTGGCTCACACTTGTAATCCTAGCACTTTGGGAGGCTGAGGCGGGTGGATCACTTGACGTCAGGAGTTCAAGACCAACCCAGCCAACATGGTGAAACCCCATCTCTACTAAAAACACAAAAATTACTGGGGCATGGTGGTGGGTGCCTGTAGTCCCAGCTACTCAGGAGGCTGAGGTGGGAGAATTGTGTGAACCCAGGAGGCAGAGGTTGCAGTGAGCCAAGACTGCACCACTGCACTCCAGCCTGGGCGACAGAGCAAGACTCTGTCTGAAAAAAAAAAAAAAAAAGAAAAAAAAGAAAGCCTTAGAAATAGGCAATGCCACGTAAGAAGAAAGATGAAAGGAGGGCAGTGCCCTGAGGTGTGCCAGCACTGGAGGAAACAAACAGCCAGAGATGTAGGAGGGAAGCCCAGAGAAACTGTGGGCTGCAAGGATGAAGCAGTAACAAATAAAACGCCACCAAGAGAGGAAGAAGGACGACGGGAAACAAATAAACCAGACAGACTATTGCATTTAGCAACTTGCAAGCACTGGATTACTTTTTACTCAGAAATCAAACCCCAAGGATAGTGTTTCCCCTCCCTGCAGGGTTTTCTGCAGGTCCCTTTCCATGCCCCCTTCCACTTCTTTAAGTGCTAAAAGTGATGATTTTGGGGTGATGTTTTAATTTTTATTCTTTTTGGCTTATAACTGTGTTTTCTCATTCTCTACAACAACAGGTAGTATATTGTAATAGAAAAACCATTGTGGTCAATGATAACTTCTGCCCGTTCCTGAGCACAGGGGACATCACTATTAGTGCCTGTTCCTTCCTCCCTACTGCTGATAAGGAAACAGGGGCAGGAATAATACTAATAATTTGTGCTACTTTTTCTGCATACCCTTGGCCTTATTCTGGGCTACTGAGCTGAGAGCTTGCCTGAGGCTGGAGCTCTATTGTCTGAATCCAGGGGCAGAAATAACTGAGGGCTCTTTTACCACATCCACCTGGAGGCTGCCTGCAGGCTTGGGTTGCTAAGTGCACTGCTTAATTTAGAAGCGCCTTTTATCCTGGCTCTCTTGACCAGTCGAAGTTGTGGTCACTGTTTTCAACGAGGACCAGGAAAGAAAGGGTGGAATTAATTAAACCTAGAGGAAGGGACTTTGAAGGGCGGAGCTAAGGTCAAAGAAAGAACCCTTTAAATAAAGGGCCCACACTGGCAGCCAGGGAGTGCGCAGGGCTGGCGAGAGGGAAGCTGGGCTGCTCCACGCCTTTCACGCCTTCCACCTCCTGCGTGTCCATCTGTGAGAAGGAGCCAGAGCCCAAGGGAGATGATGGAGCCTGAGGAGTACAGAGAGAGAGGTGAGCGACAGGCATCCCTGGCCCTCTTCCCTGCTGCTACTTCTGCAGGAACAGCTGCTGGTGGGTGGCCCGTAGATTTTGGGGTGACATTTGACCGGAGCATTAGAATTGCCTTCTGAGAGTTGGAACCAGCAACACTTTTTTTTTTTTCCTGCAAAAGGGATGTGGGATCAGAGTGTAAAACTTTTTTCAACCACTCTTTCATTCTGTCTCTCATATACCCACTCTCACACACGTCCACACTACCGTGCCTTGCTTTTCCTCCTCGCTTTCCCACAAAATAGAGGATTTGGATTCCTGAGCCACTAAATGGGAAAAGGGGATTGTTCATATTCTGAAATAGAAAAAAATGTTCTCAGTATTCTGTGATCACTGCAAATCTTTTCTTTCTTAACATTCATTCCTTCATGTGCGAACCTATCAGTAGCGTTCTTTCATTTAGTCATTTATTTCATAAATATTTAGTAGGCGCCTACTCTGTATCAGGCAAAACCAAGTGGTTATCCAGTTTTCAGACATGGCTCTCCCTTAGCAGGAAAGTAGGTAGTTGCTTAAAAGAGAATCTTGAATGTCTTTATTTCTATAATTTTTTATATCCTTCTATTCACTAATTAGTGTGCATTAGCTTCTTCTGTTGCTTTCCTAAGGCACTGTCAGCTGAGAGCAGGTTCCTGTAGATATTCATCCTCTGAGTGGAATACAAGTACATTTAGCACTGTTCCTGGACCTGTGGAGGGTTAGGTCTAGAGCTCTCAGATCTCTGGTGGGGCCCTGCTGGAGAAGCACCAGGATGTGAGAGGGCTGAAGGGGAGCAGAAGGAAGACAGAATGGTGTGGAAATCTACCTTTGTCTCATCAGTGTTGCCTGGGGCTGGTTCTGTTCTTAAGAACTTTGCATAAGCTGATGCAGAGGGGAGAAACTGAGTTCCCTCTCCCAGGTAAAAGCAGCTCAGGAAGTACTAAGGAATGGATATTGAGACAGACAAAGAAATATGTACACACACACACACACACACACACACACACACACACACACAGCAACAGAGGCACTGAAGACTGCAACCTGAAAGGATAAATAATTTGCAATAGTTTCAGAGTGTTCGACTTGACTTTTTTTCCTTCCTTATTCATATGTTCATTCACTTGATACATTTTTTTTTTTTTAGCATCTAAAAAATATCCTAAGCACTGATGTGTTGATGGAGGCAGCAGGGAGGGAGAGAAAGTCATTAAGATTTGGTGCCACATTTCCCAGGCCAGGGCAGGGGGCTTGGTCTGGACCCATGGTTGTGCTTTAGGAATTCTGTGAGCCTCAGAAATTATACACAAAGTTCTGTGTGTATGTAAGCCTACAGTTTTAATCAGATTCTTGAATTTAAGTCCTCATATGAGTCCAAAAAAGATGAATAATAACGGATTCAATGGGAATGGTGAAAAAATAGTTTTTTTGTCCTTTATTGGAACTGGGCATGGAATCTTTCCATCTGTGCTACCAGATATAACTGGTGGGTGTGTGTGTAACACTTTTTGGATGCAAAGAGCTGTAGAGTTTGTGGATACAAATAATATCTTTGTAGATACAAGGAACCTATAAAGTAGTTAATAGATGTTCTGTTTCTGAGAAGGAAAGAAAGGTAGGAGAGACAATCAAAATTGAAGTGGAAAAAGGAAGGGGAAAGAAAATGAAACGTTTCACTTTGGCGCTAGAGTTTTGTGCTTTGGAGATTTTCCCTCTTGTTCATTTGCTCACTCAGAATCTCCCTCCATCATTCATTCACTCCCTTACTCTTTTTTTAAATTCTGAAGATAAGGTTGTGCAGGGGATCAGATCCTACCCTCGGCCCATGAATCTGTCTCTCTTTTTTTTTTTTTTTTTTTTTTGGGTCCAGGCTGGAGTGCAGTGGTGCGATCTTGGCTCTCTGCAACCTCCATCTCCCAGGTTCAAGCGATTCTCCTGCCTCAGCCTCCCGAGTAGCTGGGATTACAGGCGCCTGCCACCATGCTTGGCTAATTTTTTTGTATTTTTAGAAGAGAGGGGTTTCACCGTGTTAGCCAGGATGGTCTCGATCTCCTGACCTAGTGATCCACCTGCCTCAGCCTCCCAAAGTGCTGGGATTACAGGCATGAGCCACTGCGCCTGGCCAAATCCATCTCCTTCTTTACCAAGTCTCTTGGCCCGGACCTGAGAGGGATGGGCACAAATCGGTCAGGCCCAGTCAGAGGACTCGAGCCTGATTTCTCTATGTCACTTCTAGGGAGGGAGATGGTGGATTACATCTGCCAGTACCTGAGCACTGTGCGGGAGAGACGTGTGACGCCAGACGTGCAGCCTGGCTACCTGCGAGCCCAGCTGCCTGAGAGTGCTCCTGAGGACCCTGACAGCTGGGACAGCATCTTTGGGGACATTGAACGAATCATCATGCCTGGGGTGAGACACAGTGACCACAAGGGCAGATCTGGATTTCAGGGCACAGAAGGGTGGGTGGTGGCCTGAAGAAAGGCCTGCTTTGTGTCAGCTTGGGATGAGAATGCATCCTTCAGCCACTTGGCCACTAACACCCCAGCCCATCTGTGAGGCATGTGGAGGGCAGGACTTTGACTGGTATTAGGTTTCTTTTTTTTTTCCAAGTTGTGCCATGGCAAGAGGTTTATGATGCCAGGGCAGGGCTGGCCAGAACACCTGCATTCCGGAGCACAGTCTGGCAGAAGTGTGGAAATCTCATGGGATGGGTGGAGAAGAGAACATTTTGTCTGAGGGGAAAGGACAACTGTGGGTAGTAAGACAGCGGAGAGGAAGCTGGAGGTAGTGCCTGGCCCCGACGACGGAGCCAGGGACTCTTCTATACAGTATCTGAGACCACACCAAAGAGAAGGAAGGAAGTGGGGAACACATCCCCGCAAGGACACTCTGGTGACCAGGTTGCATTGGTCCAGGAAACTGAGTGGGCCCCAGCAACCCCTCCTGGCACCTCTGAAGTCTGGTGATTGAGCTGCTTTTCAAGAGCAAGAGGGGGCTTTCCCTGAATCATTGATACTTTCCATGATGGAAGGTGCAGCCGGGGATAGTGCTGGTAGGGCCAGGAAGCTGATGGAAGCTGGCTGATGCATGGGCTTGAGCTGGAGCCTGCCTTGATGGGTGGTGATGACACCGCTGGCCAGCGGCGGTGAGGAGCTCTGCCATGTGCTCATGCTAAAGTAGACTCCCTTCCTGTGGTGGGGCTCCCTGCCACGTGCCAGCTCTGTGCCAGTGGCCCTGTTTTACAGATGAGGAAACTGCTGATGCTCAGAGAAGTTAATTGTCTTGCCCAAAGTCACAGAATTAGTAACTGGTAGATCCAGGATTTTAACCTAGACCAGTCTTACTTCACAGGCTCTGCCGTTTCTCCTACCCTCTGTCACCTCTACTGGTGAGTGCCTGAGTGTGCCTGGCTAAGCCTGGGTCCCTAGCATTGCCTCTCTTGTTCCGCACCCCCACACAGGCTGTGTCCTCCCTCTCCCCGCTTAGGGCATTTGTGTTCTGAACCACACACGTTTAGAGGCTCTTCCTGAGGCCAACTTGAGGTTTGCCTTCATCATTGCCAGAGAACTTTTGACTTAAATGTGACAAAAAGGCCAGGCGCGGTGTCTCACGCCTGTAATCCCAGCACTTTGGGAGGCCGAGGCAGGAGGATCACCTGAGGTTGGGAATTCGAGACCAGCCTGACCAACGTGGAGAAACCCCGTCTCTACTAAAAATACAAAATTAGCTGGGCATGGTGGCGCATGCCTGTAATCCCAGCTACTTGGGAGGCTGAAGTAGGAGAATCGCTTGAACCCGGGAGGAGGAGGTTGTGGTGAGCTGAGATAGCACCATTGCACTCCAGCCTGGGCAACAAGAGTGAAACTGCATCTCAAAAAAAAAAAAAAAAAAGTGACAAAAAATATGCTAGAGGCAGGGGTGGGAAAATACTCAAGCTCAGAAAGTGATGGCAATTTTGATTTTTTTTTTTTTTTTTAAAGCAACAGAAACAAGGTCTCACTATGTTGCCCAAGCTGGTCTCCAATTCCTGGGCTCAAGTGATCCTCCTACCTCGGCCTTCCAAAGTGCTGGGATGAGAGACCTAAGCCACTGCGCCTGGCCATGAAGGCAATTTCATATAAAGCCACTCATCTCTTTGACCATTCAGCCTATTTCACAAGCATCTTTTGAAAATGTCAGTATCAGTAAGGCTTACGGAGGCTAGATCCTGATAAGATTATCTCCTGGTTTTTATTCTGTAAAATGTAATCTGCTGAGGGGCTAACTGTAATCTGAGAGTGAGACTGAAAGCAACTGTCAGAAGAGGTGGAAAGGAGCTGATTCATTTGATTGAAAGGAATTCCAGCAGTTGCTGTGGGTGTGGTTGGTGAAGCTCATTTCTGGAAAGAGAGGTCTGTTTGTTTTTGATAAGGCCCTTCTGGCTTATTTTATCTTATTTATCTTACGAGAACAGACTATTGTCTCTTGATAGGGCTAGGAGGTAGAAGCCCTTGTCTGGGGTTTCCAAAATACTGTCACTAAACACAGTGATAATAAGGGTCAAATCTCTCAACTCATCTCTCAGGCCACACCAGCCTCCGAGAGCTGGCCTGAAAGCAGTTGGCCCTTTGCTTACTCATTTTGCTCAGTGCCTCACTGAAAACTGAATTAGTTTTTCTCTTCCTGCCACCACCTAGAAAATAAGAGAAGAAAAATTCTCTTTCCCCTTTAATTCCAACCCTGGTTAGACAATCCTCATTTACTTTTCACGAGAGAGAGAGGGCATTCCCATGGAAAAAGTCAGGACACCACCCTGCTCAGGTGTCTGGGCTTCTGTCTCATTGAGGTCACCTGTCCGTATGGGGTATGTGTGACCACAGGGATGTTGCTTCTCTCTGCCAGCCCCAGTTCTCACCTGTAAAACAGAGATAATGCATAGGCCCTACCCCATAAGGTCCTGTGAGAAGTAAGTAAGAGAAGGCATGGAGAGCAGGAGATGTGGTTATTACTGGTCATGAGTCTTGCATGGTGAAAATCGGAGGAAGAGGTTTGATTCTCTGAGTCAAGTCAGGATATGTGATGTGTCTGTCACCCACATGATTAGTTTACCGTTAACATTTCACACATTTCTTGCCCACACCTCCACCCACACAGCAACCCTGGGAGACAAGATTTATTTTACGATGAGAAACTGAGGTTGAGGGAAGTGCAGGATAGGCTCCTGGTTTTAGGGGGTCTGTACTGTAAACGCTTTTTGAGACCTCCTCTTGAAAAACAAAAAAGAATGAGGCTGGGCACGGTGGCGCACACCTGTAATCCCAGCACTTTGGGAGGCTGAGGCGGGCGGATCACAAGGTCAGGAGTTCGAGACCAGCCTGGCCAGCATAGTGAAACCCTGTCTCTATTAAAAATATGAAAACATTAGCAGGCATGGTGGTGGGCACCTGTAATCCCAGCTACTTGGGAGGCTGAAGCAGGAGAATTGCTTGAACCTGGGAGGCGGGGGTTGCAGTGAGTCGAGATGGTGCCATTGCACTCTAGCCCTGGTGACAGTGTAAGAATCTGTCTCAGAAAAAAGAATGAATCTCAAAAGAGACCCCTGCAAACATGGTATGTTGGAGCTTAAGTTCATTAGCTTCATGGTAAATCTACACAGTCACACAGCTGGTTAGGGACCGAGGTGGGATGGGAACTTGTGTCCTTGGACTTAATTCTTATGCTCCTTATACTATACATGTTGTCCAGGACAAGGCCCTTGTTCTTCAAGGACTCTGAGTATTTGTGCACAGTAAAGAACAGGATGATGTTCTAAGAGGTTATCAAATGAGTCCTCAGTAGAGTGAAACATCTAGAATTACAGCGTTCCATCGCTCAGGGAAGGGATCGAAGGGAGCTGTGGGAGCTAGGGGAGAGTTCGAGTAGGAAATGAATATTTAGTAGCTTTCTAAAAACTGGCAGGTTTTGGAAGGTCATGTCTTTATGGCGAGTGCCTTTGTATCAGGGGACACAGCATTGCTCAAAAAGGAACAGGGCATGCTTGCAGAGCAGTGAGATGAGGAGAGATTAGATAATCCATGAGGCAGATGAACCACTGGGGCTGCTTCTGACTTCTGATGGGGGGCCCCCCCTGCCCACTCAGCTCCTCCTTACATCCGCGTTTGATTGTGGGCTCAGGGCTTAGCCTGGAGGTTGGCCTCCAATATGCTTGGTCTGGGCTCTCCTCTCTACTGTCTCCTCTCCTCACTACATTCCCAATGTGATGCTTAAGGACAGCTTTGAACCTGTTCACCCTGACCCTCTGAGCTGCATGCCCAGAGAGCTCAGTGCTCCATAAAACAAAAGGTGCCTTTTGCAAGAAACTGGGTGAAACAAGCAGTCTACTTTTCTAGAGCTCACAGTCTCTCCTTCCTTTTATTCCTGGGCAGAGGCGGCATGAGCGGTAAGTATTGGGGACTAATGTGAATACCACTCAGAATCCCACAACTGGATTACTTCAGCGATTTTCCTTTTGCATTTTCCCTTCTGGACTTTGCATATATGAAAAGGCTCCACTGATGATCT
Source organism: Papio anubis (assembly GCF_008728515.1). Taxonomy (NCBI): domain Eukaryota; kingdom Metazoa; phylum Chordata; class Mammalia; order Primates; family Cercopithecidae; genus Papio; species Papio anubis. Next base: position 104,921 of record NW_022165199.1, read on the forward strand.
AGCATAGGACATGAGCCATGTGAGTGGCAAGAACACCAGTTAACAAGTCGGATTTTCATGGAGTTGTGTCACTTATTTCTGCTTAAAAGTGTCAGCCCATGTCTAGAGTGACACTTCACCTTGCCAGAGATGGTCTCTGGAGAAAGAAAGCCTCCTGGTGCCAACTGTGTGCATGCTCTGCCTCCAGGTGGTACATTGGCAGAGCCCCCATATGCACGCCTACTACCCAGCCCTCACCTCTTGGCCCTCCCTGCTAGGAGACATGCTGGCTGATGCCATCAACTGCTTGGGATTCACGTGGGTGAGTAGCAATGGCTGTAACTACTGGCAATGGGGAACGTAGCAGGGAGTGGCATCCTACGGCAGACATATTTTGCCTTTCTTTCTGAATATGGCTCCACGATAACTATTAACAACGGCTACATTCTTTAAGCTTATGCTTTATTTTAATTTTCTCATTGCATCCTTTAACCCTATGGAATCACGAGTATTGGTCCCATTGTGTAGGTGAGGAAATCGAGGCTTAAGCAACTTATCTCCCCCAGATCACACAGCTCATAGAGACACAGATAAGATTTGGATATAGATCCGGTTATTGCCACAGTTTGTGACCTTAACTAAGCAATTTGATGCCTGTTGGGTTGCCACTTCCCCTGTGCTCTCGTATTTGAGTAGCTGGAGATACGTCCTGAGACTTCCCTTAATAACCCCTTAAGCACCACTCAGCTTTAAATGGTGCCAAAAAGCCTTCTAGAACATCTTTTTATTTTAAGCCTGAACTCTTACGGGTGTGTGGGTGGGAGGGCACTTCCAGAGCACTTCTTGCACTACCACCCCAGCAGCCAGGGCGGAGGCGTCCTGCAGGTACTTCCCCTGGCAAAGCTTCGCCTAGCATGGGGGCTATCTTTTCTAGGAAAGAGTACGTTCTTAGTCCTAAAACCTCCCCCTGGGCATTTGAGGACTTCTCAGCTATGTATTTTAGGGTCTTGGAGAACCAAATCCAAGCCAACGATTTCTAGGGCTATTTCTCCATAGAGCCTTGGAGAATTCGCCTCATTGAGGGCAACATGAATCCAAAACCCCACATTATTTTCTCTTTTTGGTTGACAGAGCGTGGACCGGGAGAGAGGCACACAGCCTAACATTGACCCCTTTCCAGAAAGGTTCCCATTGACACCATCAGGGGCAGACATGTTTCTGGAGCTCGTGGGGGCACCTCAGTGCCCTGGGGCTGTGCAGTTCGAAGTTCCTTTTCCTTTCTCAGGCATCCAGCCCTGCGTGTACAGAGCTAGAGATGAACGTCATGGACTGGCTGGCAAAAATGCTGGGACTTCCAGAGCACTTCTTGCACTACCACCCCAGCAGCCAGGGCGGAGGCGTCCTGCAGGTACTTCCCCTGGCAAAGCTTCGCCTAGCATGGGGGCTAAGTAGTGAAAAACAAGCCAAACCCTAACCTGGCAATTCTCCCGTTCTCCATGGAATTTCCCCCACGTTACCACACCATCATCACCAACACCACCATCATCACAGCTTCCACCTCTACTCCCACCTCAGCTGCTGCTTCATTCACATGTGCTGCTACTTCCTTTGAAAGCAATTAAAGAGCCAACACATGATCACATGTCCAGTATGACTTGATTCGGGTTTCTTAGTCTATAATCTGACAATTCCCTTTTGTTGTCCCATTTTGCATCTCACGGTGAAAGGGGAAAGGAGAAGGCAAGGGAGGACTTCTCTCTCTCTCCCTGCTAGGTTCAGGAGATCCCTTGCAGTGAGAGCAACTAACAGCATAAACTGATTAATGGCATCCTCTGACCCTATCTTTTGGATAGTTGTCAAATAATGGCTCTTCAAATATTTCTTTTTTTCAACAGCAGTGCCATGGAATGGAGCTTTCTGGGTGCCTCCCGGAACGCTTAGGTGCTTTTGCATCAGTGAGCTATGATTGCACCACTGCCCTCCAGCCTGGGCGACAGAGGACGACCTTGTCTCAAAAAATAAAAAAATTGCCATGTCACTCTGAGATGAGAGCCAGGAAGTTCACTGGGTCCTCTTGCTAGCTGAGTGACTCCCTCTCTCACTCCAGCCTTGCAGCAAGATTAAAATCTGAACCTTGGAAGAAAGATAAATTGCTGCATGTTGTGGACATTTTGGGTTGTCAGCAAATAGTTACAACTTCGGATGTCATATTTGGGAGAACATGCTAAATGTCTATGGTACATGATCTTGCTTTTCATCTAATTATCTCAGGAACCCTGTAGGTGAATAGTACCATTCCCCAATGTTTGAGATAAAAGCATTGAAGTTCAGAGAGATTAAATAACTTGCCCTAGCTTACACAGCTGCTAAGCAGAAGAACGAGGATTCAAACCCATGCCTGTCTAAATCCAAACCATGCTTTCTCCTGTATCGTCAGCCATGTGAACTTGAGTTCGTCCCATCATCTCTCTGAGCATCCCTCTCCTCATCTTAGTATGACAAGAATCATAATTATCTCAAAGAGGTGTTGTGAGGAGCAAGTAGAATGCCAGAAAGTGTTTTGTAAACTAGGAATTGCAATACGGATGGAAGGTGTTGTTACTATTATTATTTTTTTTAAAAACAGGGCCTGGTTCTGTCGCCCAGGCTGGAGTGCAGTGGAGCCATCATGGCTCACTGCAGCCTCCACCTCCTGGGCCCAAGCAATCCTCCCACCTCAGCCTCCCACGTAGCTGGGACTACAGGTGTGCGCCACTAAACCTGGCTAATTTTTTTTTCTTTAAGAGACAGGGTCTCACTATGTTGTCCAGGCTGGTCTCAAACTCCTGGACTCAAGGGATCCTCCCAAAGTGCTGGGATTACAGGCGCAAGCCACTGCACCCAGCTGATTATTATTATTATTATTATTATTATGCTATGTACCTCTTTACATAAATAGCTTGTTATGGAGTAACTCCCAGACACTTAATATCTGTGTGATCTGGTCCACACCACTCTCCATGACAGCGTCTGCCAGGCCTTTTTAGCAGGATTCTATCAGCTATAGGTTACTTGAAGATTTCAAGAAGCAAAGACATCAAAGACTGGGTGAATGAATGATGAGGAACCATAAAGACTCCTGTGAAGTTTCTGAGGTGGCCCTGAAGATTTCCACAATCACGGCCAGAGCAAAATCCTACCCAACCCTTGTTTGGATAATCTATACTTCCGTCCTGGGAAGCAGTTAAAGGGATGCTCTCCATTTCATAGACAGAAAAGAGTCTTCTGGAGGGGAAAGGTTAGCCCAAGGTCACAAGAGCTATTGACAACTAAATGGGCCCAAGTCACCAGCCTCTCGCAAAGGCCAGGACCCTCTCTCCCTGGGGAATCGAACTCCATTTCCATTTGTGTAATAAACTGAGAGTTCTTCTTTTAAATATGTTTTATATGAGGAGCAAACATATCCAGGAGGGACAGAACATTCTCTTTTCGGTTTCTGTGGCCTCTCTAACAGAGAGGGTGGTATTAGGTGCAAGCTTATTTTAGAAGGCAGAATAGGAATGCAAGCTGGGGAGGGAGATAGGCACCTTGGGCAGGAGGAGCTGTGTATTTCCTTCTGTGAATAGCTATGACACACACACACACACACACACACACACACACACACACAGAGAAAGAGAGAGAGAGAAACAACTATAAAACCTGGGGAAATTTGGCAAGAGAACACAGAAAGGCTGCCATGGTAATCCTTTCCCCTGCAGAGCACAGTCAGTGAATCCACTTTGATTGCCCTGCTGGCAGCAAGGAAGAACAAAATCCTGGAAATGAAAACGTCTGAGCCCGATGCTGATGAGTCCTGCTTGAATGCCCGACTCGTGGCCTATGCGTCTGACCAGGTGAGTTGCCCGACGCAGGACAGCCCTTCGGGTTGGTGCTTGGCTTCTGGAATCTTGGTCCCTGAGCAATTTTTTTCTAGATGTGAGTACGCTGGGGTTCCGGGCAGCTCAGACCTGGAAGCTTGTCTCCAGCAACTGTAAGGAAGGCAAGCTTGCAACGATCGTATTCGGTTCCCCGAGTCTTAGGCTTCAGCAGTTTCTGGGGAGTGATCATTCCAGGACGACTCTTGCTGACAGGTTTCTGTGGCCCTTCTAGGCTCACTCCTCCGTGGAGAAGGCTGGTTTGATATCCCTTGTGAAGATGAAATTTCTGCCTGTGGATGACAACTTCTCACTCCGAGGGGAAGCTCTTCAGAAGGCCATCGAGGAAGACAAGCAGCGGGGCTTGGTGCCTGTCTTTGTAAGTCAGGATGTGTGCCTAAGCTTAGAATGATAGAACTTGGATGTGAGGAAGGAATTTTGGCAGAATTCAGGTAAGTAACATGCTGCACACGAAAGCAGAAAGGTCCTCCCATACAGTATTTTACACATCATGAGGTGCTATCCATAGGTGTGTGGTGGAATAAATTTTGTGGGTCATAACCAGCATTAAAAAGAAATATAGTATAAAATATTAGAGTGCACACAGATAGCCAGAGTATGCATTGTTTTATGAAACTTTTTTTCCAAATACACATGTATACATGTACTAGATTGTTATATAAAATGTGTTTCTTACGAGTCATGGTAAAACACAGTCTGAAATATACACTGTTCTGGTGGGATGGATGGGAGAAGATCGCATGTGTGGTGAAATCTTTCTCAGGCCAAATGTGTCACACGAGCCCACCCTCCTATATTTTGCCTTCATTTTCCCCTAGGTCTGTGCAACACTAGGGACCACTGGGGTCTGTGCATTTGACTGTCTGTCAGAGCTGGGCCCCATCTGTAAGTATCTTCCCTCTCTGGCTAGGAAGACAAGGAATACATTTTTAAATGTCTCCGAAAGCAAGAACCTGAGACTAGCTCTATGGGATTATTCTGCTCCTCTTTGGTCAATGCAGAGACATGGGAAGAACCACCAAAGGTCATGAGGCTGTCTTCCAGGGATCCCTGGACACTGCCTTTCCCAGTGGTGTGACAAGAGTTAGAGGTGCCCTACCTTGCCCCTTGTCCTAGGAGAGGCTTTGGTTTTCTCATCCTCTTACTCGTATGTTGAACTTTACTTAATGCAGGCTATATCCAAAATACAGTGTGAATTAGGCTAGAATAGAAATGCTTTCTATTCTAGCTTCAGAAAAGGAAAAGGGTTGGGTAGGGGAAATCATGGGAGAGATTAAAGGCAGAGAGGAAACCCAGACGGGACTGTTTAACCCCCAAGCAAGAAACCCTCTAACTTTTGTATTCGGTGTGCTAACATTGCTCTCTGTGCTGGTGGGAAATTGATTTCTGTGCCAGGATGTTCTAGGTTGAGGCCAAGAGGGTGCTGGCCCTTTACCCAGTGGAAGAAAAAGGCAAGGGCGAGGCTTTGTAGACTTTCCTGTTAGGAGGCAACGATGCCTCCTTCAGCCCCACTTCTTCAAACTGACTCCCCCTGCTCCCATCTCCACACCCCTCCATTTCTCATTTAGCCAAAGCACATCATCCTTGCAGCCCACCACTCAGCTTGGCCAGGTGAGAGACACCTTTCCCCACTTCATCCTCCCCTCCAGCCAGGTGATGTTTGCCTCCTCAGGTGCCCGTGAGGGGCTGTGGCTCCACATCGATGCTGCTTATGCAGGCACTGCCTTCCTGTGCCCCGAGTTCCGGGGGTTTCTGAAGGGGATTGAGTATGCCGACTCCTTCACCTTTAATCCTTCCAAGTGGATGATGGTGCATTTTGACTGTACTGGGTTCTGGTGAGTGGAGCAGCCCAGCTCTGAGCACACGGGAAAGCCTTGCCTCCTCTGGAGAGACCCCAGCCACTAATGCCCATTTGGAAACCCACAGGGTCAAGGACAACTACAAGCTTCAGCAGACCTTCAGTGTGAATCCCATCTACCTCAGGCATGCCAACTCAGGCGTGGCCACCGACTTCATGGTGAGTGGCCAGGGACAGGCAGCCTAGTGGGCTCGGGCGTCTGACCCCCCAAAAATCTGGACGGTGGCTCCCTTCAGAAGGCAGCACGCTATGAGCTCCTCTCAGAATATTGCCAATGCGTACCTTGGTTTCTAATTGTCCCTAAGTATGTAGAATGAAACCCAGAAAATGGTTGAAAATGAGACTAGCCTTTGAGGCAGTGTGCACATTTCCTGAATATTTGTGGCATTTTTTTAATTCCTAGAAATGCTCTTCCTGTCACAGGTGGACCAGTTCCTTCTGCCTCCATCTCGGGTCATCTTTTTTGTTTCCCACCCAGCAGCAGGGCAGGGTGGACAATTTCCCCGGTGGGGAAAGAGCCTTCTTGCTGAAATCGCTTTTGCTTTTTCGTCCCTGACAGAGGCGCTGTGGGGCAGCTCTGTGGTAGTGACGGGCTGCGGGACTTGTGTGAGGTTCTGGAAGCCTCCGAGCATTCCTGACTTCCCCAGCTGGCTGCACCTCAACTCTCTTAACTCTCTCTCTCTCTCTCTCTCGCTCTCTCTCTTTTTTCTTTTTTCTTTTTTTTGAGACGGAGTCTCGCTCTGTCAACCAGGCTGGAGTGCAGCGGCGCCATCTTGGCTCACCGCAACCACCGCCTTCCGGATTCAAGCGATTCTCCTGCCTCAGCTTCCCAAGTACCTGGGACTACAGGCGTGAACCACCGCGCCCGGCAAACCTCAACTCTCTTGATCCCACATCCTCAGCCAGTATTTTGCCTTAGGGAAACGAGTTCTTACAAATTGACTCCGCAGTTTGAGGATGAGCCCTTCCTTTACTTGGAGGGGAGACAGGGATGTAAACGAATGTATTACACATTACCTGGCCAACGAAGGCAGCAGAGCAGAGTGGGGGCGAGCTTGGTTTGGAATTCCATTGCAGCAGCGGCCCTTTGGGAAACTAATGGACCTCTCTGAGCCTCGCTTTCCTCATCTGTAAAATGAGAATAGTGGCACTGATTCACACGGTATTGTGAAGCTTAAATGGGAACACGTGTAGATCACTTAGCACAATAACCGTGTGGCAAGTGCTCGATATATATATGGTAGGCATAGTATTTCTGAAAGCTCTTCTTTGAGATTTGTTATGACAGTGGGTAAGCATGTAGGTGCTAAAGCCAGATGGCTTGTATTGGAGTCCTGGCTTTCTGTTTACTAACTTGTGTGACCTTGGACAAGTGACTTAAACTCTGTGTCCAGATTTCCTCTTGTGTCGAATGAGGCTGATGACCACAGTTCTGGCTTCTTAGGCTTGCTGTGAGGATTATACAAATTAATACACTGAAGCGCTGAGAGCAGTGTCTGACCCCCGTAAGTGTCCTTCCTTGTGAAGAGATGCTTTTATCTTGTCTTCTTGGACAACTGAAGTGTCTTGCCCTTTTAGTCTTAAAATAATACCTTCGTCATCACTTGATTATACTGGCTATTCTCCTTTGGACCAGCCCACACCCTCTTTAGATTTTTGAAGCTTTTGGATTAGAATTGCAGCGGTAAGCCTCATGGCTTACTGGTAGTGACAGAAGACCCTCTAGAGGTAAATAAAGAAAAATAATGGTTCTTTGTCTCCACTGCTCTTTCTGGTGGGTTTTCAGAGATTTTTAATGAAAAATTTAAAAAATTCCGGAACAGCCCAAGGGTCAGATATCTTTAGGGATAACTGTGGGTTTGCTTCCTGAGTGTGAATTGATGCCCATTCTCCTACCAGTATATTTGGGTCATCATAACTGAGGAGCATTATGTTCACTCTTGTCCTTTTGAATTTCATGTTACCCTTTAAATTCATTTACCACAGTGCCTCAGGATCTTCCTGGGGTTCATTCCCAGGAGTTTGGAGATTTTACAGTGCTCTCTCTCTCTTCCAGATAACTCATAAAAATGTTACAGTAAACTCTTCCCAGCCCTGCTCTGGGGAACCTTATTATTTTTACCTCTCCACCCAGAAAGTGCTGCCTGACAGTTATCCTTCCCCCCACCTTTAATCCTACGGATTTGATTTTGAAGTCCATGAAGAAACTCCTAGAAAAGTGAAGCTGCTATCTTTGTCATGATCCTGAGGGTCCTCGTAGCTACTCTCACATGGGCCCAATGTCTTTCCCACCCAGGTGGCTGCAGCTTCGAACAGAAGCTCCGTCTTGCTCTGAGAAGAGCCAAAAATAGGCCAGCATCCCAGGAGAGAAGACTTAGGTGCTTAATCCCTGGGGCCCTGGAATCACCTAAAATCAGGACTAGATTCTCTGACAGCAGAGAAGCTCCCTCTTTTCTGTCTCCCACTGGACAGAGAGCACCAGTGGAGGGAGCATTACCTTGACCTTGGCAGGGGAGCCCTGCAAAACCTTACAAGGACATAGAGGAGGCTGGGGATGCCTCAAGGTACAGAAGAGTCCTGTCAGCCTTTGTATGTCCAGATTTTTTGATCCAACAGAAAATGTTGGCTAGAACCACTCTGCTGAGTCAGCATGGATCAGTTTTGGAATAGTGACAAGCAAAGGAGCAACTGGGAATGAGGAAGATTGTGAAGAAGTCAAAATAAAATCACCTCTGCCTATCCTGGTTTATTTGCTGGTAAAACAAAGTAGCTCTTTCTATATATGAAATAAATTGGCTATAACTATCTGGAAATCAGAACCTTTTAAGAGATGACCCCTATCATCCGTTCATTATTCTCTTGGAGTGTCCATGGACAAGAGGTGGAGTTGACGCTTTCCCTGTTACAGCAATTTTGTTCCATTTTCAGGTTTTGATGCCCTCTGCTGGCACAAAGGCCACAAGCTGGTCCTCAGCACAACAGAGTTTTTTGCTTGGAAATCAAAGGCTTAGTACTTTTATGCTGGGGAAACTTTGTCCATCAACAAAGGGGTGATGTCCCAACTGTGCCTGGCTTAGGAAACTGGGGTGAAGGGTGAAGGTGAGGACATTTGTGAGGATTTGATAATCTTGTGCATGGCCAGATAAATACGCAGTGGGACAAACATTTATTTTTAGTCAACAGAAATTGTGGTAGAAACTTTCTGACATTTGAGGGAGACGTCATTAGAAACCACATGACTCATTATAATAACTGCAAATGTTTTCCAAATCCTCTGCTCTATTTTCAGATCTGAGAAATCAGTCTGAAATTAATTTGGAAATTTTCAGGTTTGTGGTGGCTGCAACTTTGAACTTTAAGCTCTGTTGAATTTGGCCACCAGGAGCAAAGGATCAATTTTCATCTAACAGAGGCAGAAGTTTCGTTGCTCATTTGAAATCTGACAGCTGGAGTGATGCCCCTCAGATCACACGAATCTCACAGGAAAATGAACAAGGCAGTGTGAGGTTAAATAGGGATCATCTTGGCTCTAGACAGAAATGCTACTGTGATTTGTAGCTCACATTTTAAAATAATCGAAATAGCCAACACCTACTGACAACTTCTTCTGAGGCTCTTGGCGTTCTTTGTCCTCACGCCACTTCCCCGGGAGGTGCAGTTGGTTCTTTACGTCCCGCACTGATGAGCCAGTGAGGTGGCACTACCCAAGGTCACACAGCTAGTAAGTGGCAGAGCTGGAGGCAAAACCTAGGTCTGCAGGACTCTAGTGTCTGTGCTCTAACCACTATACTTTACATTTTTGGGGGGGATCAAAATAGGACTTTATTTTCTGCTATTCAAGGAATATAGATTCGTTTAGAGTGAAAATGTATTGCCCTTATGTTGAATTTCTGGGCTGGGATGAAATGTTTAAAGGAGCAATTTAAAGCAAAGTGCCCTTCTCATTGGTTCAGGGTAGTGGACTTGATTTCCACTTGTCTGGCTCTCAGACAAGTGACTATTGGCCACCTTCATCAGTGACTTGGTCACACGATGGGGCAACCGTTGGGAAGCTTGGCTTACTCCTTAGCAACAGCTTCCGGAGTCATGGTGACACCATTCATCCCTGGAGGGCTGGGCAGGCAACAGATAATGCCCAGAAATGCCCGAGGGAGTGGGGCGCCCTTGTCTCTAACCGTGGGCACTGTGTTCCTTTGTTTCTAGCACTGGCAGATCCCCCTGAGCCGACGGTTTCGGTCTATTAAACTCTGGTTCGTGATTCGGTCCTTCGGGGTGAAGAATCTTCAAGCACATGTCAGACATGTATGTAGCATGCCACTGTGGGGGCTGAGCCTGTGTTCCTCCGTTTTCTCATGGCGGGGAAAGCTGGTTTCTACTTTGCAGATCTGCCCAGGAGATTTGCGGTGTCTGGTTCAGGTGTCTGGGCCTGTTCCTCAGCTCCTGGGATTTGATTCTCTTTGTTAACCTGAGGAGCGCTGAGCACAACATGTCCCGAGGGCCGCCTGATGCCTGTCTTCTGCTGAGTGTCTCACTGTTCCCCTTGCTGTCACTGAGCACTAGGGAGGGATGGCCCCAGAGTCTGGTTTGCAGAGAGAGAAAGAGAAAGTAAATCAAGGGGAAGTGTGTGTGGCCAGGGTAGGATCCTATCTGCTTTGGAATTACCTCGGTGGTCACAGCTGGCTGAATATTTTAGCACTATTATGATTATGCCTTAAACAATGCTCTCCTGGCTTGGACAGGTAGACCTACCAAGTCTGGAACAAACCTCCCTGCATTGACAGGCATTTATTGAAGCCCCTATTTGGCTTAATTTATTTCTATTCAATCCAGCAATTACAAAGGTATTGTGCTAAGAAAGGGACACTGAGGTAAATGAGACAGGCACAGCCTCTCTCCCATGTTCTTCATGGAAGAGGCGGGACTTAAGAACTCTGGCCACTGGTGGTGGTCTCCCATTTCTACAAGAGCCCACATGCAAGGCAAAGCCATTGATAAAAGCGGCAGGGGACGCTGGAGACACTATCCTTTCTGCCTGTGTGTGCCTTGGCCTTCCACCTTGCCTCTAGGGAATTCCTTCTGGGTTAAACAAACACAAACCAAAATGAAGTGGTGGAAGCGGTAACTATGACTTTTTAAAACTTAAAAAAAATCAATTATTATGCTTATGTAATAATTATGCATTTATTTATGGGGTATGTGTGAGGTTTTGATACAGGCCTACAATGTACAGTGATCAAATTAGGGTAACTGGGTATCCACACTCAACCATTTATCATTTCTTTGTGTTAGAAACATTCTAGGTCCATTCTTTTAGTTATTTTGAAATGTACAGCAAATTATAGTTAACTACAGTTGCCTTATTGTGCCACCTAACCTTAGATCTATTTAATTGTATTTTTGCCCCCGTTAACTATCACCTTTTTATCCCCCATTCCCTGCTACCCTTCCCAGCCTCTGCCAACCTTCATTCTATTGTGTGTCTCCACGAGCTCAGTTTGCTTGCTTTTTAACTCCCATGCTTGAGTGAGAACATGTGAAATTTGTCCTTCTGTGCCTGGCTTATTTTGCTTAACATAATGTTCTCCAGTTTCATATGACTGGTTTTAATGTTGGTAACTTTACCTTTGTAATCACCACTGGTTGTTTACCAATGAGCAGCTGCCACCAACAATATTGAGGAACTTTAGGCACTTTGTGCTGTTTCTAGAAACTCAGACTCAAGACTGGAGGGTTGTGGGTGGGGAATGGTTGGTGGAGGTTACAAGTAATTAGGAAGTTTTTTTTTGCTTACAATTTGGGACTGGATATTCAATGTGCAGATCCTGACCAACCTCCCTTAGCACTTCCGTCTGCGAGTCAAACCCCTGAATTCCTATTAGCAACCCCATTGCCTACCATATATGAGGCCCACGCTCCTGGGCCTGGCTTTCAAGGACTTGATGATCAGCTCCTACCCTAGCTTGGGCATTTCATCGACCCATCCAGACCCCATGCTCAGTCCATCTCTGCACCTTCACCCGTGTCCTTCACCTGAATTGCCCTCTCCTTTCCAAATGTTGTGAATGGATTAAATTCTGCTTCCACCAGGAGCTTTTCTGCCTATTCCATCTGTTCTGGTTTCTGCTTCATTAGCATCCCTATGATCACCTACTCAAACCCCTTTACAAAACTGAGCTCAAAGTTCTTCCAATGTCCCACGATAGAAGAAATGGAATGAAAACAAAGCTGTTTGATATGATTTAATTTTATCTCTTCAACTTGACTGTGATGATAATTATTAACACTTGCATAATGCCTTCAATGCAAACATACATTCTAGTTGTTCATTAGATTCTTAGCACAGTGCTTGGGGTGGTCACTCTCATCTGGCAAGGCTCAGAGGGAGCAATTGCCCTGCTTGAGGGAAGAAGGCCTGGGACTTCCCCCGAAGCCTCCCAATTACAAATCTTTAACTCTGGGCTGCTTTCTACTATGCTGAGCTCTTGGAAAGTTATATAAAATTAAATTTCACATTTCTCTGTTACAGAGAAGTGCTTTAAAGAATGGAAATTTAGTTCTACCCTTTACTATTTGGTGACCTTAGACAAATTACTTAAACTTTCTATATTTGTCTGCCTTATTTATTCATTTATTGTTATTTATTTTTGAGATGAGGTCTCTGTTGCCCAGGCTGAAGTGCAGTAGTGCCATCAGAGCTCACTGCAGCCTTGACCTCCCCAGGCTCAGGTGATCCTCCCACCTCAGCCTCCTGAGTAGCTGGGACTACAGGTGCATACCATCATGCCCGGCTAATATTTTGTATTTTTTGTAGAGATGGGGTTTTGTCATGTTGCCCAGGTTGATCTCAAGCTCCTGGGCTCAAGCAATCTGCCTACCTTGGCCTCCCAAAGTGCTAGGATTACAGGCATGAGCCACCACCCTTGGCCATGCCTTCCTAATCTATAAAAATGAGAAAAGGATACTACCTCTCTCAAATTAAATGAGATAATATATATGCAGCCCTTAGCATAGGGTCTACCTACTACTCAGTTAAGTACTCTATGAGTACTTCTTCCTCTTCTCCTCTTCTTCCCCTCCTTCATCATCTCCTTCTTCATCTAATTATAAGTTGCCATCATCATCACCATCCTCCTCATCATCATCATCTCCTATCACCTACAATAGGGATTGGTAAACATTTCCTATAAAAAGCCAGATAGTAAATATTTTTGGCTTTGTAGGCCATACTCTATTGTAATTACCTCTGTGCTACAAAAGCTATCATAGACAATATGTAAGCAAATGGGAATGCTGTGTTCCAAAAAACTTTACAAGCACAGGTGGGGGCTATATTTGGCCATGGCTGCACAGTGCCTGCCCTTGACCTAGAGCAGTGCAGGGCACTGGCAGCAGCTCTCTTTTCATGACCTGTGAAGTGGGGCTTTGGAGGTGGTGGTGCTGCCTGTGCTCTGTGTTTTCCTCTCCCCTGACCTCTGCTTCAACATGTTGTTGCAAACAGCATGCGTTATAGGAGGGATAAAAGCACAATGGAAGGAGATCTCCCTGCTGTCACTTGGGAAAGTCACTTTCCCTTGGTTCCTTCTAAAAAATGGAAAGATTGAGCTGGGCACAGTGGCACGTGCCTGTAGTCCCAGCTACTCAGGAGGTGAGGTGGGAAGCTCAATTGAGCTCAGGAGTTCTGGGCTATGGTGTGCTATGCTGATTGAGTGTCCGCACTAAGTTCAGCATCCCTGCCCTTCCCAGGACAAGGGATCACCAGGTTGCCTCAGGAGGGGTGAAGGGGCCCAGGTTAGAAATGGAGCAGGTCAAAAGTCCTGTGCTGTTTGAAACTGACCATGCAGGGGAGAAAGGGGCTCTGAGAAAGATTTGGAGAAACTCATTTCATTATGGTCAAAAGAAAGGATCAGGGCCAGACATGGTGGCTCATGCCAGTAATCCCAGCATTTTGGGAGGCCTAGGAAGGAGGATCGCTTAAACCCAGGAGTTTGATACCAGGCTGAGCAACCTAGTGAGACCCCTGTCTTTACAAAAAAATTTAAAAATGTAGCTGGGCATGGTGGTGCGTGCCTGTAGTCCTAGCTTCTCAGGAGGTGAAGGTGGGAGGATTACTTGAGCACAGGAGTTCAAGGCTGCAGTTAACTTTGATTGTGCAACATGCCACTGTACTCTAGCCTGTGTGACAAAGCAAGACCCTACCCTCTTAAAAAAAAAAAAAAAAGACGATCAGCTAAATCCCTTGCCCTCTCTTGAAATAGAGTAGCAAGTGTGAGAACTAATTGATATAATTACTTAGCAAATATTTTATTGAGCTCTTCTGGATGCTTGGAGAAATTTTTTAAAAAGAAAAGAAAAGGCAAGTCCTGTTCTTGTTTAGTTAGTAATCCCAGTTTAAAAACAAAAAGCAAAAAACCCCAGGACATTTAAAAAGATGACATGAACTTCAGTGGAAGATTAATATAATACAAAGCCTTTAACATTTTAAAATTGTAACAAAATATACATAACATAAAATGCACCATTTTACTCATTTTTAAGTGCACGATTCAGTGGCATTAAGTATACTCACAATGTTGTGTGAGTTATTTCCAGAACTTTTTCATCATCCTGAGCGGAAACTCTGTATCCATTAACCAGGTCCAAAACCTGTCCATGGTGGGTGGGGACAAGATGTGAAAATATATTCTCTATGGAATGTCAGAAACAGGGGATGAAAAGGGCATTTGGGGTACAGGGTGAGAAGAGGTTTGAGAGGCAAGTGAAGCATGTAGGCTGAGGATGGGGCAGGGCTGCCACTATCCCATATGGCAACTTTATGTGCCCTAGAAACAGGCATCTCTTCCTATAGCCAGATGCAGCTCGCATGAGGCACCTGGCTGGGGATGCAGAGGATGGGCTGGGTTTTGGCCCTTACTTGCCCACTTGGCCGGTCCAGGAGCTGTGAAACCAGGAGTTGAGGTCAGGTTGCCTGGACTGCAAAGCACATGCCTTCTGGGTTCTGGGGCTGAGTTTAAAGAGGGCCCTGAGATGAATTCTCGAGGTGGATCCGATGTGACAGGAAACAGGGGGCCATTGGACATTTTCCAGCTTGGAATATGAGCAAAATCAAATGGAGATGACAATGAGGCAGAAGCCGCTTAGGTCTCTGTGATGGGAAGGTGGCACTGGTTTAAAACTATTTAGCAGTATGAAAGTTTATGCATAGTTAGTCCCTCGTCCGATGGTGAATCTCAGTTCTCTTTATATTTGCAATTCCAGGGTACTGAAATGGCTAAATATTTTGAATCTCTGGTCAGAAATGACCCTTCCTTTGAAATTCCTGCCAAGAGGCACCTTGGCCTGGTGGTTTTTCGTCTAAAGGTAATACCATCTTCCAAGCCCCTCTGTGAATGATGTTATGTGGTGCTCCAGAGCCTCTCGGAAACACAAATGCTGGGCTCTGGGGATGCTGACAGGGGTGTGATGGAGACTTCTCTTTATTTTTCAAACAGGGTCCTAATTGTCTCACAGAAAATGTGTTAAAGGAAATCGCTAAAGCTGGCCATCTCTTCCTCATCCCGGCCACTATCCAGGACAAGTTAATCATCCGTTTCACTGTGACATCCCAGTTTACCACTAGGGATGACATCCTGAGAGACTGGAATCTCATCCGAGATGCTGCCACTCTCATCCTGAGTCAGCACTGTACTTCCCAACCCAGCCCTCGGGTTGGGAACCTCATCCCCCAAATCAGGGGCGCCCGAGCCTGGGCCGGTGGAACGTCCCTTCAGTCTGTCAGTGGGGCAGGAGATGATCCAGTCCAGGCCAGGAAGATCATCAAGCAGCCTCAGTGTGTGGGAGCTGGTCCCATGAGAAGGGAAAACGGCCGCCATCATGAAAGCCTGCCAGACCCAGTTGATGACTGCTTTTCAGAAGAGGCCCCGGATGCCACGAAGCACAAGCTGTCCTCCTTCCTGTTCAGTTACTTGTCTGTGCAGACTAAGAAGAAGACAGTGCGCTCCCTCAGCTGCAACAGTGTGCCAGTGAGTGCTCAGAAGCCACTGCCCACAGAGGCCTCTGTGAAGAATGGGGGCTCCTCCAGGGTCAGAATCTTTTCCAGGTTTCCAGAAGAGATGATGATGCTGAAGAAAAGTGCCTTCAAAAAACTCATCAAGTTCTACAGCGTCCCCAGCTTCCCTGAATGCAGCTCTCAGTGTGGGCTCCAGCTGCCCTGCTGCCCTCTGCAGGCCATGGTTTAGACCCAGGGTCTTCAGCCAGAGTCTGAGGATATACTTCAGGGACTCTGAGAACCCCTCACAGTTGTATGCCAACTTTGTGTGCTTATGTGTACATGCATTTTTCTTGGGGGCGAGTTCATAATTTTAATCACATTCTCACAGGGGTTCACGGCCCACGATGGGATACAAACGAAGAGTTGAAGCCAGCATGATCCAGATGGGCTCAGCAGGCTGATCAGAGAGAAAGGGCTGAGGGTAGACAGGCAGCTTCTGTGGCTCAGCTTGTGACATGAAATATAACCTAGAAATAAATTATGTTTGTCCCTGAAACAAAACATATCCTGTGTCACTTAATTGGCTGCTGAAACATTGATTAACCAGTCTGGGAGCTTAAATGCATGTACTTTTTTTGAAGCATCAAGTATGAGTCAGGCACTGTGGCTCAAGGTTCATAAATGAGGAAACCAATGTTTAGGTCACATAGCTTTATTTTTTATTTTATTTTTTGTTTATTTATTTATTTATTATACTTTAAGTTCTAGGGTACATGTGCACAACGTGCAGGTTTGTTACATATGTATACATGTGCCATGTTGGTGTGCTGCACCCATTAACTCATCATTTACATTAGGTATATCTCCTAATGCTATCCCTCCCCCCTCCCCCAACCCCACAACAGGCCCTGGTGTGTGATGTTCCCCACCCTGTGTCCAAGTGATCTCATTGTGCAATTCCTACCTATGAGTGAGAACATGCGGGTTTGGTTTTCTGTTCTTGTGATAGTTTGCTGAGAATGATGGTTTCCAGCTGCATCCACGTCCCTACAAAGGACATGAACTCATCCTTTTTTATGGCTGCATAGTATTCCGTGGTGTATACGTGCCACATTTTCTTAATCCCACATAGCTTTAAATAGTCAAACCCAGGTCTCCTGGCTTCCAGTGAAGCCCAGGCTGTTTCCACCATGCAGTACTGCTCAAGGTTGGCCCTGAACAGGAGCTCACGGCCCAGCAGGCCACTCTGGTCCTCCAGTACATTTAAAAGTTTCCTTTCTAGGTGTGGACCTTATGCATTTTCCCTTTGTTTTCTGGACCCGGTAGTCAAATAAAAGCTATGCTCACAAGTGGCTTGCTCATCATTAGTTCAGAGGCCAAACACATAATTTTGTTTCTATTTCAGATGCTACTTTGCTAGGTTGTGACTCTGAAATGGGTTAGTAAAGAGCATTAAAGACAAACAAAGCTGGACATTAGTTAAAACTGTAAGGATAGATGTTAATCAATAATATACTATCACAATAGGGAAAAGGGTCCCGTGTGAACTGAACTCACCTTGGATTTGTGCAAAGGTGACTAGGCATTTCACAGGGCGAATGGGAGAATAGGGAGAAGGCCAGCCTAGACTTGGAAGAGTCAGGAAGGTGAAAAATTAGAAAAAGTGGAAAGTGGTTGATGTGAAACCCCTCTGGGTTTGCTAACTGGTGCTTTTTGAAGAAAGGCTGTTACTCTCCCACAGAGACTGGGAGTCAGGGCCCTGTGTTCAGGGGTTGGCTGGAACGAACAGTTAAATCTTTTGGCAGCTTTGAGTTTTCTTAGGCAGGCACTTTAAGGTGGGCTAGGATCATCTCAGGGATGTGGCCTTGAGCTGTGAGAAATTATGTTAGTGTTTGTTCACGTCTTTATAGGCAAAGGTTGGGGGCCTAGTCGAGAAGGGGGCTCAGGGCTCAGAGGAGCTTGACTAGAGTTTGGTCAAAAGAATCTTTGTTAAGAGTTTAAAGCTTTTTTTTTTTTTTTGAGACTAGTGCTTTCTCTCTTACCCAGGCTAGGGTGCAGAGGCATGATCACGGCTTACTGCAGCCTCGACTTCCTGGGCTTGAGCGATCCTCCTGCTTCAGCCTCCCAAGTAGCTATTTATTTATTTTTGAGATGGGGTCTCATTCTGTGAGTGCAGTGGTGTGAACACAGCTCACTGTAGCCTCAGCCTCTGAGGCTCAAGCTGTCTTTCCACCTCAGTGACCCGAGTAGCTGGGACTACAGGTGCACACTACTATGCCTGGGTAATTTTTTATAGAGACAGGGTCTCCCTATGTTGCCCAGGCTGGTCTGGAATTCCTGGGCTCAGGTGATCCTCCTGCCTCGGCCTCCTAAAGTGTTGGGATTACAGGCATGAGCCACCATGCCTGGCCTGGCTAATTTTTAAAATTTTTTGTAGAGACAGGGTCTCCCTATGTTGCCTAGGCTGATTGTGAACTCCTGTGCTCAAGCACTCCTCTTGTCTTGGCTTGCCCAAATGCTGCGATTATAGGTGTGAGCCACTGTACCTGGCCAAAAGCTGAAAACTCACCCCTTGTTCTCTACTAGTGATCCCTGAGCTTTGCTGCATACTGGAATCACTTGGAGGTCCTTAAAACAATACTGATGCTTCGTTCTCACTCCCAGAATCCTTGATCTAATTGGTATGGCAGGGGCCTGGGCTTTGGTATTTTTGACAGCTGCCCAGATGATTCTAGTGTGCAGTGACATCTAGGAACCACTGCTTTAGACTGACATGCTACTCAAAGCAGCGTGTGTGCCCCAAGCGTTGGTGTCCCCAAGTGATTCTCATGCACAGTAAAGCTTGTGCACTGCTCTAAGCCAGTGATTCTCAAACTGAGTCCACATCAGTAACACCACGGGGGCTTTGGCTTGTCAAAACACAGATGTCTGGGCCTGCCCCCTGAGTTTCTGATTCAGTAGGTCTAGAATTTGCAGGGTTCAAGAATTTGTTGGTCCAGCAAGTTCCCTGGTGCTGCTGATGTTGTTGGCTCAGGGACCACACTCAGAACTACTGGTCTATGATGACACTCTCTTCCTGCAAGTACTAAGTGAGATCTTAGTGAAGCCAATTAGCTGTGTGATTTTAGTCATGTCACTCAACCTCAGGCCCCCGTTTTTTCATTTATCAAGTAAAGAGGTTTGACTAGCTACTCTCTAGGATTGCTTTTAGTTTGCTATAGCAAATCATAATACATGTGTATGTATCTAGCAAGCAGATATAAGCTCTAATTGATGTAAATTTCCAAGAGCAATTGCAGGCTTGAGATGACAAGGTGCTTCTTGATGCTGGACATTTCCTGGGGCCTGCACTTTGAGCCACTTGATCTAAGAGTTGAGTCTCAGTTAGCAAGGGATAACCCAGCCTGGAGGAACTGAGTTACCCACTAAGTAAGTGCACATGATGTATAACTCAGGATGTCAGTTATTCCCCAAATGTGGCCCCCATCTCACAGCATTACCCTCACCTGGGCATTGTTAGAAATGCAGACTCCAATTATACTTTGGGGGGATGGGACTCAGCACTCCATGTTGAGAACATTTCTTGGTCCATAGCAGGCACTCACGAAGTGCTTGTAGAGTGGATGTATGAATGAGCGACACATTTAGCAAATTATCTCTTAAGTTGAGTCACTGCAATTAGTTAAACCTACCTTTTTTCCTTTTTTTTTTTTTTTTTTGAGATGAGGTCTCACTATGTTGCCCAGGCTGGACTCAAAACTCCTGGGCTCAAGTGATCCTCCTGCCTCAGTCTCTGGACAGGGATTATAGGCAGTCTCTAGTAGCTGGGATTATAGGCACACCCCACCAGGCCTGGCTAACCTGGGCTCAAGTGATCCTCCTGCCTCAGTCTCTGGACAGGGATTATAGGCAGTTTCTAGTAGCTGGGATTATAGGCACACCCCACAGGCCTGGCTAACCTTACCCATTTTAATACTGATTCTCATTAGCTTCCATTTCAGAAGCTGACATTTCCTACTTTTATCCCCAAATTATTTTGGTGCTTATAGCAT
The DNA here is from genome assembly GCF_008728515.1 of Papio anubis. Lineage (NCBI taxonomy): Eukaryota > Metazoa > Chordata > Mammalia > Primates > Cercopithecidae > Papio > Papio anubis. The sequence goes on from NW_022165199.1 coordinate 124,715, forward strand.
CCCATCTATGCACTGATTACAGGTTTCCAAACAATACATTTGAAATCAAAGCCCTGTTGGATAATTTACATGGATATCAGCTTATTTTTCTTAAATTCAAATATCCACTTATATTTTCAAATGAGAATGACTTGTGCAGATATTTCTTGGGCACAATTTCTTATCCTTTTAAAAGAGAAAAATCAATCTTTAAGGGATTATCTCTCACAAGTGATGGCTTACAATTGTTTACATACATGGAAACCTAGGGGCTGAGGACATTGTGGGGTGTCTTTATTTATCTCAATGGAGCTGTGTTACCTGGCTAGATTCAGGGTGGTGTGGGAAAATGGGAGACTGAGGAAATCATCAGGCTGGGAGGCAGAGCTGGGCAGGGTGTGGATGTGAGGACCTGGGTCTCTGAGTTTCTGACTGGAAGGTCTAAAACATGGGTCAAACGAGATCGGGGCAAGCAGGCTCTGGTTAATATAACACGAATATTCTGGCCAACAGTGTAAATGCTGACCTCTTACCCAAAAAGATACCCCTTGTGACACAGAATGAAGCCACTGCTCTAACATGACCCCTGCTGACATCCTGCTTCTCCTTTGACAAGATTCCAGGTAACACAATTGCACAACGTGATACTCAAAGGCTGTCCTATCTCCCGCTACTTGGGTTCCTCATTCTCCTGTAACTCAAAGGCAGAGAGAATTTTGCAAAAATTCCCAAGTGCTGACTCACAAACAATAATCATTCTAATTACTGGCAAAATTCACAAAGGTGCAGCCTATCTGGAGTTTTCTTTAGACCCTCCTCAAGTCCTCGATGTATACTAAGCACTCAGGAAATGTTTATCATTAGGTATAATGAGTGGGGGCAAGGATTTTGGTCATGATTCTTCTTAAAAGTCACCCAAGAGTGAAGAGAGTTAAAAAAAATATTTCTAGTACTCTGTTGGGGCTGGGGGTGGCAACACCTCTCATCATATATCATTGAGGAGTCCTAGATATGTTTGCCTGGGGCTTTATGGGGACTACACTGGAGGAGAATGGGCAAGCCATACCAGCTCCTGGTCATCTGAAGATGTCCTCTAGGGAGGGAAACTCCATGATGGAAACTTCTAGGGAGGCTGTGGTAAACTTGGGCCATGCTTTCTGGATGTGAACTCAATGACCGTGATGCTCCCATGGCCTAGGACAAGCTCTAGGTAAGGTACATGTCGTCTTGAGTGCTGTCACCAATGACCTGCTCCTGGAATTCTGTTGCAGCTCATACATGCAGAGGTAAAGCAATTAAACCCAGGAAGGGAGCAGCTAGGTCTAAGGAGAAAGGGCTTAGGTGAAAGAGCTCCTCAGAGTTTCCCAAAGCCTCCTGTGCCATCCTAAAGGTCCTCCTGTCCTTGAAAAGGGTCCGTGGGCAGGAGACTGGCTTTGGAGTGAAACCAGTTGCCATCTGGGGAGTAGGAGCACATGTAAGTGACACTCAGGTGCTAACTGGACAGCTGGGACTTATCCGGCCCACAGACATATTTTGTTTGGGATGCATAGAAGTTTAAACAATTTTGAGACTTCAGATTTCAAAAATTGGGAGATTCATATACATATCTAGATTTCTGTTTTCTTTTTAAAAAGCCAGTCAAACCTAGTAGGTGTGTGTGTGTGTGTGTGTGTTGGGGGCAGGGGTTGTAGATCAACTTTAGTGATACTAATGTTAATAAGTTCTGATGGATTTCTGTTTTCTGAATAATCAGAAAATCCCAGCAATACTTGACCTATATTCAGCTGACTGAAGCTTAGTGGCTGTCTCCAAGTTTACCACATTCATTTGTGACCTGCTTTTCTCATCCACATTACCTATGTGAATTCTGAAGACACCTGAGTCTGCAACCCCTGATGTAGCTAAAATGTATTGAACACTTTTTTTTTTTTTTTAGACGGAGTCTCACTCTGTCACCCAGGCTGGAGTGCAGTGGCGCGATCTTGGCTCACTGCAACCTCTGCCGCCCGAGTTCAAGCGATTCTCCTGCCTCAGCCTCCCGAATAGCTGAGATTACAGGTGCCTGCCACTGCGCCTGGCTAATTTTTGTATTTTTTTAGTAGAAATGGGGTTTCACCATCTTGGCCAGGCTGCTCTTGGACTCCTGACCTTGTGATCCACCTGCCTTGGCCTCCCAAAGTGCTAGGATTATAGGCGTGAGCCACTGTGCCTGGCCTGAACTCCTTTTATGTACAGAACTCTGATGCCATAGAATTAGGCTCCTGTAAGGACTATAGATGGCATTATTACCTGTTGGATAATGCTGCCTATACACAGTGCACGGGATGCCTCTGGGTAGGGAAGGTTGGCCTCCTCACATTGGAGTAGATTTCCACTGTGTTGGCCTCTGCTGATCCAGCCTCCTCACCCTACCACCCCTCACACCCCACCCCCCGTCTCCAGCCAGTTTTACCTAGAATGTCATTACTCTTATGAATGGGACACGTATGAAAAGTTACCAGTGAGAACTTCAGGCTTTGGAGTAATTGACACAGGCTTTGTATTAGAATAAAGTGAGGAAAGAACACAGAGATGGTGCCATCTCACATGTTGGTGTTCATTTAATTTACTATGTATTTTAAAAAATAATGCCTTCCCTCCAACAAGCTCAGTTTGCAAATACAAACAGTAGGTACACACTGAAAAATAATAATCTCTAAATCTTTTTACTTGCAAAGACTCAGCTGTCATTTTAAAAAGTCTCCCTTTACTGGTATGCATAATTTCCTAAAAAAACTGCACCTCACAATCTTCAATCAAATTAAAGTTGGATTATATCAAGTGGCTGTCCATTCGGTTTCTTTCTGGAAATGTTGAGTTATCCTCCTGGGAATAGTCAGAGTTTCAGGGTTTTAGCACTTATGGCATTATAGATGTCCTCAGTCATAGGCACATACGTTTTGGCTGTGTCGTCCAAGAAATACAAGGCATCTTTGATGACAGCGGGGTTAAAGCCCTCCTCCACCAGGGTCACTTTGCGGTGTTTAAAAGTTCCAGTGATCTCAATGGTGTCCTGAAAAACATCAAATAATCCACATTGTGGTTGCATTTTGCAATAGATTGGGATGCAGGGCAAGGGGTAGGGGTGGGGCATGGAGATCTAGCAAATCATTGGCATCCCTGGCTCATGTGACAGCTGGGAAGTGAAAGTTAAAAAAAAAAAGTTTTCCATTTTGATTTATTTTTACATGGACAGATAACATTGCGTGTTTTTCTCATGTACAATATGGTGTGCTGAAGTGCACATACATCGTGCAATAGTTACATCCAGCTAGTTAACAAATGGATTACCTCACATAGCTATCATTTTTGTGGTAGGAGCAAGTAACATCCACTCTCTTTACATTTTCTAGTGAAGTGAAAGTTTTGTATGATACCCATACATTCTTCGCTGGTCTCCATTAGGGAGCCCTTTGTGAGGTATTTTTTATTCCCTTAAAGCTTTAGGATCACCGGTGGGGAGGGAGGACCTGCCAATGATGAGATACCTGTGCACAGATTTCTGAGCAGAGGGGTGGTGCTTACTGCTTGGTAAGGCTTCAGGTACCACTAGGATATCCCGACTCTAGGTGGGAGTAGAAGGAGGGATCATTTACAGAAAAACTCTGTTTTCTCAGTCTGCTTATCTTGTCTACTAGATTGAAGACTGATTTTCCCTTCAATTAATGTGTTAATCAAAATATCTGAGGATATTTCATTTTCATGCCTCTTTACCATCTGGTTGCAAAGCAAATGTCGGTGCTTTATGAACAGGAATAATCCTATACACACAATATCTGGAATCTTAAGACTTCCTTTGTCAAGTCTTCAACTATAGAATCACAGAGCTCAAAATCTAAAAGTGAGAATGTTAAACCAACGGAAGGGTTAATGTTGGAGGAAGAAAAAAACTCCCCTAGCGGTGATAGTTAAGTCTTAGGCAATTCCAGCTGGCTAACGTCCAGTTAAATTTCACACCATGGAAAGGTGTAGAACTTCTGTGGATTTCTGTATTCTTTAAAACTGGAAACAACAAACAGGATCAGGGCATTTCTATTTGCGATGTCCGTCAGGACTCACCAAACAGACTTTGTGAGTTGCGTGCTAAGACTCTTGCTGAATGAACTGGTCTGTCTTGTGAGGAGAAAGGGATTAGAATTGGATTTCCGCTAGCTGTTTTCTGATTTTTTTTTTTTTTTTTTAAAGAAAGGGCCTTGCTCTGTTGCCCAGGCTGGGTGCAGTGGTGCACTCATACCTCACTGCAGCCTTGATTTCCTAGGCTCAAGTAATCCTCCTGCATCAGCCTCCCAGGTAGATGAGACTACAAGTGCGTGTCACCATGCCTGGCTAATTTTTTTTTTTTTTGGAGATGGAATCTCACTCTGTTGCTCAGGCTGGAGAGCAGTGGTGTGATCCTGGCTCACTGCAACCTCCGCCTCCCAGGTTCAAGCGATTCTCCTGCCTCAGCCTCCCGAGTAGGTGGGACTACAGGCATGCTACACCACACCCAGCTAATTTTGTATATTTAGTAGAGATGGGGTTTCACCACATTAGCCAGCCTGATCTTGAACTTCCGACCTCAGGTGATCCGCCCACCTCGGTCTCCCAAAGTGCTGGAATTACAGGCGTGAGCCGCCGCGCTCGGCCTTTTTAAAAATTTTTAGTTTTAGTAGACATGAAGTCTCACTATGTTGCCTAGGCTGGTCTCAAACTCCCGAGCTCAAGCAATCCTCCCACCTCGGTCTCCCAAAGTGATGGGATTACAGGCATGAGCCACTGCACCCAGCCAGCCTGATATGACCACTTCCTTATTGGTCTATGACACTTCTTTCTGAGCTTCCTGGAAAGTGTGGTGATAATTTGGCAAATGTAGTCATCCTGGGAGAAGGCAAGTTGTTCCCTAAGAAGTAGGAATCTCCGAGAGAGCAGATCATTGAACTTGATAATAAGAGATCTCACCTGTATTCTTAGAAACCTGGGCCTCGCGTAACTAGGCAGGTAATCAGCAATGTGCTGAAAGAGTTTCTTTCCGTCAAATTCATGGTTTTCCTTCATTTTGATGGACGCCATGCCAATGCGACCCTCATGATCTAGAAATAAAGTGAGAAAAAATTAGATGTGTTATGGCTATTTATGATGCTTTATTAGTTCAAAGAACTGTGGACTCAGACAACTTTATAGCATGGGTTCCATTTGGATAGTTGGAATTTTTATTACAAATACCTGTCGAAGATAATCTAAAGTGAATGTACTAATATTAATAGTAATAATAACAGTTGGTTGACTATTATATTCCAGGCCCTATACTAAGTGTGTTGTATTGATAATCTCACTTAAGCCTCATAACCTTCTGAAGAGATATAGATGTTATCTCCATTTTACAGATGAAGAAACTGAGGCTTAAAGACATTAAGAGACTTACTTGAGGTCAGACATCAAATACTAGGCAGGGTATGGAATTGAATTCAGGCAGCCTGGCTCCAGATCCTGTGCTTAGAACCATCATCCTTCTTTTCAGCAGCCTATATAAACACATCTGGGTAGGGAGTAGGTTGGACTGGTGGCGACAGGAAGTTATTTTTGACTCCAGTGAAAGTCCTTGCTCCACCGTCAGGCACGACTTACTGAGCTTGGATTGTTCTTCAGGTTGCAGTGTCAGGTTTGTTGCACCTCTGGGCACAAATACCACCTTGGAGACCTACTTATCTGATCAAGGTTCTAATGGCTTTTCTTGTCTGCATTTCGGAGAGGATGTGCAACAGGAGGTGAAGGCAGGCACAGGGAGCTGTTTTGTGCACTCCCATTAAAGGCCCATTAGTCCCAAGAGGATGTGCCCTCCACAGAGAGAACAGATCCTACAGCAGGATATTTAGCCCAGAGCAGTTTCCAACAATTACAACTGCCTTCTTGTGAGGACAGTGGTAATTAGGTATTAATGTATCTTCTACCTGATCCAGCAGACCCAGCAGGAGTCCCGATCCACTTCCCTCAACTGCTCAGCTGTAATCAGATAGAAGACAGGAGCCTCCCTTGGTTACCTGGGCCCCAGCTTTTGAAATCTCTCCCATGGTGATTGTGTGTTTACCGATAGCTCTAAAGAAGGCAAACAGCAAAAGGAAAAAAAGATGCCCCCTCATTCGGTTTGTTTCTTGTCTGAGGGAGAGAGGCAGGGGCACTAGATCCTCTTAGTTTAGGGTCTTTAGCACCTGTCTTAGAAATCTCAAGTGTCTCCAATAAGTTCCTTTTAGAATTAAGGCTCATGCAACAGAAATCCTCCGCATTGACCATCTCTTTGCATCTTGCCCTGGTAGCAGCAACGCTGGACCTAGGGGCAAATGGGCCTGTTAGGTCTCAGGCCTCTGCCCCGACTCTCGGAGGGTGGTTTGGGACTAGTTCAGCTCTGGGGGGATGGTTCCAGCCTACAGGAGTTCTGGGCTAACTGTAAAGGTCAATTCTGACCAAGGGTTCTCTAGAGCTTCATGGTCTAATATGATACCCACTGGTTATTTGTGGCTATTAAAACTAAAATCAATTATAATATTACGAAAAATTCAGTTCTTCAGTTGCACTAGCCACATTTCAAGTGTTCCATAGTGACATGGTGGCTATTGGCTATCATGCTGGATAGTGCATATGGAACATTTCCATCATTGCAGAAAGTTCTACAGAGTAGTTGGGCAGTTCAGGTGTGACACCTAGAAAAAGTGAACTCCACTCCAGGCCCAAACCTCGAAATTCTCTCCTGGTCCAAAGCCGAGATGTGTGACTGCCTTGTCCTGAATCACCCATAGTGGAAGGATGCCTTACTTCAGACAGTCCAGCTGCATTTCTACTCTGGAATGGGATTGGCCTCTGTGGATGGGGGGCCAGACAACAGCAGTTGTGGCATTGAGAATCACAGAATCTGAAAGTTGGGAGGGACTTTAGAATGTATCTCTAATCTTTCACTGCTGCAAGAGTTCTCCCAGGATTCCAGGTGGGCATCCAGCTTCTCTTTACATGCCTTAGTTGGTGGAGGCATTTCCTATCCTGCGAGACAAGCCTATTCTACTGATGGTTACAGGGGAGTTCTCAGGCTAAAATTGGCTCCCTGGTCATTTTAATCCATTGGTTTTAGTTCTGATCGCTGGAGCAGCACAGAATACACCTGCTCCTCATCCTATCTGACTGTCTGCCAACAGTGTAAGACTGTCAACCTCCTCCCCTTTGTTCTGTTTCAGTGGCTCCCAGAACTCACTGATCATTAGATTCACTGGGGAATTAAAAAAAGACATGCAGATTCTGAGTCCCACACTCCAGAGCTTCTGGTCCATTAGATCCAGGCTTTAAGAAGTTTCCCAGATGGTTCCGATGATTGGCCAAATATTTGGAACCACCGGGCGTTAGTGCTTCTCAGACTTTAGTGTGTGTGTTTTTTAAAATTGTGATAAACATATAACATAAAATTTATCATTTTAACTCATTTTAAAGTGTACAATTTGCCGGGCATGGTGGCTCACGCCTGTAATCCCAGCACTTTGGGAGGCCAAGGTGGCGGGGGGCTGTGGATCACCTGAGGTTAGGAGTTCGAGACCGGCCTGACCAACATGGTGAAATCCCATCTCTACTAAAAATACAAAATTAGCCGGGCGTGGTGGTACATGGCTGTAATCCCAGCTACTCAGAAGGCTGAGGCAGGAGAATCGCTGCTTGAACCTGGGAGGCTGAGGTTGTAATGAGCCAAGATTGTGCCACTGCACTCCAGCCTGGGTAACAAGAACGAAAATCGGTCTCCAAAAAAAAAAAAAAAAAAAAAAAGGGTACAATTCAGTGGCATTTTACACACTTACAATGTTGTACTATCATCACCAGGATCTAGTTCTAGTGCATTTTCATCACCCCCTAAATCAGACTTTCAGTGTTTTTAAGAATGTCTGGGACGTTTGTGCCAGCACAGCTTCCTGGCCCCGCCCCGGAGATTCTGACTCGGTAGTTCGGGGTGGGCCTGAGAAATTGCACTTGTAACAGACTCCTGGGCGATGCTGACACTGCTGATCTGGGGACCCACTTTGAAGAACACTAGGCTAGATCCTTCCGTTTCATCTTCTAGATTCTCTCGCCTCATACATACTCTTTTGTGTGGTTATTCTTTTTAAAATCAAGCATTTAGATGCATACACAACATTTGAGGAAGGGTCTGCAAGAGCCCAGGGTGGCACAATGGCTGACAACCACAACTTAGACCCTTGTGTTAGCTCAGCATAAGGCCTGGGGAGTCCTCCAACGGGAGTATTCACACCCCTTTCCATTCTGTCCCCTCTCACACTAAGATGTGGCCATAGTTCCCCTTGTGTCATTGTCCCAGAGTTGGGAAGGAACAAGCAAGAGATATTCTTGAATATTCTTTTTGTTTTTTTGAGATGGAGCCTCACTCTGTCACCCAGACTGCAGTGCAGTGGTGAGATCCTAGCTCACTGCAACCTCCATCTCCCAGGTTCAAGTGATTCTCCTGTCTCAGCCTCCTGAGTAGCTGGGATTACAGATGCGAGCTACCACCCCTGGCTAATGTTTATATTTTTAGTAGAGACTAAGTTTTGCCATGTTGGCCAGGCTGGTCTCAAACTCCTGACCTCAAGTGATCCTTCTGCCTCGGCCTCCCAAAGTGCTGGGATTATAGGTGTGAGACACCGCATCTGGCCTTAAATATTTGAGACAGAGTCTTGCTCTGTTGCCAGGCTGGAGTGCGACGGCACGATCTCGGCTCACTGCAACCTCCGGCTCCCTGGTTCAAGCGATTCTCCTGCCTCAGCCTCCCGAGTAGCTGGGACTACAGGCACCCACCACCACACCCAGCTAATTTTTGTATTTTTAGTAGAGATGGGGTTTCACCATGTTGGCCAGGATACTCTGGATCTCCTGACCCCGTGATCTGACCACCTCGGCCTCCCAAAGTGCTGGGATTACGGGAGTGAGCCACTGTACCTGGCCTTGAATATTTTTTAAAAAAGAACAAGCACAAGGCCATGTAGAACTGTCACAGCTTGAGAAAGAGGGACTTCTGGATTTCTACTTTGAATATGGGTGGGAATCCCAAACATGAGTTGTGGGGGAATAGTAATACCCCTAGTGCCTTATATTTGGACAGTAATTTGGAGGCTGGAATCCTCTCTGACGTGTATAATCAATGTGATTTATTGTCACAACAACCCTTATGTATATATCCGATAAATATATGCTTAGCATTGATGTAATTAAAATGAATTTGTTCTCTTGACAACCTTAACTGCAGGGCTGGCATTATCCTTAATTTTAGTGATTAGCCGGCAGTCAAACAGCCGGCAGATGTTGAAGCCAGGATTCAAGGTCAGACATTGGCCCTCCTGACTCTGCTGGCAGAAGCAGATTTGTAGATGAAGCTGTGGTGACAACATTCTTGTGTGATGATTCTGAAACTTAGTGGGGTGAACTGGGCTTAGAAATCTTAAAAAGAAGAGGTTGTACAAAATCCACTTTTCCTCAGCTTTTTCTTCTAGCAACTGCACTGGCTTTTCTTTGTGCCTCCTAGTTTGGAGGCCAGGACACCATTTCCCAGCTCTTAAGCATGACACGACTTTTCTGGAGGCGTGCCAAATGTGGAGCTCCCATAGTTGAGGCTTTGTTTGCCTGAGAGCCCAAGAATGGCTGGGAGCTGAACTGAAGAGGCCATGTTCAGATGTACTGAGCTGGCTTTTATAATGGAACATAAGCCAGACATAAGCTCCTTACTCCCTGGCAGTTGAAAGAGCTGTTTAACTCTGGATGGCAGGAGAAAGCAATGACAAACCTGGGCTAAAATTATGTTCAGTTCCTCTATGGGTTTAGATACAGATCTTATCTTGTATATACCTGGCACATGCACTCCATAAACATTCACTTCTTGGACAAAATCAACCAGTCCTACTATATCAGCAACTTCAGTGGTGGCCACATTTTCCCCTTTCCACCTGGAAGAAAGGACACATTTAGCAGAGGTCAATGGTGGTTTCTGGCCCAGGTCGCAATGACGGAGAGCGGCTGTTTCCTTTAGAGTTCTGCATGGTGCTGATCTCGTGTTCCTCATCTTGGCCCCTCAAACTCCCCACCTTAGTCCTGGCTGGGGTATCTTGCTTGAGGCATAAAAGGGAAAAGTATAGACCTAGATAACAAAATGTGGAATTTCAATGTCACCACATGAAACACAATACACGGAATAATGTTCTAATGTTAAAATACAGCCCTGGCTAAGAAAGGCACTGGAAATTAGAAAGAAATCTCAATGATTTTCTGCTGTGTTTAGGTCTCTCAACTTCTCAGTTACTAACTCAAGTTGCTATTTAATTCAGTTGGTGACGTTCTCTTTAACAGAACTTCATATTTTACTTCAGGGTCTCATGGCAACAAGAAAGGAAAAAATATCATACTTCAGTTACAGGGAGATTCTAATGTTAAAGCCCAACCAGGTGCTATTTTTTCACTTAATAAAGAGTTAAATTCTGTTTTCATTAATTTTTTTTTTTTTTTTTTTTTGCGGGAGTGGGTAGAGTCTCGCTCTGCCACTTAGGCTGGAGTGCAGTGGTGCAATCTCAGCTCACTGCAACCTCCGTCTCCTAGGTGCAAGTGATTCTCTTGCCTCAGCCTCCCAAGTAGCTGGGGCTACAGGTGCGTGCCACCATGTCCAGCAATTTTTGTACTTTTAGTAGACACGGGATTTCACCATTTGGCCAGGCTGGTCTGGAACTCCTGACCTCAGGTGATACACCTGCCTCAGCCTGCCAAACTGCTGGGATTACAGGCGTGAGCCACCATGCCTGGCCCATTAAAAATTCTTTAGCCCTCCCAGAAGTATCTTCTTAATAGCATGAAGATGGCATAAAGTGATATGGATCTTAAGACATGGAATAGTAGAGATGGAAGGACCCTGCGAATCATTGTGACCCTCATCTCAAGGGCAAAAGGACTGAGGTTCACAATGGTTACCTGTCTTGATACCACTGCTGCTCAGGGGGGAGAGGTGAGCCTGGTTCTCCTCATTTCATCTGCTGTCTTTCTACTGCAGTTAGACAACCTCATTCATTCATGCAAAAAGTGATTATGTGTGTCAGGCACCATGGTAGGTGCTCGGGGTGAACAGGCAGACACAGGGCCTGCCCTCAGGGAGTTTACACAGGAAGGAAGCTGTGTCCTGAGGCTGGAGGACTGTGCTATGGTTGGAAGTTAATTCCATGGTCTATTAGGACTTCCAAACTTCCTTGCACTGACCTGAGGGTTCTGCAGGAAACCATCTGGTTGGGGATGAAAGGTGTTGGGGGAAGGGACTCCGAACTCCTCACCTCCTCTTCAACTAGATCAACTCCACACTAATTTGCATCTGATTTTATCTAAACACCTCCATGATTGGAAAGGTGAAAATCCTTGGCTGTCCTGAGAGGGACCAGTAATAATGCAGGAGAAACAAAAGGAGTTACATGTACTTTTGTCTCCAGAAATCAGATACAGGTTTCCTGCCTTATTCTCATCTGGTGTTGCTCAGCCAAGTTAACTGTGCACTGCAGAGTGACACTTCATGCACTTCATTCCTCATTCTCTGGGAACACAGGAGTTTGACCTGATGTGCCAAAGACAGGGAAGGAAATGCACCATAACCAAAGCGGAATGCGATTCCACTAGGAGTATGCCAAACTGTACGTGTGTTTGTTTTTGGCTCAATGATTCAGAAAAACCAACCGGAATGTATCTCCAACTCTGTCGTGGAAATAGATGAAATTTTCACGGTCAATCATTAACAGATCTCCACTGTTGAAATAGAGGTCTCCTTTCTTAAAGACATCTCTCAGTTTTTTCTTCTCTGTCTGAGCCTTTGCTCCAGCATAGCCACTAAATGGTGTAAGTTGTGTGATTTTGCAAACCAGAAGTCCAACTTCACCTAAAACAGAAGAAAGTAAACTTATTTTATGTGCTAGAGGTCAAATTTATACATCAGCCTTCTCTTAAAACTAATGCCATACAACCTGCTGGCAACAAACTGGCTGTAGGAAGTATCATTTTCCATGCATGTATACCTGTGAATTATATGTACATATGTATCACAGACACACATATATACACCACACACACATATACTGTACATTATTGTATATGGCCTAATTATTTTATTTTGATTCTTATTTTTTTGAGATGGAATCTTGCCCTGTTGCCCAGGCTGGAGTACAGTGGTGCAGTCTCAACCTCTGCTTCCCAGGGTCAAGGGATTCTCCTGCCTCAGCCTCCCAAGTAGCTAGGGTTACAGGTGTGTGCCATCATGCCCAGTTAATTTTTGTATTTTCAGTAGAGACAGGATTTTGCTACATTGGCCAGGCTGGTCCTGATCTCAAATCATCAGTCCTCCTCAACCTCCCAAAGTGTTGGGATTATAGGCGTGAGCCACCACACCTGGCCTGTAATTCTTTTACTGCTAATCTTTTACTGAATAATGATTTATGCACACTTACACAAACGCCCAGTAGTTAAAGCTTAAAGGTAAAGGCCACCTAAAACTATGGTTTTGCAACCACAATTACATATCCCTTCCCACAAAACGTTACCTCATAAGCAAGAAGTTGTTAAGCTAGGTTTAAAACTAGAATTATGTTATTTGCAGTGGTAAATTAGCACCTTTGGAATTCCTGTATATTGGAGGGTACTTATATAAACCCCCCTTTTCCCCACTCTGATAAATTTTACCATGTGGCAATAATATGTTAGTCCTTAAAAGTCACTTGGTCAAGATAAGAAGGGGCACAAGTTGATTGAACAAAAGTCTACTGTACCTTTGGGAACTCTGATGCAATATCCATTTTCACCACGGACAGGTTCATCTTTCTCCACATCATATTTAATCAGGTCATAAGTTATGATTTTCTAGCAAAATTAAAATGTGTAATTTTGAGAATAAACTTTTTACAATTTTTCCTTTTTTAATTGTGGTATAATGTAAAGTATATCTTAGGTGTACAGGTTGATGAAATTTTGCATTTGCATATACCCTTAAAACTGCCACCCAGAGAGACAGAGAAAACATTTTCATTTCACCTAGAACGTTTCCTCCTGCCCTTCTGTGACGTCAACTACTAGTGTGACTTATATTGCTGTCAATTCATCTTAAACCTCAAACAAGTGAAATGAATGTATACTTCTGTGTCTGCTTCTTTTACTCAATATGTCTATAATATTCATCCATCCATGTTAGTGTTTTTTATGGCCATGCAATTTTCCCTTGTATAAATATACCATGATTGATTTATCTATTTTCCTGTTAATGGGTATTTGGATTATTTCTAGTTTTGGCCTATTATAAATAAAGCTGTTATGACATTCTTGTGTCTTTTGGTGGATGTATCACAAATGGGTTTTTAAAATCTTATGTAACCTTATATTAATATGACACTGTTAGATTCTTCACTTTTCTATGGAAATGTTATCTAACATATTTTAGAATCAAAAGCATATTTCATGCCCATGACTATAAAATTATTAAAACTCTATCATATTTAAAACATAATTCAATGCATAAGAATTTAATTTTCAGCAATTCAGTAAGAGCAATAATAAATATATTATTTTCCTTACTGGAAGAAAAATGCAAATATGACAGTATTTGGATATAATTATTAGCCATGATTACTGTGTCTATTTCAAATTTATATTCAAGTCTATGTGATGAAGCAACCAATCATATGCTTTAGTATTAGCAGACAACTTCATTAAAAAAATAAGTGGCGTTTATGGTCAACAAATGTAGATCTTATTTGCAGGAATGTAAAAAATTTATAGGTGGTAATGAATGTTCTTTTCCACATCAATTGCATGGGATCATCTGGTTTTTAAAGTTTTTTTTTTTTTAATGTGTTGCTTAAAGTAGAAAAACTGTCAATAAAACATGGCACTCAATGGATGAGAAAGTAAAGAATGGGTAATGCACAGCATTAGCGGACCTTCTCAGCAGCAGTTCCAGTGACGTGTAGGAGATCGATTCTCAGTCTGCAGCAGCGCTGCCCAGGAATCTGCTGTGATGATGGAAATATTCTCTGTCTGCATTGCTCAATATGGTCTTCACTAACCACACGTGGCTATTCAGCACTGGAAATGTGGCTAGTGTGACTGAAGAACTAGATTCAAACTTTTATTAATATAACTTAAATTTAAGTAGCCACATGTAGCTAGTGGCTACCGTTTGGACAGCGCAGGTCTAGAGGACTGTGGAGGGACCTGTGTAGCGTAGGTGGAGCTGTTGTCATTGTTAGAGAGGGTCCTTGAACTTGGGAATACCTTGAGATTAGGCCAGAATATAAGAAATGGAGTGATTATCATCATTACGATTAACAATTATTCAAGGCTATTAAATGACAGGCATTGGGCTATAGCCTCTAAGGGCCTTTTCATATTTAATCCTTTCAACAATCCTTTTCCCTTACTGAGTGTGGGCTCAGCACTGGGTTCAGTATTTTCTCTTGTTATCTCTGTTTTACAGATGATGAAATTGAGGGCTGAGGAACATACGGGACCTGCCCAAGGTCACTCAGCTAGCATACAGTGGCACTGAGATTTGCTCTCCAGAGCCAGGGCTCTTACACACACGAACTACTGTCCTCTGAACTCTGCTGGTCTGTCCCTGGGGACACAGGTTGCGTGGAAGTCCCGGTGCGGCTGTTTCATGGCCAGACGGGATGAGCGGTCCAGAGGCACACTAACCACAGTGACTTCTCAAGCCAGTGGAGGCTCAGCATTTGCTGAACATTTCTGGGTATTTGCAGAATAGTTGGTTATCTGGACGACTGACTGCTTGAGTACAAAAAAGACAACAGAGACCCACAGGAAATAAAATGACTGACAGGGAAAAGAGACGGCTATGTGAGCTGGCTTAAAAATAAGAAATATCCGGCCGGGCGCGGTGGCTCAAGCCTGTAATCCCAGCACTTTGGGAGGCTGAGGCGGGCGGATCATGAGGTCAGGAGATCGAGACCATCCTGGCTAACATGGTGAAAACCTGTCTCTCCTAAAAATACAAAAAATTAGCTGGGCGTGGGGGCGGACGCCTGTAGTCCCAGCTACTCGGGAGGCTGAGGCAGGAGAATGGTGTGAACCCGGGAGGCAGAGCTTGCAGTGAGCGGAGATTGCACCACTGCACTCCAGCCTGAGCGACAGAGCGAGACTCCATCTCAAAAAAACAAAAACGAAAACAAACAAACAAACAAAAAATCTTTCTGGTGGAATTATTAGGTGGACATAAATGTTCACCAGATCCTAGCACCGAGATGCCTGGGCTCCACCTCAGAACAACTGAATCCAAAGCCTAACGGGTGGGGTCTTGCATCTGTGCATATAAAAAAACTCCCCAGGTGATGGTGCTGCACGACACAAAGGGAAATACTAGGTTTCACAGTGTACTATAAGCTTATGGAACTTGTAACCTTCAGGTGTTTTATCACATACAAGTATAAACGGCATCAGGAAGACTTCGCCTAAGTTGCAGATGGCAAGGGCACAATGGATTGTTCTTAACAGAAGTTGAGATGTTTTTAATTGGAGGATCTGATGTTTTGAAGTCATCATCACAGAGAATGAGCAAAACCTCTCTTGGTGATAGGAATGGGCCATGGCTCTGATGCTGCCTGACTTCTGATAACATCATCACGACTTGGCTTTTAAGAAGACTCCGTATTCTGAAAACTGGCTACGTATGCTCTCATTTTTCAATGTTACTTACTTTCTGTAGGTAATTTACTCTTCCAACAGCACCGACTTTTCTCGTATAATTCATAAATCCAATATTGCCTTCAGTGGCAGCATAGAACTCATAGATGCATATGTCTCCAAATCTCTTGACAAATTGTCTCCACACATCTCCTCGCAAGCCATTTCCCAGTGCCAGTCTCACTTTATGATCACGGTCATTTGGTTTCTGTGGTAGGGGGAGAAGGAGACCAAACTGAAACATCTCTGGAGCCTATGCTTACATAGTAATAATTCCCTTTATTTTGTATGTATTTAATTTATACTGACATTGCCTTTATTACATATTTATGTTGGTTATAAACGCCCCTTAGAGTCTACCTTTTTCCTGCCATTCACGCACAGTATTCCCTATTCCTTTAGCACAAGCAGTATGGTCTGACAGCTGGAACTATGACTTAATAACCAAAACATGTCAATTCTCCCATTTTGGTTTCTAAGGAGCCAGATGAGACAATCGGACAGAACCAGGTGATGCCAACATTTAATCCATATCCAATCTAAAGTTAGAAGGATGTGTATAAGGTGTTCATAGTTACAATAACGTAGGTGTTCATAGTTTTCTTGATGGGGCTGGTGAACATTAGTGAATTTCCAGAAAGGAGAAGCCACATGGGAAAGATCTGTCAGAGATGAGGACAATCTCCTACCAGTGGGACCCTGAGCAGTGTCTAGGATTTTTATGACAATGAAGAAGAAAACAGGAAACACAGTCCAATGAGAGACAGAAAGAGAAAGAGAGAGAGTGCCCCATTTTCCACAAAGCCATTAAAGAGCAACAGTTGGAGCCTGTGGGAACTGGAGGGAAGAGTCTTGACCACGCCCTGCCGTGTTTAACAGGTAGACCCCAGCGTTCAGAAGACCAGGCAGAGCTGAACCGAGACAACAGAACTGTCCCTGTGGGATGGGGAGGGAAGAGGAGGAGGAGGCCACCTCCCAGTTGCCTCAGGTGGCCTGCGAAGAATATGATTTGCTATAAACAAAGATCACAAAGGAAAGTCTGTTTTGGGTGTAAGGACTGAAAGGAGTCTCTCTGGTGTCAGCAAGAGAGGTGGGGCTATGACCAGGCTGCCTTCCATTCAACCATACTCATTTAGGAGACCCCACAAATATGTCCATGCCAATGATGGTTTCATTTATTTTATTGTTTTTAATTGTTAACAAAGACAGTCAAGTACAGTAGTGAGAAGAGGGGAAACAGTAGAACAAGAAGTTTGATCTATAACTGTGAACAATCAAGTGAGATAAGTCACTACCTTCAGACCAGCCCGGTGATGGTTTTAATGATATCTTATGTTAACAATGTAATTTATGTCTTCCAGGAAATCACAGGCTGGTGGAAGAGACAAATAACATAAATAGGAATACTTTTACCCTGTAAATTCTGTTACTCTATGACCTTTATTCTATCAGGATACAGAATGAAATGGGGTAACAGTGCTAGGTCATTAGGGCTGTCCTCTCACATCAACTGTTAATTTCTTTGATAAAACAGCAATTGCTTAGAGCATTTTCTTTTTTCTTTTTTTTTTTTTTTTGAGGCAGAGTCTCGCTCTGTCGCCCAGGCTAGAGTGCAGTGGCACGATCTCGGGTCACTGCAAGCTCCGCCTCCCGGGTTCATGCCATTCTCCTGCCTCAGCCTCCCGAGTAGCTGGGACTACAGGCGCATGCCACCACGCCCGGCTAATTTTTTTGTATTTTTAGTAGAGACGGGGTTTCACTGTGTTAGCCAGGATGGTCTTGATCTCCTGACCTCGTGATCCACCCACCTCGGCCTCCCAAAGTGCTGGGATTACAGGCTTGAGCCACCGCGCCCAGCGCTTAGAGCATTTTCTACATTATTTACTACAGTGTGAAATCACCGTGAAGTGGTTTTGGCATAAGAATTCCTCTCTGAAAAGAACTATAAGGGGGCGGGACTTTGGCAGGGCAATTAAAAACCACACCAAGACAAACTCTGAATTGGTTTCCATGCAGGAGGAGCTAAGGGGCCAGGGAGGCAGAAAATATACATTTAATCTTTAAGTAGTTTGGCCAGAACATATGGGGCTCCTTGAGGAGTCCTAACCAGAGAGGCGGACTGATGCTGGTCACTGGTGAAAATGGACCCCCCTGAGCAGTCATTCTGAGGAGGAAATGTGTCAAGAGAGACCAGGGCCCTCTACTGCCAGTGGCTCTTACCCAGGGTGTCTGGGAGAATTGCCTGAGAAGCCTTTTGAACCTGCATGAGACCTAGACATTCAGACTGAATAGGAATCTATTTTCTCTCTCTCGCTCTCTCTCTCTTTTTTGAGACAGGGTCTTGCTCTGTTGCCTCGGCTGGTGCAATTATGGCTTACTGCAGCCTTAACTCCAAGGCTCCTGCAATCCTCCTGCCTCAGCCTCATGAGTGGTTGGGACTACAGGTGCATGCTACCATGCCCGGCTAATTTATTTATTAATTTTGTAGAGATGAAGTTCTCACTATGTTGCCCAGGCTCATCTTGAACTTCTGGCCTCAAGCTATCCTCCTGCCTCGGCCCCCCAAAGTGCTGGAATTATAGGCATGAGTCACTGTGCCCAGCCAGAATCTATTCTCTTCTGGTCCCTAGGTCACTGACTGTACTCCGCTTTATAATTACCAAGCTCCCGTAAGTCGGGAGATCATATGTCTGGTTTGCCAGGGCAAGCCCTGGCTATACGTGTCCTGGAATGCTGCTTATCTTTCACTACCTTCACTCTCAAGTGTCCCTGTCTGGCTAATGAATTGTAGGGTCACCCTGCCCACAAGGCACTATCCTCCTCCATAAGGACTGTCAGTATTCAGAGACCACCCACTCCTACTGCTGTCCTAAGGATAAAACATCACACAAGTTTGAAGACTTGCTTTTGCTTAAAGAAAATCACCTGAGCTGGGTGCTCACCTGCTCCAGGCTTGCATGAGAAGCTCCAAAGCAGCATTCCCGCATGTAGACCCAAAGTCTGACTTATCCCACATGCAGCCCACCAGCAGCCCTTCTCTTACCCACTTCACTTATTTCCTTGTCTATTGGATGGTGATCACCTATCTCCCTCATTAAATGGCAAACTCCTTCGAGGCCAAATGTACATGTATCTCTATGTCATCCCCAGTGCCTGGACCTGTGATTTGCATATAGCATAATCCTGGCAGTAAAATAAATAATCTCTACCAGGAAACCTCACTCCCTGTTCAATAACTAGTGGCCGGGTCAGGGCAGGGCTTAGGGTGCAGGAGGCCGCAGGCACCCTGGGTGTGTGGGAAGCTGACCAGCCAGCCTCACAGGTGCAGCTGTCACCTGCCAGTGGCAGGTAGCTGAGCTCATAATCACAACACCATAGGCTCAGTTTTCATCATCCAGCTGAAGAATCTTATTACATCAGCAAAAGGGATTAAGGCTGGAAATGTTTGTGGGCACGAATGGGAGATCCTGGAGCCTTCTAAGATGTCTGGTTCTCACCTAAGCTTCTGCTCACCAGTGGCTGAAAGAGTATGTCTCAAGTTTTCCTTTCCCACAGGGGGAACAGTGTTCCTCCATCACCAAAGCCACTCCTCAGAGGAACTGATTTCTAGATCAAGGGTCACCAGCTTATTTTTTTTTAAACAAGAAAAAAAAAACAAAAACAAAACAACACCTTCTTCTTCACGTTAGAGCTAAGGTGAAACATACAAACACACCGGGGGGCTAAATCCACACTGGGCCTGAATAACTGATGAAGAGCAAGAGGTCAAGATGTCCAGAGAGGAATGAAGGGTGCCAGGTAATTAGAACAGGCAGAAAGCTTCTATTGAGGGCTTTTCCGTGGGTCAGGCAGTTGACCTGTTTCTAAAGAACCCTATGAAAGGTGATGGCTAATAAAAGTATTTGCCTCATATTACAATTGAGGAAACGGAGACTCAGAAAGCTTAAAATAATTTTCCCAGGATCAAAAAGGTAGCAAAACGGTTGCTCCGAGATTCAAATCTGAATCAATGTGACTTCAGAGAGCTCTTTTCCTTATGTTTTTTAAAGCCCTGCACTTGAGAGGGCGTCCACTGTGCTGCCCCTCCTTACTCATACCCACCAATAAATACCACCCCTCCCCCCAAAAAAAAAGAAAAAAGGAAAAAAAGCAACATAGAGAGAGTGCCACACACATAGTGTAAGGTAAGAATCCAATAGTCCTGAAAGACCCTTAAATGAACAATGCTGTATTCACGCCATCTACCTGTTCCCCCGCTTTACCCCTAGTTTACCACCCAGAGGCAGACACTTAACTCTTGTAGCTGCTTCTTGCTATCTGCATATTTCTAAATTAAATGCGTATACTTCTTTCTCGTTTCATCAATTTCAGATTTCCTATTGTGGTAGATGAGGATTCAGCTCTTTCCTATTCTCTCTTCCATTTTTCCAGTATCACAATTTTTGGTTAAATCAATATTCAGTGCTCACATTATTCTGCCCATAATACAACACTGAGGAGCCAAGTAATATGCTATGGACAAATTTTTATTTTTCCTGGAATTAATTGCCTTTCTGCCCATTTGCTTCATTTCCTTAGTTTCTATTGGTAAGTTTCCCCTTATCCTCCAATAACCTCTAAAATTTTCCTCATGGTGAAATCTGTCTGCTGATCGAATTTCCTATTTTCTATTATGCTTCTTTGTCTCCTTTGCTCCGATCTGGACTAGTTATTTTCGAAGCCTGGGGGGTCCCTTTGTCTCTCTTTCCTGGATCCTGTGTTTTCCTCTCCTTTTTTTTCATTCTCCTGTTTGGATGGAATATTTTCTTTAGTAACTTCCGGAAGGGGAGTATGTACATAGTAAGTTTATTTTATTTTATTTTATTTATTTTTTGGTGGAGACTTGGAATATCTGAATATTGTATACCTGAGTGATGATTTGGCTGGATACAGAATTCTAGATGGGCAATAATTTGTATCTAGAATTTTTGAACGCACCATTCCTTTGTTTTTCAGCTTGTAGTGTTGCTACTGACAAGTCAAACTTTCACTATCTTTTTTTGGTAGTCTTAAATTTCATCATGGCACAATTTCTTTTTCCTCCACTAATTTTATTAGTTACTCCATTGGTCTTTTCAGTCTGTCCAGCCCTCAGATGTTTTCCTGTATTATTTCTTTGATCATTTCCTCCTCTCCACTTTCTCTATTCTCTTTTCCTGATTTCCAATTAAATATATATGGGACCTCTTTGATTAGTCTCTAATTTTCCTGTCTACTCTCCCTTTATGCCCATCAATTTATCTTTTTAACTTTCTGTAAGATTTCTCAACTTTATCGTCCAACCTTTCAATGAATTAAAGATTTTTAAACATCATTTTAATTTTCAAGTCTAATTCTTTTTTTCTTGTAAAACAGTACACTATTCTTGTTTTATGGATACAATATCTTCTTCAGTCTCTCTGAGGATATTAATGACACATTAAAAACATTTCTTTTTTTTTTTTTTTTTTTTTGAGACAGAGTTTCGCCCTGTCACCCAGGCTGGAGTGCAATGGCACAATCTTGACTCAATGCAACCTCTGCCTCCTAGGTTCAAATGATTCTCCTGTCTCAGCCTCCCCAGTAGCTGGGATTACAGGCGCCCACGACTGTGCCCAGCTAATTTTTGTATTTTTAGTAGAGACAGGGTTTCACCATGTTGGCCAGGCTGGTTTTTAACCCCCAACCTCGTGATCTGCCCGCCTCAGCCTCCCAAAGTGCTGGGATTACAGGCGTGAGCCACCGTGCCTGGCCTCTTCTGTTTTTTGAATTGATGCTTCTTTTCTTTTGATGATCCTTCCTGTAGGAGGCTTTCCTCAGGTGCTTGGTGATTCTTCATGTTTGTTCAGATTTAAGAGTAAGGCAACAGAAAGATGACTGGGCAGTTCTGTGGGGGCGGGGCGAGGGGGCTACTGCTAGGTGGGCTGCACTGCTGGTTGGTGAGGCAATGAGCCCATGTCCAATGTCTTTTCTGGGAAAGTTTAGTTCTTCCTAAGAATTACACTCCTTCAATATCCTGCCTGCAAGCATAAACTGGCTACTGGAGTTCCAATATCTGTGCAGGGGAAAGGAGCTGGGGAGGGTCTCCCTGGTTAGTATGCAGATATTTTCTTAATTTCTGTTTTCAGTGCCTCATCCCTGCTCTCCTCTGTTCTTGGGGTCCTTCGGTCAAAGCTTCATTAGCTCTCTAGAGAAAAATCCTCCTGTCTCCCACACAGTGGGAGAGGGGAATAGCAGGTCCAGCTACTTCTTACACAGATTCTATTTATTTATTTTTATTTTTCCATACGTTATTCGGGGTACAGGTGATATTTGGTTATATGAGTAAGTTCTTCAGTGGTGATTTGTGAGATTTTGGTGCACTCATCACCCAAGCAGTATACACTGCACCATATTTGTAGTCTTTTATCCCTCGTCCCTCTCCCACTCTTCCCCCAAGTTCCCCAAAATTCATTGTATCATTCTCATGCCTTTGTGTCCTCATAGCTTAGCTCCCACATATCAGTGAGAACATACAATGTTTGGTTTTCCATTCCTGAGTTACTTCACTTAGAATAATAGTCTCCAATCTCATCCAGGTCACTGTAAATGCTGTTGATTCATTCCTTTTTATGGCTGCGTAGTATTCCATTGTATATATGTGAATTGGGCTGCTATAAAAATGCATGTACAAGTATCTTTTTTGAATAATGACTTCTTTTCCTCTGGGTAGATACCCAGTAAGTGGGACTGCTGGATCAAATGGTAGACCTACTTTTAGTTATTTAAGGAATCTCCATGCTGTTTTCCATAGTGGCTGTACTAGTTTACATTCCCACCAGTAGTGTAGAAGTGTCCCCTGTTCACTGCATCTATGCCAACATCTACTGTTTTTTGATTTTTTGATGATGGCCATTCATGAAGGAGTAAGGTGGTATCACATTGCAGTTTTGATTTGCATTTCCCTGATCATTATGATATTGAGCATTTTTTCATGTGTTTACTGGCCATTGGTATATCTTCTTTTGAGAATTGTCTATTCATGTCTTTAGCCCACTTTTTGATGGGATTGTTTGTTTTTTTCTTACTGATTTGAGTTCGTTGTAGATTCTGGATATTATTCCTTTGTCAGATGTATAGATTGTGAAGATTTTCTCCCACTCCATGGGTTGTCTGTTTACTCTGCTGACTGTTCCTTTTGCTGTGCAAAAGTTCTTTAGTTTAATTAGGTCCTAACTATTTATCTTTGTTTTTATTGCATTTGCTTTTGGGTTCTTGGTCATGAAATCCTTGCCTAAGCCAATGTCTAGAAGGGTTTTTCCAATGTTATGTTCTATAATTTTTATAGTTTCAGGTGTCACGTTTAAGTTCTTAATCCATCTTGAGTTGATTTTTGTATAAGGTGAGAGATGAGAATCCAGTTTTATTCTTCTACATATGGCTTGGCAATTATCTCAGCACCACTTGTTGAATAGGGTGTCCTTGGCCCCCTTTATGATTTTGTTGACTTTGTCAAAGATCAGTTGACTGTAAGAATTTAGCTTTATTGCTAGATTCTCTATTCTGTGGCAATGGTTTACATGCCTGTTTTTATACCAGTACCATGCTGTTTTGGTGACTATGGCCTTACAGTATAGTTTGAAGTGGGGTAATGTAATGCCTCCAGATTTGTTCTTTTTGCTTAGTCTTGCTTTGGCTGTGCGGGCTCTTTTTTTGGTTCCATATGAATTTTAGAATTTTTTTTCTAATTCTGTGAAGGATGATGATGGTATTTTGATGGGATTGCATTGAATTTGTAGATTGCTTTTGGCAGTATGATCATTTTCACAATATTGATTCTACCCAGCCATGAGCATGGGATATGTTTCCATTTGTTTGTGTAGTTTATGATTACTTTCAGTAGTGTTTTGTAGTTTTATGTAGAGGCCTTTTGACTCCTTGGTTAGGTATACTCTTAGGTATTTTTTTTCTTTGCAGCTATTGTAAAAGGGGTTGAGTTCTTGATTTGATTCTCTCCTTGGTCACTGTTGGTGTATAGAAGAGCTACTGATTTGTGTACATTAATTTTGTATCTGGAAACTATGCTGAATTCCTTTATCAGTCCTAGGAGCTTTCTAGAGAAGTCCTTAGAGTTTTCAAGGTAAATGATCATGTCATCAGCAAGCAGTGACAGTTTGACTTCCTTTTTACTGATTTGGATGCCCTATATTTCTTTCTCCTGTCTGATTGGTCTGGCTAGGACTTCCAGTATTATGTTAAAGAGGAGTGATGAGAGTGGGCATCCTTGTCTTGTTCCAGTTCTCAGGGGGAATGCTTTCAACTTTTCCCCATTCAGTATTATGTTGGCAGTGGGTTTATCATAGATGGGTTTTATTACGAAGGTATGTCCCTTGTATGCCGATTTTGATGAGAGTTTTAATCATACAGATGCTGAATTTTGTTGAATGCTTTTTCTGCATCTATTGAGATGATCATGTGATTTTTGTTTTACATTTTGTTTATGTGGTGTATCACATTTATTGACTTGCATATGTGAAACCATCTCTGCATCCCTGGCATGAAACCCACTTGATCATGGTGGATTATGTTTTTGATATGTTGTTAGATTTGGCTAGCTAGTATTCTGTTAAAGATTTTAGCATCTGTGTTCATCAAGGATATTGGTCTGTAGTTTTCTTTTTTGGTTACATCCTTTCTGGTTTTGGTACTAGGGTGATTCTGGATCCATGGAATGAATTAGGGAGGGTTCCTTCTTTCTCTATCTTGTGGAATAGCGTCAAAATAATTGGTACCAATTCTTCTTTGAACGTCTGGTAGAATACTGCTGTGAATCCATCTGGTCCTGGACTTTTTTTGTCGGTAATTTTTAAATTACCATTTCAATCTCGCTGCTTGTTATTGGTCTTTTCCAGGTTATCTAATTTTTCCTGATTTAAGCCAGGAGGGTTGTATTTTTCCAGGAATGTATCCATCTCTTCTAGGTTTTCTAGTTTATGTGCATAAAAGTGTTCACAGTAGCCTTGAATTATCTTTTGTATTTCAGTGGTGTTAGTTTGTAATATCTCCTGTTTTGTTTCTTAGTGAGGTTATTTGGATTTTTTCTTTTCTTTTCTTGGTTACTCTTACTAATGGTCTATCAATTTTATCTTTTCAAAGAACCAGCTTTTTGTTTCATTTATCTTTTGTATTTTTTTTGTTTGTTTGTTTCAATTTCATTTAGTTCTGCTCTGATCTTGGTTATTTCCTTTCTTCTGCTGGGTTTGGGTTTCGTTTGTTCTTGTTTCTCTAATTCCTTGAGGTGTGACCTTAGATTGTCTGTTTGTGTTCTTCCAGTGTTTTTGTTACAGGTGTTTAGGGCTATGAACATTCTTTTTAGCACCGCCTTTGTTGTATCCCAGAGGTTTTAATAGGTTGTGTCATTATTGTCGTTTAGTTTGAAGAATTTTTTCATTTCCGTCTTATGTTTTTGACCCAATGCTCATTCAGGAGCAGGTTATTTAATTTCCCTGTATTTGCATGGTTTTGAAGGCTTCTTTGGAGTTAATTTTCAGTTTTATTCCACTGTGGTCTGAGAGAGTGCTTGATATAATTTCAATTTTCTTAAATTTATTGAAGTTCGTTTTATGGGCTACCATATGATCTATCTTGGTGAAAGTTAGAAAGTTATGTGCTGTTGAATAGAATGTGTATTCTGCTGCTGTTGGATGAAATGTTCTGTATATATCTGTTAAGTCCATTTGTTCCAACGTATAGTTTAAATCCATTGTTTCTTTGTTGACTTTCTGTTTTGATGACCTGTCCAGTGTTGTCAGTGGAGCACTGAAGTCCCTCACTATTACTGTATTGCTGTCTATCTCATTTCTTAGGTCTATTAGTAATTGTTCTATAAATTTGGGAGCTCCAGTGCTAGGTGCATATATGTTTAGGATTGTGATATTTTCCTGTTGGACAAGGCCTTTTACCATTCTATACTGTCCCTCTTTGTCTCTTTTAACCGCTGTTGCTTTAAAGTTTGTTTTGTCTGACATAAGAATAGCTTCCCCTGCTCGCTTTTCATGTCCTTTTGCATGAAATGCCTTTTTCTACTCCTTTACTTTAAGTTTATGTGAGTCCTTATGTATTAGGTGAGTCTCCTGAAGGCAGCAGTTGGTTGGTGAGTTCTTAGCCATTCTGCAGTTCTGTATCTTTTAAGTGGGGCATTTAGGCCATTTACATTCAATGTTAGTATTGAAATGTGAGGTACTGTTCCTTTCATCATGCTCTTTGTTGCCTGTGAATTTTTGTTTTTTTGTTTTTTGTTTGCTTTTTAACTTGTATTTTTGTTTTATAGGTCTTGTGTGATTTATGCTTTAAAGAGGTTGTGTTATGATGTGTTTCCGGGATGTGTTTCAAGATTTAGAGCTCCTTTTAGCAAGTCTTATAGTGGTAGCTTGGTAATGGCGAATTCTCTCAGCATTTGTTTGTCTGAAAACGACTATATCTTTCCTTCATATATGATGCTTAGTTTCGCTGGATACAAAATTATTGGCTGACAATTGTTTTGTTTGAGGTGGCTGAAGATAGGGCCCCAAACCCTTCTAGCTTGTAGGGTTTCTGCTGATAAATGTTTTTTTTTTTTTTTTTTGAGACAGAGTCTCGCTCGGTTGCCCAGGCTGGAGTGCAGTGGCCGGATCTCAGCTCACTGCAAGCTCCGCCTCCTGGGTTCATGCCATTCTCCTGCCTCAGCCTCCCAAGTTCGGACTACAGGCACCCGCCACCTCGCCCGGCTAGTTTTTTGTATTTTTTAGTAGAGATGGGGTTTCACCAGGTTAACCAGGATGGTCTCGATCTCCTGACCTCGTGATCTGCCCGTCTCGGCCTCCCAAAGTGCTGGGATTACAGGCTTGAGCCACTGCGCCCAGCCTAAATCTGCTGTTAATCTAATAGGTTTTCCTTTATAGGTTATCTGGTGCTTCTGTCTCACAGCTCTTAAGATTCTTTCCTTGGTCTTAACATTGGATAACCTGATGACAATATGCCTAGGCAAAGATCTTTTTGTGATGAATTTCCCAGGTGTTCTTTGTGCTTCTTGTATTTGCATGTCTAGGTCTAGCAAGACTGGAAAGTTTTCCTCAATTATTCACCCAAATATGTTTTCCAAGTGTTTAGAATTGTCTTCTTCCTCAGGAACATCAAGTATTCTTAGGTTTGGTCATTTAATCCCAGACTTCTTGGAGGCTTTGTTCATATTTCCTTATTATTTTTTCTTTGTCTTTATTTATTGGGTTAATTCAAAGACCTTGTCTTCAAGCTCTGAATTTCTTTCTTCTACTTGTTCAATTCTATTGCCGAGACTTTCTAGAGCATTTTGCATTTCTAAAAGTGTGTCCAAAGTTTCCTGAATTTTTGCTTCTTGTTTTCTTTAAGCTATCTATTTCCTTGAATATTTCTCCCTTCACTCTTGTAAAATTTTTTGGATTTCCTTGCATTGGGCTTCGTATTTCTCTGGTTCCTCCCTGATTAGCTTAATAACTAACCTCCTGAATTTTTTTTTCAGGCAAATCAGGGATTTCTTCTTGGTTTGGATTCATTGCTGGTGAACTAGTGTGATCTTTTGGGGATGTTGACGAGCCTTGGTTTGTCATATTACCAGGGCTGGTTTTCTGATTCCTTCTCATTTGGGTAGGCTCCATCAGATGGAAGGTCTAGGGCTAAAGGGTGTTGTTCAGAATTTTGTCCCATGGGGTATTCCTTTGATGTAGCACTCTCCCCCTTTTCCTATTGATGTGGTTCCTGTGAGCTAAACTGCAGTGATTGTTGTCTCTCTTCTGGGTCTAGCCACCCAGCAAGTCTACTCAGCTCCGGGCTGGTACTGGGGGTTATCTGCACAGAGTCCTGTGATGTGAACTATCTATGGGTCTCTCAGCCATGGATACCAGCACCTGTTCCAGTGGAGGTGGCTGAGGATGCAATGACTCCATAGGGGTCCTTAGCTTTGGTGGTTTAATGCCCTGTTTTGTGCTGGTTGGTCTCCTGCCAGGAGGTGGTACTTTCCAGAAAGCATCAGCTGCAGTAGTGTGGAGAGGCACTGGCAGTGGGCAGGGCCCTATTATCCCTAAGACTATATGTTCTTTGTCCTCTGCTACCAAGGTGGATAGGGAAGGACCATCAGGTAGGGGCAGGGCTAGGCCTGTCTGAGCTCAGACTCTCCTTGGGCCAGTCTTGCTGTGGCTGCTGTGGGGGATGGGGCGAGGTTCCCAGGTCACTGGAGTTGTGTACCTAAGAGGATTATGGCTGTCTCTGCTGAGTCATGCAGGTTGTCAGGGAAGTGGGGGAAAACTGGCAGTCACAGGCCTCATCCAGCTTCCAGGCAACCTGAAGGGCTGGTCTTACTCCCACTGTGCCCCCACAACAGCCCTGACTCTGTCTCCAGGTGGAGGGCGAGTCAGGCTTGAAAACTTGCCCAAGGCTTTCTGCCTCCCAGCTGTTAAAGAAAAGGCTTTAGTTCTTCCCCACCTGTGGGGTCTGCAAGCCAGATTCATGCCCTCCCTGGAGTTCTGGCCAGGAGTTTCTTCTTGCCCCATTCAAATTGTCATAAAGTTCAGCTAGAGAATTCCTTCTCCCTGTGGAGTTTTACCCCCTGCTCCTCTGTCCACCCTCCTGATGGATCCCTGTGGTGCCAGGCAGGAACGCCCTGCTAGGGGACCCAGCGAGCTCCCAGGGCCTTTCTACAGCTTCCTCTACCTCTGTATTTTGCTCGGTTTGGCTCTTGACTCAGCTCCAGGTAAAGTTGGGAACTTCTTCTGCAAACAGACCTTCAGCTTCTCCAGTGTGTGTTCAGGAGATGAGGGTCTCCCTTTCCCACTTCCACAGTTGGGGCGATCATAGTATTTGGGGTGTCTCCTGGGTCCTCCAGGAGCAGTCCACTTCTTTCAGAGGGTCTGTGGGTCCTCTCAGGATTGCTGGTTAGTTCTTGCAGTCAATCTGGAGCTAAAATTCACAATGCGAGCCTCCGCATGCTGCTCTGTCTGGAGCCACAATCTAGTCCTGCCTTGCGTTCGCCTTGATCTCCTGTCCTCTGTATTTTACTTCTTACACAGAGTTTCAAATAACCCCCGTTTTAAGCCTGACACTTCATCCCACCTTCAGCTGTATTCAGCATCTGCAATTTCTCAGCTTTCAGGAAGGCAACAACCTTCTTGTTGGGACTTGCCTCTTAAGTTTCATCCTTCTCAGCCTATTATGTCAGTCACTGTTATCTTTTAGCTTCCTATACTATGTAGTTCATGGTTGCGATGTCTCTTAGTTTCTGAGATGATGGTGTTTGTGTGTGTTTTTCTCATCTCCTTGTTTTGGGGTGAAAGGGCAGAAGCTCTTTATCACCTTAGGAAAACTCCGGAGTCCCTGTTCTTAATAATTAATATGTTACACTTCTGCCTGGACAAGGTTCCACCTGTTTGCTTTACACAAGAGGCCCTTCGTCCTTCTGTGTATTCTCCCACCATAGCCAAAAGGACTGTCTAAAAATGCCATCTTCCACATCACTCTTCCATGTAAGGCCCTTTAGTCACGGCTTGTCATGTTCACATTTGAGTCTCAGCAGAGTGAAGCCCTTGCCACCTGACCCAGCCCTTCAGCTTCACCTCCTGCCAGACTGCTTGCAGTCCCCAGTGTGCTGGGTCCTTCAGCTCACGGCTCACGTGATTTTCCTGCTGGCCAGAACCCCTTCTTTTTCTTTTCTGCCTGCAGAACTTCTCTGTATTCTTCAAAGCCCACTTTCCCTGGCGAACCTTCCTGATTCTGCTCCCCTTCCCTCTTTCTTTTGGCCTCCCTCTGTCTTGGGCCCCAGTCATACTGGCCACTCTTCACTCTGTGCTGCAACACATCCATCCATTCTCTTTTTTGAACAGAATGAAGCTGATGCAGAGACAGAAATTTTAGGCTAGAAGGGACCACAGAGGTTATCTAATTTTGGGGGGATGCAGACAACACTAGAGGTAAGTTGAGTCTATTCAGCTTTTTCAGGGTTTTGGTCAATATTATTTCTCCTTCCAAATATCATGCTTCTATGTGTGGCCGCTGGAACTCTTTTTTGGTTCCCTTTCTGTCTTCCTCCTCCCACACTCCAGCAGGTGGCCTAAAGCCTCACTGAGACCCCTTGCTGTAGCTTCAGTCTGTAATTGGAGGAAAGAAACACTGAGCTTTAGCAATATCATGTTCCAGTAAATAACTTTCCCTAGATGACATGGTTTTTAGGCAACTACACAAACCGAATGGGAGGTGACAACCATACACTGCAAGAAATGAATCAGAATGGCCT
Source organism: Papio anubis (assembly GCF_008728515.1). Taxonomy (NCBI): domain Eukaryota; kingdom Metazoa; phylum Chordata; class Mammalia; order Primates; family Cercopithecidae; genus Papio; species Papio anubis. Next base: position 154,734 of record NW_022165199.1, read on the forward strand.
TTCATTACAAACAGGTGCTCTGAAAGGAAAGGCCCAAAAACAATGCGGGAAGATGGCAAAATAAATAGAAAATATTCACTATAATATTTTAAAAATCACTTAGGTCAACAGCTTTGCTATCTAATCCCCTACTCAACCTCAGAGGAGAGTGATTAAGTAGAATGTTTTCCCTTATTTCTTTCTTTGTGTAAGTGGGCAGAATATTCATTGATTCATCCAACAAATATGTATGGGATGCCTATTATGAGCGACACACTGTTAGGCATGGAAAATGATAATGATAATAATGGCAACATGTGTTGAGCATTTACTAAGTTCCAGCTACTACGTGGTTTACGTATATCATCTCATGTTGTCTTTGTAGACCTCATGTGAGGTAGGTACTATTATCTCCTTGTTGGCTGATGGGAAGCTGAGATTTAGAGAGGTTAACTATCCTGCTCCAATGGTACAGTCAGGATTCAGGCTGACTAACTCCAGAGTACTTGCTCTCAGCACTACTTTAAGTATTTGGAGCCAAATCGGAACCACTGAGTGTGGCTGGAACCATTCTCCATAGCCCCCTGCTCCACCAGAGAAGCTACTGAATATGGCTGAGAAGAGGGCAGAGAAGCACAGTGGCTTCCACCTCCCAGCACTGGCCCCAGATCCTCCTGATGAGCTGGGCCATGTATGTCTGTGGATGGGTGTCATTGGTTTAGCTGCTCTGCTAAGGCAGAGGTTGCAAACCTCCCTGGCATCCAGTGCTTGGGAGTCATTGGTGGGGTTAGTCCCTCCAGCAACAGCGTATTCTAGGCAGCTCTAAGGGTGAGGAAGTTCCTGATTACATTGATCTAGGCCCTTCCCCCATTCATTCTAGTTTTTATCCAATTCTTTTTTATTTTTATTTTTTGCAAAGTCTTTTTGATATAATCTTTCCCATCCCCCACAGAATCTGGACTTCCTACTTCCTATGATGACCCATGATTAAATTTTTAAAAAAAATTTTGCATAGATCTCCTGCTTGTCTAATGACCTATGATTGTTTTCTTTTCCTTTTTTTTTTTTTTTTTGAGATAGGGTCTTGTTCTGTCACCCAGGCTGGAGTGCAGTGGCACAATCTTGGCTCACGGCAACATCTGCCTCCCGCTTCAAGCGACTCTCTTGCTTCAGCCTCCCGAGCAGTTGGGATTACAGGCGCGTGCCAACAAACCCCGCTAATTTTTGTATTTTTAGTAGATACGGGGTTTCTCCATGTTGGCCAGGCTGGTCTTGAACTCCTGACCTTGAATGATCTGCCCGCCTCGGCCTCCCAAAGTGTTGGGATTAGAGGCGTGAGCCATCGTGCCTGGACTGATGACCTGTGATCAAAAAAAAATCTTTAACTGAAGTTTTTTTTTTTTTTTTTTTTGAGATAACTTTGATCTTTTATTATACTTTTTATAAGTATTTTCCAGACAAACAGAACTCAGGGGTGGGGAAGCACTGGCAAATAGGAAGTCCAGGGGTCATTCAAGATTATGCATTAAATCATAGCATATTTTGAAGTCATAAAACCCCAATCAAATTGTCTTTGTTTTCCAGTATTCGAGACAACAGTAAGAGAAAAACTGGGAGAGTGCATGCATGTGTGTGTGTATGTGTGCATGTGTGTATGTGGATACGTGTAAGCCTTAAGACAGCTACACACAAACATATTTATTTTCCTCCAGTCGAAAGGAAGCTCCCATTAGAATGTATAGAAACAACACACACTCCCCAGGAGATTTCTAACTGACAAGGGAGTGTCTTTAAGGTAGAGAAGAAAAGCCCAGCAGAAGGGCCCCATATGGATTTCTGGATGTTAATGGAGAGACATGCTATCTTGAGGGCCACGTGGAATATTAATGAGAAAAAAATTCAATAATGACATTAACAGAAACTGCTGTGGAAAACGCCCTAACCCAACTCACTGCTAATGATGATCCTCAAGAATCTATTGAATATGCCAAAAAATCAGAATAATATGTGCTAAGCCCAAACATTTTGGGGGAAACATTTTAGCTCCCTCAACTCAACTATACGTTTTTCAGGGTCAAGGATTTAAGAGGTTCAGTCCGCAAAATCTGTTGATGCCTATGATGTGTCATTTACAGATCTCGGTGCTGTGGATCTGGTAGTGGACAGAGCCCCTGCTCATATGCGACTTTCATTTAATTGGGCGGGGGGGGGGGGCAGACAATAATCACATAAACCTTTACTATGTCAGGAGTGACAGGTGCCATGAAATGCAGTGACAAGGTGGACAGTGAGGGGCAGGTGATATGTTTGATTATTAGCAGGAGAGGCCTCTCTCCTAATGAGGTAACAGCTGGGCAGATACTGAGTAAAGCGAGGTGAGAGAGACCTGGGGGAAGAGCATCCGACACTTCTTTCTGCATCACATAGCGGCTGGTATGTAAGGTGAGCACGACAGGTGTTTATCAATAGTAATTTATCAACTTAGTGATCCTTTGAGGTTAAGTTGACTGAGTAGATTAAAGGAACTAGAATCTGGTGAAAGGGATTAGAATCTGGCGAGTTTAATGCATTGTCTTGCCCAGTGGTTCTCAACTAGGGTAGCATTTGCCTGCCAAGGGATATTTGGCAGTATCTGGAGACATTTTGATGATCACAACCTGGGCAGGTGGGGAGGTTACTACTGGCATCTCGTGGGCAAAGTTCAAAGGGTGCTAAACACTCTATAACGCACGGAATAAGTCCATGCAGCAAAGAATTAAAAGCCCAAAGTGTCAGTAGTGCCACTGTTGATAAATCCTACCTGATACCAGATCTCTGATGAGAGTTGAGGGACTGGGCAGGAGGAGCTCTTGAGAACAACCCCATCGAGAGCGGAACATCTGCAAACCAGGCAGATCCAAGGCCGTTGGAGATGCCCTGGGGCCTCTGTTCCCAGCTTGGTGACAGACTTGGCTGGTTGGTTTCAAAGTCACGCAGGGATTTATTTATTAAACAATATTAAGTAAAAGTTTCCTGTATGGTTTTGGTATAACAGAAAACAAGGAGACAAGATGTGGTTCCAGCCATCAAAGATATTATAGCCAAGGAAGGATGGGAGGCATGAACGCAAACTCCTGCAATGTGACAAGGGCCACAGAGGGTAGAAATAAAATGACGTAGGGGAAAAGAGTAATGACTTTTGTTGGAGTGACCCAAATAGGTTTAATGTATGAGGTATCATTTGAACTGGGCTTTGACAATGGCTTTTAGTAAGCAGAGAGGGAAATGCAGGATATGCTAGGTGGGGGGTAAGATGTGAAAACAAGTAAAAAGTCAGGAAATAATCATCATCATCATAATAATATGAACTCCCACCTAATAAGTCCCCTCTATATGGTAGGTACAGTGCCAAGTACTTTATCATGATAATTGTATACTAAACTCAAAACTGATATATGCAAATCAGCTAAAGCCTAGCACAACCCAAAGTGACTTGAATTTCCATCTTACCCATTTCAAAATGATAGTACAACTGGAGTAGTGTTACCTGTGGTGTGTTGCATAAATACCGAAGCAGTTCACCGATATACTGAATGACAGTGACGTTGTATTTTCTGCAGTCATCCCAAAACTGGCTGGCTGAAAATTTAGTCCGCAAGGCAAGAGTAGCACCTACAGAGAAAGCATAGAAAGTGTCAAGAAAGAGGCCGGGCGCGGTGGCTCAAGCCTGTAATCCCAGCACTTTGGGAGGCCAAGGCGGGCGGATCACAAGGTCAGGAGATCGAGACCATCCTGGCTAACACCGTGAAACCCCGTTTCTACTAAAAAAAATACCAAAAAAAAAAAAAAAAAACTAGCCGGGCGTGGTGGCAGGTGCCTGTAATCCCAGCTACTCGGGAGGCTGAGGCAGGAGAATGGCGTGAACCCGGGGGGCAGAGCTTCCAGTGAGCCGAGATTGTGCCACTGCACTCCAGCCTGGGGCACAGATCAAGACTCTGTCTCAAAAACAAACAAACAAACAAAAAGAAAGTGTGAAGAAAGAAATGGTAGAAAAAATTCTCCCAATTATATTTAATTTGTGAACTTTGAAAGACAGAAATTTAAAAATAAATTATATTTGCAAACAAGTATTGAGTACCTTATATTCAATGCAAAAAATTAGTAAGACATGGTTTTGTTTGATAGGGGCTTCCAATCTATGGAGGAGAAGACTCATACAAAGGTCATTTTAATAAAAGTCAGCTTACAGTAAGAGATTCAAATGAGGTCCTAAAAAGGAGGGAGGGGAGAGGGACAGAGATTTCATGCCATATATATATATACACACACACACACACATATATATATAAATATTTCATGCTATATATATATATAGAGACTGTCTCAAATATACATATATACACACACATACATACGTGTGTGTGTGTGTGTGTGTGTATATATATATATATATTTGAGACAGAGTCTCATTCTATTTTTTTTTTCTTTTTTTGAGACTGAGTCTCACTCTGTCACCCAGGCTGGAGTGCAGTGGTGCCATCTTGACTCACTGCAACATCCGCCTCCTGGGTACAAGTGATTCTCTTGCCTCAGCCTCCTGAGTAGGTGAGATTACAGCTATGTGCCACCACGCCTGGTAAATTTTTTGTATTTTTAGTCGAGATGGGGTTTCCCTGTGTTAGCCAGGATGGTCTCAATCTCCTGACCTCGTGATCTGTCCCCCTCGGCCTCCCAAAGTGCTGGGATTACAGGTGTGAGCCACCGCACCTGGCCCGAGTCTTGCTCTGTTGCCCAGGCTGGAGTGCAGTGGTGCAATCTTGGCTCACTGCAACCTCCGCCTTGTGGGTTCTTGTGCCTCAGTCTCTAACTAGCTGGGATTACAGGCGGGCACCATCATGCCTGGCTAATTTTTGTATTTTGTAAGAAGTGATGGGGTTTTGCCATGTTGACCAGGCTGGTCTCAAACTCCTGACCTCAAGTGATTCGCCTGCCTCAACCTCCCAAAGTGCTGGGATTACAGGCAGGAGCCACTGTGCCTGGCTCGTTCATACAATATTTTAAATAATTTTGTGCATAAAATAAAGTTTGTGTTAAGTACTTATCTGTAGTATTTTCCACTTGTGGTGTCCTGGTGCTCAAAGAGTTTCAGATTTTGGAGTATTTTGGATTTCAAATTTTTGGATTGTGTGTGTGTGTGTGTGTGTGTGTGTGTGTGTGTGTGTGTTTGAGCTGCTATAACAATATAGTACAGACTGGGTGGCTTAAACAACATATATCTCTTGCAGTTCTGGAGGCTGGGAAGTCCCTATCAAGGTGTTGGCAGATCGGGTGTCTGGTGAGGGCATTTTCCTGGTTTGGGGATGGTCATCATCTCCCTGTGTCCTTACATGGAAGAGAACGGAGTCAGGAAAGAAGCTCTCTCCTGTCTCTTCTGATAAGGGCACTACCTTTCATGAAGGTGCTACTCTCATGACCCAATTACCTCCCAAAGACCCTACCAGCTATTGGGGGTTAGGATTTCAACACATACATTTTTGGGGGACACAAATACCCATCCATGACATGCATGCATATACACACACATATATGTGTGTGTATATACATATGTGTATATATTTTTATATATACATATACGATTATTTAAAATGAAATGCCACATGGGAGAAAAAGTTGTTTTTTAGTTCAGTCAGAAAGTTACAGATAGCTTCCTGGAAGAGGTGGCTATTGAACTTTGCGGTAACGTATACAAGTGACATAAATCCTCCTGGAAGAAGAGAGGATGGCAACTCCAATTTGAATAGTAAAGTCTGAGAAGGAAAGAGAAGAGATGGCAAGCCAAGCCAAGTATTCTGATGGAGTTGCCATCTTCTCTCCTTCTAGTAGAGCGAAAAGCTGTGGAAACAGGGGAGGCTGCAGAAGAGTGCACACAACTGAAGAAGTTTAAATCAGATGCTGATGGAGATCAACATGTAAATTTCTAAAGATGGAAATGACATGACATAGAATCTAAGATTCAAGTGTCATAACCTAGATACAGATAATTTTTTATTTTTATTTTTATTTTATTTTTCACAATTGAGGTCTCACTCTGTCAACCAGCTTGGAGTGCAGTGGTGCAATCACAGCTCACTGCAATCTTGAACTCTTGGACTCAAGCAATTCTCTTACTTCAGCCTCCTGGGTAGCTGGGACTACAGACTCGAGCCACCATGCCTGGCTATTTTTTTTTTTTTTTTTTTTTGTAGAGATGAGGTTTGCTCTGTTGCCCAGGCTGGTCTTGAACTCCTGGCCTCAAGCAATCCTCCTGCCTTGGTCTCCCAAAGTGCTGGGAATACAGGTATGAACCATTGCACCCAGCTCTAAAATATTTTAAAGGAGTTTCTCTCTTGATATACTAAACAATTACAGCATTATATTATTAGATAAGCAGGCATGAAAAAACAGATTATTTCAGATGTTTGCTTATAATATGAGTCAAATAGCCTTATTGTTAAAGCAAAATTGAAGACTGTTCCGAGCAGACAGCAACATAGCCAAATTTTACATTACTGTTCCTTGTGAGAAAATGTAAATGTGCACTCGCCTCCAACACTTTGTAGGAAAAGCTTACCAGCCACAATACATCCATGAAAGCCAATCAATAGTGCAGCACTGTGGTACAAGGGCAGAGTGATATAGATGACATCATCTGCCTTCAATCCGCTTACAAAAGTGAGGCCAGTTCCATACCATATGCGCTGATGAGTGATCATGGCCGCTTTTGGAAGACCTTTGCAAATATACAAGAGAAGGTATGAGTTAACCAAGATTGGGCATTTACAGTGTAGGAGAGAGATCTGGCTTAGGAAGATTAATCATCCTGTATTTTGAGAATTGCACTGGGAAGGGCCATGACCAGTTAGACCAGAAGTTGACAAATTTTTTCTATAAAGGACCAGAGAGTAAATGTTTTAGGCTTTGTGGGTCATACAACCTCTGTTGCAACAACTGAACTCTGCTATTGTGGTCAAAAGCAGCCATACACATACACATAAATAGAGTGTGGCTGTGTTCCAATAAAACTTTATTTATAAAAACAGGTGGGAGGCTGTATTTGGCCCACAAGCCACAGATTGCTAACTCCTGAGTTAGATGGTTAGATGGTAGTAATCTGAAGAGAAACAGAAAACAGAGGAATGAATGTCTATTGAATTTCTGCTCTGTGGCTACCATTTTGCATGAAATTTAAAAAATGTCGTTTAATTTCCATAACATATTTATGTATGACATAAACAGAATTATATTCTCCAATCCACAGATGTGAAGGCTGGGAGTCAGAGAGATTTCTTATGTACTGGAGTTAGTTTATACAAACAAAGCAAATATGAACATTTCCTTATATGTTCTTGCCTTTTCCATTAAAAAATATGCACACTCAGCCGGGTGCGATGGCTCACACCTGTAATCCCAGCACTTTGGGAGGCCAAGGTGGGTGGATCACAAGGTCAGGAGATCGAGACCATCCTGGCTAACATGGTGAAATCCCGTCTCTACTAAAAATACAAAAAATTAGCCAGGCGTGGTGGTGGGCACCTGTAGTCCCAGCTACTTGGGAGGTTGAGGCGGGAGAATGGCATGAACCTGGGAGGTGGAGGTTGCAGTGAGCTGAGATAGTGCCACTGCACTCCAGCCTGGGCGACAGAGTCAGACTCTGTCTCAAAAAAAAAAAAAAAAAAAAAAAAAAAAAAAAAAAAAAACACACTCTTTTGCATGTTTTTTTGTCTCTGCTGCTTAACACTGTTTGTTGGAGATTTGTTCATGTTTGTACATAGAGATTTTTCTTATTCATTTATTTATTCTCTTTCTCAGCTCCTTCAGAAGTCCTTTTATGAGTCTATTATAATTTATTTATACTATTTGCTGTTACAAATGATGCTGCAGTGAAGAACCTCATCCACATGGCAGTTCACATATGAATGACACCATATCTTTTGGATAAATTCACAGAAGTGAGATTGTTGTGTCAAAAGATAAAAGATGGCCAGTCCTGTAATCCCAGCACTTTGGGATGCTGAGGCAGGAGGATCGCTTGAGCCCAGGAGTTCAGCACCAGTCTGGGCAACATAGTGAGACCCCTCCTCAACAAAAAGTAAAACAAATTAGCTGGGCGTGGCAGCATGCATCTGTAGTCCTAGCTACTTGGGTGGGAGGATTGCTTGAGCCCAGGAGGTTGAGGCTACAGTGAGCCCTGATCCTGCCACTGTACTCCAGCCTGGGCAACAGATTGAGTCCCTGTCTCAAAAAAAAAGTCTTTGTAATCTTGATAAATAACTGCCACATTGCCAGTTATAAGGGGTGTCCCCATTCATTCTCCTACCAGCAATACATGAGTATGCCTGTTTCCTCCTAGCCTTGTCAATGTGTGCTCTTAAATGTTGGGACCTTTGCCAGTCAGAAAGGTGAAAAACGGTATCTCCATGTAGTTTTAGTACATTAGACTAAATGCGTTTGCATATTCTTAACCATAATTTATATACGTTTTTTGTAAGATTTTCTTCTGTTAAGTGTTTGCTTATATTGTTTCCCATGGAAGAACAGTTCAACTGGGGAGGGCATGAAGTCACTGGGAAGGGGACTAAGGAGTTTCAGATCTGAGTGGGTAAGTAGACTTCATGAAGAGGAAGACAGATCTCTGTTGACTCAGATTCTTTAATACTTGATGGTACGTTCACCGGATATTGCCCAAGTAGCAGCAACTTGTTCCGAGGCAGACAAATATGGTCAGCAACCTACCATTATTGTAAATACAATTCAAAATTCATTTTCTTTGACAATGGGCCAGTTTTTTTGTTTTGTTTTATATGTTATTATTAATATTATTTTTGAGATAGGCTTTCACTCTGTTGCCAGGCTGGAGTGTAGTGGTGTTCAAGGCTCACCACAGCCTCAGGTCAAGTGATCCTCTTGTCTCATCCCCGCAAGTATCTGGGACCACAGGTGTGCACCACCATGCCTGACTAATTTATTTATGTATATTTTTTGTAGAGACGAGGTCTTGCTTTATTGCCCAGACTGATCTTGAACTCTTGGCTTCAAGTAAGCCTCCCATCTTGGCCCCAAAGTGTTGGGATTGTAGATAAGAGCCATCGTGCCTGGCCTCTGAGTTTTTTAAAAAGAAATGCTCATCTTTGTTGCGCTGAAGTACTTTCAGAACTTTCCTAAATTAAGATTTTGTATTAATGAAGAAATGAGAATATCTGGTAACTATTATATAATTTTGTGCCAATGACTTCCTTTCAGGAACAGGAACATTTGTTCTCCAACTGTTTAAATGAATTCTTTTAATTAATGTTTACAAGAGTAACTTAGCAATTTTTTTTTTCTACAGACAGTGTCTTGCTCTGTCACCCAGCATGGGGTACAGTGGCACATCACTGTAGCCTCAGACTCCTGGGCTCAAGTGATCCTCCCACCTCTGTCTCCCAAGTAGCTAGGACTACAAGGTGTACCACTATGCCAGCTAATTTTTTAATGTTTTTGTAAAGATGGGGTCTTGCTATGTTGCCCAGCCTGGTCTCAAACTTCTGGGCTCAAGTGAACCTCCTGCCTTAGCCTCCCAAAGTTCTGAGATTATAGATGTGAGCCACTGTGCTTGGCCTAGTAAATATTTGATTCAGAGAAAACAAAAAAAGTAAAATAAACACCCATTCAATTGTCTTCCAATTAAATATAAATTCTGACTTAAGAGATTAAATCAGAGAATGCTCATTCTCCTTTTTCTCCCTAAAAGGGATTTTCTATTTGACTGTGAAAACAGCATTATAACAAAGTTTCATACTTGTTTACACAGTACTAAGACTGGATTTCCCCCTCACTAACCAAGGGCTCAATCCTTTCTCAAATAAACATTTACAATTTAATTTTACCATTCTATTAAGAAATAATGATAAAAGTCCCATATGTTAAGGGAATGTCTGTATGCAGCAGAAGCAATTGGTTAATTGTGCCAGCTCACCTTTCTGTTGGCCTGGCAATAAAAATAAAAAAATAAAAAAATGAGAGATATTATGTTTTGGGCACCAGCTTTAATATATCAATTCTGGCTTCTTCTCATTTACTTAAATACTTAGCAAAAGTGACCGTATGAAGTGAGGCCAACAATCAGGTTAAACTCAGGTCCAGGAACTGTGAGCTCAGGTGGGTGTTGAGGGCCTGTCGAGGCGAAGGAGACAGTTCCTGTCAGCTGTAGCTGAGATAAAAGGCTCAAAGGACATTTTAGCCTGGTCTGTTGATTATTTAACAAGGAGAAGACATGTATTAGCTGCTTAAATTAAATTAAAATTTTAATCAACAGAGGTAAAAGACTCACAGATTCAATTTTCCAATATTGATAATAGTAATTGGCATGCTGGGGCTGGCTTCCTGTCCTTCTTTTAAATATACCCCTCAGGCTTCATATTATTACATTTTGGTCTTCCTGGCCTATAGTAGGCAGACACTAAATATCTATCACATGAAGAAACAAGAAGGTACTAGGGATAGAGCTGTCAATTGTATGAGCTGTGGAATCAGCCTCCAAGGTGAATCCTGACAGTTCTAATGCTTATCTTGGGAAGTTCTTAACCTCTCTAAGTATCATTTTCTGAATCTCTAAAATGGAAGTAAAAATAGTACCCATGTCAAGAGTAGGGGCAGAATCTTATCAACAAATGTTGTAAAGCCCCTTGAAGAATGCCTAGTACACATACTACCCTTAATATTGCTTCTTCCATATAGCAGTGCTCCCATGACATTGTTAATTGGTAGTATTTCTTCTTAGTGGCTCATAATGGTGCAGCTTACAGTTGAAGGCATCCTAGATTTGATGAAATACAGTGTTTTAGGCCTTATGCTATAGCCACCCCACATCCACAGCACCAAACAGCTCCAAATCAGTATTGCATGGGAAGATAATGGTTAAAACATTTATATAAACAGAACCCCCAATTGTTCACTGGTCTTCTCCTGTGTTCCATTTATAATCAATTATAAAGTCTATATGGACTCCGGACATAATATAATCAAAACACAACAAGCATGAAAAACAATTCCAACTACCCATTCAGTGTCAAATCTCATTCATCATCATAACTCCTTCTGTAGTTCTTGGTTAACCTCTTTATCTGTTCTATACCAACTGGGGGAAAATATGCATAGCTTGGAGAAACCCAAATGAGATCACATGCTATGAAATAAGATCAGTTCCCACAGGCAAATAACTAAATCTCCTGAAGTATTAGTTATCCAATAAGTTTTGCCAAAGAAAGAGATTTGAAAACCTGTGCCAACATTTAACTCCTTCAGATCCATTTTTTTTGGGAATCCCCCCTTTATTTTTACCTGTGGTTCCAGAAGTGTAGATGTATAAGGCAGGAGTGGAAAAAGTGACTTCAGACCTCCATGACTCTGGGGTAGGTTCAGCTGATACTTCATCCACTTTGTCCAGGAAAGAGTCAACCCCATCTGTGTTAGAAGTTCTGCTCACATAATAGATGGACACATCATCTTTTTTAAGGCTTGGCAGTATCTCTTCAACAGCTGCTTGTAGGTCTTAATTTAATAAGAAAAAAATCAAAACAACTAAATCAGTCTATTAAAGTTCTATTAGTGCATCAATAAGCATCATAATTTTATTTTCAGCATAATTTTTTGCTTAAATGTGTGGACATGACAAATGATGCTTATCATTATGTATTTTATATTATTATTATTATTATTTTAATGGAGAGGGGGTCTATGTCAACCAGGCTGGTCTTGAACTGCTGGCCTCAAGCAATCCTCCCATCTTGGCCTCCCAAAGTGTGGGGATTACAGAGCTCGTGAGCCACTGCACCCAGCCCTATTGTGCATTTTAAACATGAAATTTACTACATTTGAAAAAAAATCACGAGATTCCAATACTGAGGGAAGGTTGAGTTTTGATGGTTTCACAAGCATAGCAGATGGTTGGCTGAAATCTGTACTTCTTGTGGCAAGTGCAAACCAATGGACATACGGGCAAAACCCAAGAAATATCAGTGTGTAACTGATATATATCTAAATATAACTCCAGAAATAAATTTAGCTATTCCTAATATGTGCCACACAGGACTAAAGATGAAAAAAAGAGAGAAAATTTTAAGGAAGGAGAAGAGAAATGAAAAGAAGGGAGCCATGCTAATTAACAAAGATGATAGAAGCTAACTTTATGTAAAATTTTTTCTTATGCATCAGTAACAAGTAATTTCCTAGAAAGGTTAAACTGATCTGAGAAATAAGCTCTAAATTTCATAAGCACATTCTCCAATCTGAGGGGAAAAAAAGGAGTGATTAATTTAGAGCAGTGTTTCCCAACCTGTGGGTCATAATTACAGTAGTGGATTGTTAAAATCATTTAAACTGAGCGATATTTTAAAAAATGAAAAATACTTAAAAGAAGGAAATAGAAATTTTGAAGCACATGTTAACATAGTGAAAGGTAACAGTTCTACTGACAGTTCTACTGCTTATCTTGAGAAGTTCTTAACCTCTCTAAGCATCATTTTCTGAATCTCTAAAATGGAAGTAAAAATAGCACCCATCTCAAAAGTGGTGGCAGAATCTTATCAACAAATATTATAGAGCTCCTTGAACAACGCCTAGTACACACTACCCTTAATATTACTTTTTCCATATAGCAGTATTCCTATAACACTGTTATAGGAACTATTCTTAATAGATGAACAGGGCTATTCATTTTTAAAAGTTTTGTTTCAGTTATGTGGGTGTGTGGGTACTGGGTCATGCACAAAAGTATTTCTTACTGGGTTAAGGTCAAACATTTTAAAGGCACTGATTTAATATGCAAACCACATTTCAGGCTTGCTACTTGGATTTTGTGCCTTTAGGCCGTAAAATGAGACTGCTTTTAAGCCTACTTGTCTTGAATTGTGATAACGGAAGTGAATATACTTATTCTTTTTTTTTTTGTTTTGAGACGGAGTCTCGCTCTGTCACCCAGGCTGGAGTGTAGTGGCACGATTTCAGCTCACTGCAATCTATGCCTTCCGGGTTCAGGCCATTCTCCTGCCTCAGCCTCCCAGTAGCTGGGACTACAGGCACCCGCCACCATGCCCGTCTAATTTTTTGTATTTTTCGTAGAGACAGGGTTTCACAGTGTTGTCCGGGATGGTCTTGATCTCCTGACCTCGTGATCCACCCACCTCGGCCTCCCAAAGTGCTGGGTAGGAAGGTAACTAAATGTCACAGGGAATTACCTTGGGGAGGCTATACCTAATTCATCTGATATGCTTTGTTTTTCAGATGTTTGTGTATGATATCTCCATGAAGACAAGAAATATCACCAGGATAGATGCATTTAAAATAAAAAAAAAATTTTAATCAAAAGACTCATGCACCTGGTAACAATAAATCAAATAGTACAAAAGGGTTTATAATGAAAATAAACAAGTCCTTACCCAGGCCTTCCTCACAACTAAAGCTACTGCCTAGGGGAAACCACTGTCAATTTTTAAAATTAAATTAAATTAAATTTATTTATTTTGAGATGAAGTCTCACTTTGTCACTCAGGCTGGAGTGCAGTGGCGCGATCTTGGATCACCGCAAGCTCCACCTCCCGGGTTCATGCCATTCTCCTGCCTCAGCCTCCCAAGTAGCTGGGACTACAGATGCCTGCCACCACACCTGGCTAATTTTTTTTTTTTTTTTTTTTTTTTTTTTGTATTTTTAGTAGAGATGGGGTTTCACTGTGTTAGCCAGGATGGTCTTGATCTCCTGACCTCGTGATCCACCTACTTTGGCCTCCCAAAGTGCTGGGATTACAGGTGTGAGCCACAGCACCCAGCCCACCATTGTCAATTTTTTAAAAGCTGTTTCTTCTGGCAATTACCTCTCCATCACCAAAAAATATGCATTTCCTGCTAGTTCTTGGCCTATCAATTTTGATTCCTACTTCCATTTCACCCTGTCCATTTCTGACAGTTATTATCTTCACTTTACATTGTCTAGGGTAATAGCATTTACATTTAACATTTATTCTGATACCATTATTCTGTCTTCCCAGCTTTATGGATTTGCTCTAGAAGCTGAAAAGCAACAATCAGAATCAACACAATTATGACTATGAAAATACTCACTGCAGAGCCAAGTAAAGTGCTATGATTGTACTTTCTTTATTAAACAGTTCTCTTTTTTCCTTTTGCCCCAAGAATCTCTATTCCCCTCCTTTACATTTTTTTTTTTTTAAATTTTTGTCTGGTTGCTCTCTAGTCCTTCAGCACTCCAGAAAGGTTACCAGAAATATGACTGTTGCAGAAACTGGGATGGCAGCATCCACTCCTGTGCCACTGCCTTGGCTCACGTCCTCATTGTATCCTACCTAGATTATTGCTATAGCCTCCTGACCAATGTCCTGCCCTTGAGTCTCTTCCTGCTTCTAATTTATCAGCTTCACTCTCATCCAACTTCTTGCTGCCACCTTGTTTTTCAGGGCTGTTCATCCCTTGTCACAGAATCCACTCCCCTTATTCGGGAGGTCCAGAGGTCCCTCCCAGTCCCACTCCTGCTGGTATTCTGTGTCATCTCCTACTCTCTACCTCTTGCCCTCTTTCCTCTAACCACACTGATGTATGGACAATCTCTGAAGGTACCCGCATGTTCATGTCTCATTACTTTTGTCCAGGTTGTTTCATGGTCTCTCACCGGCTGGTCACCTGGAAAACTCCTGCTTATCCTTCAAGACTCAGTGTAGGTAGCACTTCTTTTCTGTTACCTTCCCCCCCTCTGCAAAGTTAGCTGCTCCCTTCTACAGCTCCCATAGGAGCCCGTATTTACAATTATCAGGGCACTTATATACAGTCTGATAGGGTTCAATTTTTTTTTTTCTTTTGAGACAGGGTCCTGCTCTGTCTCCCAGGCTGGAGTGCAGTGGTGTGATCATGGCTTACTGCAGCGTCAACCTCCTGGGCTCAAGTGATCCTCCCATTTCAGCCTCCCAAGTAACTGGGACTACAGGAGTACCATATGCCCAGCTAACTTTTTGTAGAGATGGTGTCCCACTACGTTGCCCAGGCTGATCTCTAACTTTTGAGCTCAAGCAATCCTCCCACCTCTGCCTTTCAAAGTGCTGGGATTACAGGTGTGAGCTACCATGCCTGGCAGATGTGGTTTAATTCATTTTCTCCTCTATTAGGGAGATCTTTGAAATTAAGATCATAACCAAATCATCTTTGCATCCCCAGAACTACTAGATAAGTGCTCAATAAATGTTTATAATTGAAAAAAATTTGCACAAAGTATGATATTAGTGTGGAAGAGACAGAGTAATAAGCTAAAGCTGCTTAAAGGATTCAGATCTGCGAGTTGATAAATCTTTAAGAAAACATAATGTAAGATGAAATAATTTCTGAGATACAAGTATGCCTTGCTTACAAGTAAGGGCCCACAGAGGTAAATTTAAAAACAGCAACTCCTACTGCTAAAGAACTGTGAAATCTCCTGTCTTTCCTCCTGTCATGAGACTCAGGGTCCATAGTCAAACAACCCGTTCATAAGTTACCTGGATCCATTCTCATTCCCTCCCTCCCAACATTTATTCAACATCTGTTTAAAGAGTGTTCCCTGTGTGCCAGGCAGGTCTCTACACGATGGATATGACAGTGAGCAAAACACTGTCCCTGTTTTCATAGAGCCCAGGTCTAATAGAGGAGAAACAAACAAAAATCAAAATAAGTGGCCATAGGTGTCACAACTGGAGAAGGAGAAGGTATTTGGGGAGCAGGTGGTGGGCGGGGGGCAGAAAGACGACCTAGAAGAAGTGCCCTGTAAACTGAGACCTGAAAGATGAGCAGACGGTGGAGATGAAGATCCGCTGGGACTGACTAAGCCTGCGTCTGGGCAGTGGAACCGCTTATGCAAAGGCCCAGAGCCAACGCAGCCTGAGGCCCGAGTAACCAAAAGAGGTTAAAGCTGACTGGAATGTGGAGTAGGAGGGGAATAAGGTTGGGAGAAGAGGCTGGAGACTTAGAAAGCAGGTCCCTGAGGGCCTGGCTTAAGCCAGGCAAGTAGACTGGAGGGGCAGTGAGCAGAGGTAGGGAGACCAGCTGTTAGATGAAGCTTGTCTACACTGTGGAGGCAGCAGTGGGTAGAGAGAAGTGAATGTACTCAAGAGATATCTGGTATGTAGAATAGATAGGACTTAGTAACAGTCTTTTTTTCTTTTTTTTCTTTTTTCTTTTTCACCTCCAAGTAATCATCTTAATGGGGGGAAAATGGTAGGTCAAAAGGGACTTTAAGTTTTTCCGTACTTTTTTTTTTTTTTTTTTTAAGAAAAATGTACTCACAGCTAGCCTGGGCAACATGGCAAAACACCTCTATAAAAAAATACACACAAAAAAAATGTTAGCCGGATGTGGTGGCGCACACCTGTAGTCCCAGCTACTTTGGAGGCTGAGGTGGGAGGATCACCTGAGCCTGGGAGGTCAAGGCTGCAGTGAGCCATGATTATGTTACTGGACTCCAGCCTGGGCAACAGAGTGAGACCCTGTCTCAAAAAAAAAAAAAAAAAAAAAAAGGAAACTTAAAAAAAAGAAAAATGTACTCAGGTATTAGTATGAAACATTAATAATAACAAAAGGAAATGTAATTAAGCTGGTGTCATGCTTGATCACAGTCTAAGCAACTTCACATCATGTGTACTTCATTCATGTTCCTAGCTGGCCCTCTGCAGGCATGTAGTCTGTGATTCCTGACCTTTTATGCAAGTCATCTAATCTGAAGGGAGGGCCATTGCCCCTGCCCTACACCATTTCCTTCCATCTCCTGTAGGCTGTTGGTATAGATTTGTTATTTGGGCAGACTTGAGTTTCCAGTGGCTTGCCAACCATATCAGGACACACTATGGAAGCCTTTCTTCCCTTAAAGATGTAGAAAGAAAAAATGAAATTTGAAAGGAAATTCTGGATGTGAATCTACCTGTCAACTATCTAGTTGATATTTAATGTCTTTTTTTTATTTTGAGATGGAGTCTCACTCTGTCACCCAGGCTGGAGTGCAATGGTGTGATCTCAACTCCCTGCAATATCTGCCTCCTGGGTTCAAGCGATTCTCCTGCCTCAGCCTCCCGAGTAGCTGGGATTACAGATGCCTGCCACCACACCCGGCTAATTTTTGTACTTTTGGTAGAGATGGGGCTTCACCATGTTGGCCAGGCTGGTCTTGAACTCCCAACCTCAAGTGTGATCTACCAACCTTGGCCTCCCAAAGTGTTGTGATTACAGGCATGAGCTACTGTGCCTGGTTGGCCTACATATTTTCTAATTTAAGCATAAAATATCTATCTATCTTTTATACTTCTTATTGTAAAGTCTGCTCATCTAAGAGTGAGTATCAACTAGAACATATAAGCTATAATTCTATTTGTCAAGGTTGGGTTCTCTGAGACTCTGAGATGTGCATGCAGGAGTGCTCTTGGGAATGGGACCTGTGAGGCTGCAAGGGAAGTAGACTGGATAGAGGGAGACATTGAACTGTAATGCAGACACATCAGAAGCCTCCCTCAGCAGATCCTCTAATCCTAAGGGGACTCTGGACCTGGGATGCCCTTCAGGGTTGTCCCAAATTAAGGGAGGTAGGCTGTGCCTTCACACCTGCCCTTTGACCAGCCCAATGGACTTACGCTGGGGTGGTGGTGCTTAACCTTGGGCAAAGTGTCTCTCTTCATCCAAGGACAAGTCCTGGGAGAGGTCTCAGCTGAGAGCTCCCAGGTGCTGAAGAGTGAGTCTGTCAGTCCTAAAGCGGGGATCTGGGTGGCACATCACAGCATGCACCCACCTCTCTCATTACTAATAACAAACATTTAAAACTTTCATTTGCATAGAACTGTTGGTATAGTTTTATATATATATCATTTCACATAATTTTCATAAAAACCCTGTGATATAGATACCAGTAATCTTATTTCTACAAATGAGAAGAGATTCACCAAGCCAGTGTATGGAGGGTCACGTGCAAAATGAAAAGAATCATTCTGGGTTTCTGAGATTCCCACCTCCTTGTATGAGCCATTCAGATTAAGTTCTAGCAAAGTGCCTTAGTTCTTGGAAGAGGCTGGCTGCTTGGCCTTCTGCTCAGTGCTTGTTCAATCATGTGGATCTGCCTTTAATGAGTAACATGGATGATCTTTTCTTGAAGAGCAAAACCTCAAGCTTTATTGAAAGTTTGAGTATGAGAAACAGTAGTCACAGAAAGTTGCCTAAAGGGTGTAGAGCAGCTCCATCAGTTAGTTCTTCATCAGTATAGTTTTAAGTTATAGACTGAAATAAACCCTTAGAGAAAGAGCACACACTTGGGTGTTGAAAAATCAAGTGATTACAACACCACTCCCCCATCCCCTTAAAGTCTGTTCAAAGAAAATTTTAAAAAATTAAGGTAGCATATTAAGTCTGTCCCTGCCTTTTTTTTTTTTTTTAAGGAAAAAGGAATTTTCTGAATAAACAAGCCCATTGCTAGAAGGCAGGGAGATTGGGTGGGTGGTGAGCTGAATCAATCTTCATTACTAAGGCGTTAGGTGCTCAGGCTAAACCTGCAGCTTTCCAATAGGAAAACATTCAGTTTAGTAGCTTGTTCTGCTACTAGACTGCCTCAGTGAATGAGTAACTGACTGGATTAAACAAAACACCCCAGAAATATTTACCAAGAAGGTAAGGTCCAAAAGGAAGGTAGTGAAAGGAAATGTACTCTCATCATGAAATGGTTGGTTAATGAGCAAGTCAAGCTTGAAGGTTTATCTCTTTTCTTCACTCAGGAAAGCAACTGAAACACAAACTAGTGCTATTAATAACATAGTCCTTGAAGACAATCTAAAAATAGTTCCTAAAATGCCATTTGTAACTGTAATTTTGTATCTCAATCATTGGCAGTTTGGAATGATAGTATTTTGTACAGCAAGATGACACATATTATAATACTATATATATATGTAGAGAGAGACGTGTGTGTACTCCTCCCTCTTCCCCACACAAAACAAACCACCCAGAGGTCATAAAAATGCTTAAGTTCCACCAGGAGTAAGCAAAAATTTAACAAGGAAATACATTCTCATTTTACATTTATGTAATTAAGTAGTAATCTCCTTGATGTTAATTTTTATTTCTCCAAGTTAAAGTTCTTGCTTATATGAACTCTTGCTTTCTAGATAGCCCTGGAATCAAAGGTAATTCCTTATCCTGAGTTACTAGGTCACACAAAGCCTTACATAATTGTTAGCATTTGATATCTGTAAGCAACCATGTCATCTGTCTACCAACGATCTACTTCCTTTTTCTCAGAGGCTGTGGGAAGGTCCTTTTCAAATACTAGCCACTTATTATATAGAATAATCTGAACTCTATCCTTATCTTTCAGATTCAATAACATTAACACCTGATTCAGAGTTTGTTTTTACCTCTTAATTCCCTGTTTCTGAAGAAAATAAAGTGCATTCCCATATATGCCAGCAAAGTGCTAATTTGGTTCTTGGATGGAGATGTACAATCACCTCCTTTGCAAGCTTCAGTTAAGAGCAGTGAAAGAAGAAAAATTTTAGAGAATATCTTTAAGCTACCTTTCCTTGGGCTACTAGGCTGGGAAACCCAGTCCTTGGATATATTAATCATTTGGTGTCTGGGTTTCTGTCCTTGCAAAGGGTCCTCCACCATCCTACTCACAGATCCTTTCCAGCCCATCCTGTGCTCACCACCGGCTTGCTCGCTGCACTGAGACCCGAGGAGAGCACCGCTGTCCTACCGTGCACTGCCAGAGGGCTGGACTCGGTCATTGATTAGGAGGACATTTGGGAGATAAGTAAGCCTGTAGTAGGGTAAGGCTGGGCCCAGCGGAGATTGAGTTTAAATGGATATTTTCACATTTGATTTTGTTACATCATTTTTCAGGCCCTCATGCCCAACCCAGTGATCCTTAAGCTTCAGGGAAGAAAGCCTGTCACAATCAACCAGAATAATGGAACCCATTAATTCAACAGACATTATCTATCTATTATGTATGTACACATGTATGCATCCACCCATCCATCTACCTACCTACCTACCTGCCTACCTACCTACCTATCTGGATAGTCTCACTCTGTCACCCTGGCAGTGGTGTGATCTTGGCTCACTGCAACCTCTGCCTCCCAGGTTCAAGTGATTCTTGTGCCTCGGCCTCCCGAGTAGCTGGGATTACAGGTGCCCG
Organism: Papio anubis; assembly: GCF_008728515.1. NCBI lineage: Eukaryota > Metazoa > Chordata > Mammalia > Primates > Cercopithecidae > Papio > Papio anubis. Next base: position 174,916 of record NW_022165199.1, read on the forward strand.
CCCCATGCCCGACTAATTTTTGTATTTTTAATAGAGACAGGGTTTCACCATGTTGGCCAGGCTGATCTCAAACTCCTGACCTCAGGTCAGGAGGCCCATCTTGGCCTCCCAAAGTGTTGAGATTACAGGCATGAGCCACCACGCCCTGCCCAACAGACATTTATTGACTGCCTACTATGTGCTAGACATTACTAGGGAATTATTCAAAGATATATGAGAGAATTCTAAGCCTTTGAGACAAAGTGCATTGAAGCACCTCATTTAAGTTACTCCTTGGGCAGCCCAAATAGGTGAGAAGAGTGATTAGATTATTTCTGTGCCTTGATTCTGGACTAAAGTTGGCATTAGAAAATTAAATATTTCCTTCTGTGGAAGTGAGGCCACTGCTGTTGGCCATTCTTTGGACTCTCTGAGTCCCTATTTTTTCCATTTCCTGAGTCCCTTCAGGAAACAGCTTAAAAAAATGACTATTATTAAGTCCAGCCTGCCATTGTTCTTACATCGCAATACACTTTAATGAAGCATCTCACTGTTTTAAGCACCTGATCAGAAGTGCCTCTGGTGCTCCTTTTGCCTGGAATGCCCCCTTCCCCCAATGCATTTGTCCAGCTCAATAGTCAGTGCCCCCAAAAAGCCTTCTCTTGACCTCTGCTTGTTTTCCTACAGCACTTGTAGCTCTCCCAGCACACCGAGCACATTCTCCTGGGTGTCACAATCATTTGTGCATGCGGTTTAGTTCTTTTACTGGACTGTAAGATCCTTGAACGAATTCATCTTCTTATTTCTCCATCCCATCATGGCAGAGAGAAAACTAGCTTGCACATTGTTGGGACTCTCTCTTTCTTTTTCTTTTTCTTTTTTTTTTGTGGCTTCTCCTCCAAATGTTTCTTGCTTTGAAAATCAAATTGTCGTACCATCAGTTTTTCTCAATCTAAACTCAAAAGTTTGGATGACAAGGGTTATCCTTGGTCTCAACACTTGTTTTGTAATGAAGTTCTTCGGTCTTAGAGCTTTTAATGATGCAATATTTTTGAAAGCTATTGTAAGCATTTTCCTTTATCACATTGTTTAAAGGAGGTCTAATTTTGCTTTCTGCAACCTTGCAACAGCAGGTCAAAGGTAATCTGGAACATTTTATAACTTATCTGGGACTCAGTTTTGCAACAGAGAGTATCTTTAACTGTTACTAAAGCCTTGTATCAGAGTAGTGCCTACACGGTGGGAGCCTCGCATGGCTGTGTTGAGTTAGACAGTGTATATACCCTGCTAGTGAGCTGACGAGGGGACCTTCAGGAGACCTGGGTTATCTACCTGGTAGAAGAGCTAGTTTAATGATGGTCTTGATGCTAGGATAAATGGAAACAGAACAAATGTACTATTTCAGTCCTCTTTTGTAGGTTTTTATAAACTATCCCATATTGTGTGAAATAAAATATATTTTACTGTCTCACCCATATTCTGTATTTGGAAAGTTGTGTGAGAAACTACTGGCCCAGCCAGTTGGCTTTTATTAATTACAACATTGATACAGGTTCTTATCGTTGGAGACAATTTTTCCATGTGATTACCTAGATCATACCCTGCCCTGGAGAATGATCATGACATGTACAGCAGAGAGAAAGTCATATTCTCCGGGAAACAGTGCTGCTGCTTGATTCAGGGAAGTGTTTGTGAGTCTTGACTTTCTGTAACTACAGTAAAATTGGAAGGAGTAATTGAGTACTGAAATTCCTGTACTCAACCCTGCAGGGTTGAGTCCTGTTAAGTTTTATAAAGAAGCCCCCAAATTCATAACAACTGGATCAATCCTCATGATAAATGCCTCTGTGCTGGTCCTTTACATATACTGCAGAATTTAACTGACAGATGGAGCTCAAGAGCTCTTACTAGCCTACAAGCCCTGGGCTGAAATTCAAAGTATGGAATCAAACTCACATTTATGTATCATGTTCAAGATGGTGTGATAGAATAAACAGTGCCTCGTGAGAAAAAAAAATCTGGGTTCTATCTCTACCTTTCTGTTCCTAACTATCCACTTGACCATGGGCAATTCATATCATCCCTCTAGGCCTTTGTTTATATAGTTATATGACAATGGGAAGGCCAGTAGCGGTGGCTCATGCCTCTAATCCCAGCACTTTGGGAGGCCAAGGCGGGTGGATCATGAGGTCAAGAGATTGAGACCATCCTGGCCAACATGGTGAAACCCCATCTCTACTAAAAACACAAAAATTAGCTGGGCATGGTGGCGGGCATCTATAGTCCCAGCTACCTGGGAGGCTGAGGCAGAAGAATGGCTTGAACCTGGGAGGCGGAGGTTACCGTGAGTTGAGATTGTGCCACTGCACTCCAGCCTGGGCAACAGAGCGAGACTCTGTTTCAAAAACAAAGAAACAAACAAACAAACAACAACAACGAAAAACAATGGGAAACTAGACTGTTTCTCAAAGCCTAGTCCTCAGACCATTTGTTTCAAAATCACCTGGGGTTGGGGGTGGGATTTCTTATAAAAATACACATTCCTGGGCCCCAACATAGTCTTACTGAATCAGCATTTTTGGGGATGATCTCGGAAATTTTATTTTTTTGTTTTGAGACAGGGTCTCACTCTATCACCCAGGCTGGAGTACAGTGGCACAATCACAGCTCAGCACAGCCTCAACCTCCCAGGCTCAAGTGATCCTTTCACCTCAGCCTCCCCAGTAACTGGGACCACAGGCACTCACCATTATGCCCAGTAAATTTTTTTTTTTTGTAGAGACGGGGTTTCGTTATGTTGCCCAGGCTAGTCTCGAACTTCTGGGCTCAAGTGACCCTCCCTCCTCTGCTTCCCAAAGTGCTAGGATTACAGGAGTGAGCCATAGAGTCCGGCCTCAGAATGTTTTTAAAAGTAAGCTTCCCAGGTGATTCTTAGGCTTATTAAAGTTTCTTCTATAAACTTTTTTTTTTAAAAGTATAACACATTCATTAAAGTTAGAGGATTATAGCGTTAGAATATCTCTAAGGTCCCTTCCAACACCAAAGAATTCTAAGAATCAAGTCCATTCAACATATTTTCCCATGGGCATGTTTAGTAAACATGCAACTCTGTGACAGACTGTAATTTTGCTTCATGTGCAAAGGTATCTCAGTGATTTGGAAAAACTGACTTCTTTTTTTCAAATATGTGGCCTCCCTCCGAGGTCAGTTGACTGTCCAGAGAGTGCCGTAGGTCCACTGCAAAGTCTGGTTCATGTTTGATTTTAATGTAGAAATTTCCATATATTCTCTATGTAAACACATAGCTCTATGGCAGAAAACTGTTGCCTGGGTGGGAAGAGGGTATCTGGTTGTAATTCTGACTTTATTACAGAACCAAACTGTATTATGGTCATTTAATCCTGAACTTCTTTGTCAACAAAACTCCAAACCCTGTGACCTCCCTCTCAGGAGGCCTGGGATACTAAAGTGATAAACAGAATTTAGATGCCTCTTGAAGTGGTACAAAGATCACTGTGTTAATAATTTCCCTCCAAGTAAGCTGGTAAAGTAATAGGCTTAGGAGAGTCTTCTAGTTACAAAGTAGTGAAGTTACTGCTTTTCTCAGGCAACTAGAAATTAATAGGAATTTTCTTGAAAGGACCATCTCTTCCAAATAATTTAGCCACCTTTAAACTTGTCTGTCTGTCTTTCTTTTTCTTTTTTTGAGATGGAGTCTCACTCTCTCCCCCAGGCTGGAGTGCAGTAGCATGATCTCAGCTTACTGCAACCTCTGCCTCCTGGGTTCAGGTGATTCTCCTGCCTCAATCTCCCAGGTAGCTGGGATTACAGGCACGTGCCACCATGCCCAGCTAATTTTTTTTTTTTTTAAAGTAGAGATGGGATTTTTGCTATGTTGGCCAGGCTAGTCTTGAACTCCTAACCTCAAGTGATCTGCCCACCTCAGCTTCCCAAAGTGCTGGGATTACAGGCTTGAGCCACCACGTCCAGCCTCAAACTTGGCTTTCTGCTTTTAAACTTTTATACAAAGCCTATATTTTTTGGATTATTTATTTCATGCCACATGAAGCAGGTGTGTAAGATTCCTGGTTTCTCACAAGTGAATTAACCTTTCATCTTTCTGTAGCCCCCTTAGTTTGCCTCAGTTTCCCCAGCTATGAAATGAAGGGGTAGAGCAACTGGACGCTTCATCCCTTCCAGCACACTTACACTTTACATTCATGCAGAGGAAGACAATAAGATGTAGGAAAGAGGCTGGGTGCAGGGGCTCACACCTGTAATCCCAGCACTTTGGGAGGCTGGGATCCCAGCACAAGGTGGATGGATTGCTTGAGCTCAGGAGTTTGAGAACAGCCTGGGCAACATGGTGAAACCCTGTCTCTACCAAAAATAACAAAAAATTAGCTGGGCATGGTGGTGCATGCCTGTGGTCCCAGCTACTTGAGAGGCCGAGATGGGAGGATCGCTTGAGCCTGGGAGGCAGAGGTTACAGTGACCTGAAATAGCACCACTGCGCTCCAGCCTGGGCAACAGAATGAGAACGTAACCAAAAAAAAAAAAAAAAAAAAAAGTAGGAAAGAGCATGACTTCGAATTTGGATAGAACTAGGTTGGAATTTTAAGCCTCACTTTTCTCAACTGTATAGTGGTGGTGGTGGTGGGCTGGGGGGTAGTGATATGTTATCTCCTGGGCTAATAAAAGCATCTCTATAGGGCTTAGCACAGAAATTCATTCTAGAAAGCTGAGGCTCCTTGGCTCCCTAGACCCCTTCCCTGTCACCCAGGTCTTTCAGCCCACACCTGGGTAGGCCTCTTCTTACTGACTGAGAGAAGGAACCCTTGGTCCTTATTCAAGTGCAGAGACAAGCTCTCTGGGAGGGGAAAGCCATCAGCCCTGTGAGTAACAGGTTCTCTGTCGCTTCCTGGCCTTGTCATCACTTAAGTTACTATTTCAAGTCTGGCTGAAATGTGGCAGGAGGTAACCACAGAACTGAAAGGGTCACTATTGTTATAGATGCAGTGGGGGCTCACAAGGGCCCTGCAGCAGATCCCCAATATCTTCTCTCTGGGGATCAGGTGGGGTCACCTTTGTTCTGCAGGGAGGGGACAGGGATGCTAACAGCAGTTGAGAGCTGGAAGCACCATTGAAACCTGCCTCATTAGAGAGGAGCAAACCAAGGGACAGAGAGAAGTGACTTTCCCATGATCACACAGCCAGTCAAGCAGCAGAGGTGAGAAGAGCCCCTCTGGATCCACTAGAGTTCGCACTCAAGAGCCTCTGCATTTTAATGCAGATGTTGTAAGTATTGATTAAGAGCTTGGAATTTGGAGATAGATGGCTGGGCATGAGGCTTCACCTCTCAGGAACTCAGTGGTCTCATCTATAAAAGTCCTATAACAAACCCTACCCATTGTGAGGATTAAAAGCCACACTGCCTGTAGAGTGCTTAACACAGAACCTAGCACATAATTAGCTTCCACAACAGGTGGTTCTAAATGATCATTATTTACGATTCAAGGAAACACTGCCAACCTCTTTTTCTGTACCTCCAGTTCCGATCTGAACCTCCCTCTGCGAACCCCTGATGCCACGCTGTGGCTCATTAGTCAAGGCGCCGAGAAGCCCTGGTGCCAGGGCAGGGCGATCCTCAGGGCTCACCTGGCGACGCCAGCAGCACCTTCGCCCCGCAACACTGGAAGCAGTGCAGCAGGGACTTCGCGCGGATGTTGTAATTGAGGCACGCCATGGCACAGCCCAGCTTCACCAGCCCCAGCCACAGCCACACGTAGGCCGGCTCGTTACCCATAAAGAGCGCCACGCAGTCTCCCTGGCGCAGGCCGAGGTGGTCGTGCAGCGCCCGGGCCACCTGGTTGCTGCGCTGGTCCACTTGCGCGTAGGTGAGAGTCTCGTCGCGGAAGAGTAGAAAAGGCTTGTGTGGAGTGTGGCGCGCTTTCTCCAGGAACGCCCGCAGGATGGTGCGAGCCGGCCGCCGCTGCCCGTAGCTGCGCGCCCTCCGGCCCACGGCGGCTACCTTCAAGAAGTAGCCCACGTCCTGGAAGAAGTAGGGACAGCAGAGGTTCACCAGGAGCGGCAGGAACAGCAGCCCCGCCAGGACTGTGTAGATGGCGGAAAGCATGACGGCTGCGGGGCCCTCTGTCCCAGCCAGGGCAGAGGGCGCACCCCGGGCGTGCAGCGCGGCGACTAGGCAGGCTCCGGGCGGACTGGCTGGCTGAGCCCGGGCGCACGCGGCGGGACGCCGGGCTCGTAGTGAAATGAAGGGGAAGACAGAGCTCCTCCGCTGCAGGCACCGCCGCAGGCTCCGGGGCAGGTGTAGTTGTGTGCGGGCTGCCAGGGGTTCCGGGCCAGACTGGCCGGCAGAGCCCGCCCCCTTGTGGGGTGCAGCCACCTGCGCGCCCGGCCCGCCCACGCGGTCCTCCCCGGGCTGGGCAGGCTGCCCTGCGGCTCACCGGAGGCCTCGGCCACCTCCCCGCCCGAGTCTGGAGGTCTGGGGTCAAGTCTGGACCCCCTCGCGTTGTGACCGAAGTACTTTACCTCAAGGAGCCACGGTTTCTTTAAATGGTAATAAGACGCAGTTAGCGGACGTTGAGAATACTAAAGGAGATAATGCAGGCGTGGGGCTAGAATTTGTTACCACTAATAGAGTGGCTTATGGAGATGACACTGTTATTACCGATGAAGTGCCTTATAAATGTCAGACAGTCCTATTATTTATTAATAGCGGGTACCAGGTGCCACTGCCAAACCAGAATCTCATCTCTGCTTCCTGGTCCCAAGGGCTTTCCGCCTGGTCTCTCTTTGTTTCTCAGATTTGCTTCCCAGTCCGACTGCCAGGCGGTCTCCTGTAGCGAAGGCTTCAAGGTTGAACAGAAAATGTCCGCTGCAGTCACGTCCAGCTCATCCCAAGCCCTGCCCGGTGAGTGAGGGCAGGACACCCTAACCTAGTCGGCCCTGCCCGGCCGGGGTAGTCCTGATTTCGTGAGGAGCAGTGCCACACATCACCACGTGAAATCAAGCTTTGACATTATTTTAAGATTTTGTTCTGTTAAGTGATCCTGCTGTTCCCTCATGTTGAAAGTTCGCAAGTGTTGTCAGCACAGTTCACACATTTACTAAGGTGGCTCTGTCAGAGGATAGTATAGTACAGAGGACAATGAGTAAGTGGTACTGGCATGTCTCAGAAACCATTTCTTTTAGAGGAAATGTGAACCTTTCTTTTAATTTGCCTTAGTGCTACTTCTGTACAAAGTGAATGTTCACTACTTGCCACTGAGGAGGGTCAGGATCTAAGTGGTGTTTTATTTTCATCCTCTCCTGTCCTCCTGTGTTCCTCTACCTTAATTTGATACGATAAATACAAATAATGCTTACTCCTCCCAGACACGCTGCTAGAGGCTTCCCTATGTTACATTTTGGGAGCCTCCGTTATTTTATACAGGTGGCACTTTCATGCTCATTTGCAGACAAGAAAGATAAGCTTCGGTGAATTGAGACAGCTGGTAAGTAATTCGTGGGTTTTGGAACTGGTGTCTGTTTGGTCCCGGGGAACCAACTCTTAGCTTATTCCTGGTAACTATATTATGCTGTCCTCCTATTCTCTAGGTTTCTGTCCATGTCCTCTTTTTTTAGGTGTGTGTAAAGCACACAGAAATGTTTCACATTCCCTCCAGGCCACCCCCTGCTGTTTTTTAGCCTCCTTTTCCTTATCCCTAGTAACTGCTCAAGCAACCTGTCCCTTTTCCTGACTTTTTCATTTCTGATCCAGTTACCTGGTTGCATCATTTCCCTGGGGAAGAGTTGAGGGCCTTCATCATCCCTGAGGAGAAAGCAGTAGAATTAACCAAAGTGAGGGCCTGACAGAAACCATTCTCATGTGCACTTCTTTCATGTTGAAGCTCAGAGCCAGCCCTTCCTTTTTCATCCCAATGCCATCCTCATCCCTTGATGGCTAGTCACTTCTGTGTAGCCACCTGCACCCCTCTTTTCCTTAAACAGCTACTGCCTACCCAGAGTGCTAGATTTTTCCCCTCTTATTCTGAGGATCACTTTAACCTCAGTTGGAAGTAAAAGAAAACAAGACCCAAGCTAGCTGAAGCAGAAACAGGAATTTAAGCAGTAACTGGAGAGTCCGGGGCCAAGACATCAAGGATTTTAAATCTATGGCTTGAATGCTGACACCTGGATCTAGTTTCACTTTCACTATTTCTCCTCTGCACCTCCTTTGTTCTCATTCAGGCTTTCCTGTTGTTGCCCAAAGATGGCTGCCAACAGCCCTTAGGGGTATATGCTTTCTGGCTCAACTTCAGAGAGAAATACAAGAATCATCTTCTTAGGAGTTCTCATTAAAAAAAAAAAAAACAAAAAAATCCCTAACTGGATTATGCACCCATTCCTGAACCAATGTCTGTGGGTCCTGGGAAAAAAGGTGCTAGTTGTTTTAAGCCAATCAAGGCTCACACATGGGGCTGAGAGTACAATCAATTTCACCTAGGCCATTTTATGGAACATTTTAGGGTATTATTAAAAAGTGGAGTTAGGGAGAATAAATTTGGGGAAGTAATTTGCAAATGTCTATAATACATACCTCAGGAGTCCCAGTGATTCCAGCTTTGAGCCTGGGATCCAGCTCTCGCTCTATCAAGAGGTCAATAGATGTCTTAGTCTGTTTGGGCTGCTATAACAAAATACTGTGAGCTGGGTAGTTTATAAACAGCAGCAATTTATTTCTCAGAGTTCTGGAGGCAAGTCTAAGATCAAGGTGCCAGCAGATGTAGTGTTTGGTGAAGGGCTACTTTCTCATAGATGGTGCCTTCTCATTGTGTACTGTTTCGTAGAAGGGACAAATTACCTCTCTGGGGCCTGTTTTATGAGGGTACTAATCCCATTCATGAGGGCTCTGCCCTATGATCAAATTACTCCTCAAAGGCTCTGCCTCCTAATACCATCACATTGGAGGTTAGGATTTCAATATATGAATTTTGTGGGGGACATGAACATTAAAACCACAGCAATAGTCTTCCTAGAAATATTGCTGCCATCTTATATCTCCAGTTCTCAATTATCTTTAGTGGTTCCCCATCGCTTCCTATTGTCTTCCACCAATGACATCTATAGACAGTTGTATTTGTACAGCATACTAGAACATACCTGGCCTAGAGTTGACCAGGTGCCCTGGCTTCTGCCTGACTCCTTTGAAAGGTGATCGATAGCTTAGCACATTGGCTGCCCATTCTTGGTACATCTCTTGGGAACCTCTGGTCTATAAAATGAAATTTAAACTTTATTTTCTGGCTCTTCTGAATCTGACTCAAACTTTCACTACACTCAATTAACAAATATTTATTGAGTAACAAATATTTATTGAATTTCTACTATGAACCAAACATCATTAGGTATTAAATATTTTAAAATGTACCAAAACTTAATTCTAACTATTCCTTTTCAAGGGCACTTTGTCTTTAGCAAGGCTGGTCTGCTAAAAACCTAAAAATGCCCTGCACCTTCCTCTTTCTACTGGCTTGTTCTTACCACTTTCTACCCCTGAACATCCTAACCCTGTAAATCTCAACTCTCCTTTAGGGCAGAAGTTCTTTGATTCCTGAATTTCTTAGTCCAGTAGTGTTGTATTTCAAAACCAAGTTAGGGACTCAAAAAAGGTAACAACTTCTTAATTTTTCTAGCAAAAACAACCCCCTCCCCCATCACAGTGTATTTGTTTTTTTATAGAAGAATGACGTTTTTGGCACTAAAAAAGTATACTTGAACTGTACACTTAAAAATTGTTAAAATGGTTAATTTTTATGTTATGCATATTTTACCACAATTTTTTAAGACAGTAACAACAAACATATAGCCCTTTCCAAGAAAAGAAGACAATGTTACACCAACATATAAAAAGTACAGAAATTATCCAAGTATGGTGGCATGCATCTATAATTCCAGCTACTCGGGAGACTGAGGCAGGAGAATCACTTGAGGACTGGGCCACAGAGTGAGACCCCTTCTCATATAAAAAACAAAACAAAATAATCTTACAAATTCTCACAAACAGATAAAAATAAAAAAGAAAATATTTTAAAATGTAGAAAACTGTAACTTTTTTCTGGGTTTTTATACCATATAGAAATTGTTTTTATACAAGTTTGTCTATTCAGTAATGTAAATTCCACAGTGAAATATGAAATAGAGCCAGATCTTGGACTTTGATATAATTTAGGATTTTGTCAGCACTGAGATCTCAGACATGGAGATTCTCCGTCCCCATAGCCTTAGTTAAGCCTCCTCATCCCACTCCTCCCATTCTCCAACATTATTGAGCCTACTCATTTCCTTTATCAAGTTTTTGGTCCCTTCCTGGCCAGTCACTTCAATGTGGCCTCCTAGACTCCTCTTTTCCTTAAACTTTCTATCCAGATATAGATGACCTCAAATGCCCACTGTCTTCTGTCCTATTCTAGGTATTGCAGGAGAAATTTAGGACCAGACAGGATTACTGGGTGTGCATATTGACACCTTCTAGCCTTGGTCAGGACGTTCATCCCTATCATCTATCTCTGCTCTTTGAGAGAAGACTTCCTAATGGCAGTCCCAGACCTTCCCTACCCCCTTCAAAATTCCCAATCCCAATCTCAAATGTTCTTTTAAAGTAGGTGGCTTCCCTTCCTACTTTATGGAGATGACATAGTTCACTATTTCTCAAACTTTACAAGCCTGAGAATCACTTGGGGAACATGCTAAAACATAGTTCATTAAACCCCATCTCCAGAATTTCTGATTCAGTGAGTCTTGGGTGGGGCCAAAGAATTCACATCTCTAAGAAGTTACCAGGTAATGTTGACACTGCTAGTCCAGGGACTATACTTTGAGAACTACTGATTTAGTCCATTGGCCTCCAAACTACTCAGTAGAGCCCTAGTGGCTGAGAAGCCACTGAGGAGAGTTCATTGCAGAGTGGGTAAGGGGCTCTGGGAGGATCCTACCCTAGCTCCAATCAAAACAGCTCATATACCTGTTTTACACTTCCATGTAGAGTTCATGTGAAAAAAAGTATTCCCAAACTTTTTCCTTTAAATCTTCCAGCCCATGCTGATCCATCCCTTGTACTGAACTTATAAACCCATCGCATAGCTTGGCTTTCGATTGTTTCTTACCTGTCAGTTTTGCCTTCATAACTAGAATTCAATTTCCTGGAATAAAGTAATAGAAAAGGTTGTGAGACTTGAAGCCAGAAGACCTGATTTTGAGTCTTTATCTGTCATGTATTGGCTGAGTAGCTTTGAGAAGTGTACTGAGCTCTTACAGTGACTTGTGTGAATTTTGTAGAATTTGAGGCACCTAATGCACAGGGCTATTCTTGACAAAAAATTATAGATTATGAAACTTGCCATTTTTGTGATGTTACATACTTGCTACGAATATAAATTTTGTGTGACTGACTCATTCAGTGGTTTGTGGGAAGAATAATCTCTGACTGTGGTTGCCATAAGTTAATCACATTTCTTGAAATGTAGGTGCCTGTTATCCTATTGACTGTTTAGCATGGTGCCATCTGAGTATAGACATACAAGTGTCAGGCCTCTGAGCCCAAGCTAAGCCATCATATCCCCTGTGACCAGCATGTATACATCCAAATGGCCTGAAGCAACTGAAGATCCACAAAAGAAGTGAAAATAGCCTTAACTGATGACATTCCACCATTGTGATTTATTTCTGCCCCAAACTAACTGATCAATGTACTTTGTAATCTTCCCCACCTTTAAGAAGGTTCTTTGTAATTCTCCCCACCCTTGAGAATGTACTTTGTGAGATCCACCCCCTGCCTGCAAAACATTGCTCCTAATTCCACCACCTATCCCCAAACCTACAAGAACTGATGATAATCCACCACCCTTTGCTGACTTCAGACTCAGCCTGCCTGCACCCAGGTGAAACAAACAGCCACATTGCTCACACAAAGCCTGTTTGGGGGTCTCTTCACACGGATGTGTGAGACAACAGGATGTGCAGATATTCAGAGAACAAAATGGCAAGGGTTTGATGGAGATGGTGTGTGATAAGATTGACTCTCTTTTTGGAGAATGAAAAAAAGGTGAGACTGGGAACAACTGATTATTGATATTAGACATGAGAGAGCAGGGAACCCTTGCATTGGCATCCCAGTTGTGCTTGCTACACAGTCAGGACAAATTATAATTTGAGAAAAAGGTGTTTGCCCTCTTTAGTTCTGACCAGAATGTCTTTGATTAGGTGTTGAATTCTAACTTAGGGAAAACTCTTAATGAAATCATCATTGTTTCTAGTGTTAATATGTGTGCTAATATGCCAGATTTGGCTTCTATTTTTTCAACAGCTCTCTCTCTCCTTTCAATATCCAGCTGCAACCCACATACTCTCCATCCCAGTCACAATGTACTCTTTTTTTTAAATTTTATTATTCATTTTGTTTTTTAACTTGATTTTTAAAAATTTTTGTCTTTCCATAAGTTGTTGGGGTACAGGTGGTATCTGGTTACATGAGCAAGTTCTTTAATGGTGATTTGTGAGATTTTGGTACACCCATCACCTGAGCAGTATACACTGCACCAGATTTGTAGTCTTTTATCCCTTGCTCCCCTTCCACTCTTCCCAAGTCCCCAGAGTCCACTGTATTAATCTTATAGCTTTGCATCCTCATAGCTTAGCTCCCACATATCAGTGAGAACATATGATGTTTGGTTTTCCATTTCTGAGTTACATCACTTAGAATAATAGTCTGTAATCTCATTCAGGTCACTGCAAATGCTGTTAATTCATTCCTTTTTATGGTTGTGTAGTATTCCACTGTGTGTGTGTATGTGTATATATATCACACACAGGGATCGCCACACTGTTTTCCATAGTGGCTGTACTAGTTTACATTCCCACCAGCAGGAATGTTTACTGCATCCATGCCAACATCTACTGTTTATTGATTTTTTGATTATGGGCATTCTTGCAGGAGTGAGGTGATACCACATTGTAGTTTTGATTTGCATTTCTCTGATCATTAGTGAGGTTGAGCATTTTTTAGTATGCTTGTTAGTCATTTGTATGTCTTCTGTTGAGAATTGTCTATTCATGTCCTTAGCCCCCTTGTTGATAGGATTGTTTGTTGTTTCCTTACTGATTATATTTGTTGGTTAGTTTCTTAGTTTCTTATTGATTAGATTTGTTAGTTTCTTACTGGTTAGAATTCGTTGTAGATTCTGGATATTGGTCCTTTGTCAGATGTATAGATTGTAAAGATTTCCTCCCACTCTATGGGTTGTCTATTTACTCCACTGACTGTTCCTTTTGCTGTGCAAAAGCTCTTTAGTTTAATCAGATCCCAGTTATTTATCTTTGTTTTTATTACATTTGGTTTTGGGTTTTGGGTCATGAAATCCTTGCATAAGCCAATGTCTAGAGGGTTTTTCCAATGTTATGTTCTAGAATTTTTATAGTTTCAGGTATTAGGTTTAAGTCCTTAATCCATCTAGAGTTGATTTTTACATAAGGTAAGAGATGAGGATCCAGTTTCATTCTCTTACATATGGCTAGCCAATTATCACAGCACCATTTGTTGAAAAGAGTGTCCTTTCCCCACTTTATGTTTTTGTTTGCTTTGTCGAAGATGAGTTGGCTTTAAGTATTTGGGTTTATTTCTGGGTTATCTATTCTGTTCCACTGGTCTATGTGCCTATTTTTATACCAGTACCATGCTGTTTTGGTGACTATAGCCTTATAGTATAGTTTGAAATCAGGTAGTGTGATGCCTCAGATTTGTTCTTTTTGTTTAATCTTGCTTTGGCTATGTGGGCTCCTTTTTGGTTCAATATGAATTTTAGAATTGTTTTTTTCTGATTCTGTTTAGAATGGTGATATTCTGATGGAGATTGTGTTGAATTTGTAGATTGCTTTTGGCAGTATGGTCATTTTCACAATATTGATTCTACCAATCCATGAGCATGGGATATGTTTCCACTTGTGTCATCTATGATTTCTTTCAGCAATGTGTTGTAGTTTCCTTTTAGAGGTCTTTTGACTCTTTTGTTAGGTATATTCCTAAGTATTTTTTTTTTTTTTTTTTTTGTAGCTATTGTAAAAGGGATTGAGTGCTTGATTTGATTCTCTGCTTGATCACTGTTGGTGTATAGAAGAGCTACTGATTTATGTACATTAATCTTGTGTCCGGAAACTATGCTGAATTCTTTAATAAGTTCTAGGAGCTTTCTAGGGAAGTCCTTAGTGTTTTCAAGGTAAATGATCATATTGTCAGCCAACAATGACAGTTTGACTTTCTCTTTACTGATTTGGATGCCCTGTATTTCTTTATCTTGTCTGATTGCTCTGGCTAGGACTTCCAGTACTGTGCTGAAGACGAGTGGTGAGAATGGGTATCCTTGTCTTGTTCCAGTTCTCAGAGGGAATGCTTTCCATTTTTCCTGATTCAGTATTATGTTGGCTGTGGGTTTGTCATAGATGGCTTTTATTACATTGAGGTATGTCCCTTGTATGCCGATTTTGCTGAAAGTTTTAATCATAAAGGGATGCTGGATTTTATTGAATGCTTTTTCTGGATCTATTAAGATGAGCATGTGATTTTTGTTTTTAATTCTGTTTATGTCATGTATAACATTTATTGGCTTGCATATGTGAAACCATCCCTGCATCCCTGGTATGAAACCCACTTGATCATGGTGGATAATCTCTTTGATATATTGTTAGATTCGGTTAGCTAGTATTTTGTTAAGGATTTTAGCATCTATGTTCATTAAGGATATTGGTCTGTAGTTTTCTTTTTTGGTTATGTCCTTTCCTGGTTTTGGTATTAGGGTGATGCTGGCTTCATAGAATGAATTAGGGAGGGCTGTTTTTTTCTCTATCCTGTGGAATAGTGTCAAAAGAATTGGTACCAATTCTTCTTTGAATATCTGGTAGAATACTGCGTGAATCCATCTAGTCCTGGACATTCTTTTCTTGGTAATTTTTAAATTATCATTTCAATCTCACTGTTTATTCAGTGTATCTAATTCTTTCTGATTTAAGCTAGAAGTTGTCTTTTTCCAGGAATGTTTCCATCTCTTCTCGGTTTTCTAGTTTATGTGTGTAAGGTGTTCATAGTAGCCTTGAATGACCTTTTGCATTTCAGTGGTGTCAGTTGTAATATCTCCTGTTTTGCTTCTTTGTGAGGTTATTTGGATTTTTTTCTCTTCTTTTTTTGGTTAATCTTCCTAATGGTCTGTCAATTTTATTTATCTTTTCAAAGAACCAGATTTTTGTTTCATGTGTTCTTTGTATTTTTTTTGTTTGTTTTGATTTTGTTTAGTTCTGCCCCGATCTTGGTTATTCCTTTTTTTTCTGCTGGGTTTGGATTTGGTTTGTTCTCGTTTCTCTAGTTCCTTGAGGTGTGATCTTAGGTTGTCTGTTTCTACTCTTTCAGTCTTTTTGATGTAGGTGTTTAGGGGTATGAACTTTCCTCTCAGCACCGTGTTTGCTGAAACTCAGAGGTTTTGATAGGTTGTGTCATTATTGTCATTCAGTTAGAAGAATTTTTAAATTTCCATCTTGATTTTGTTTTTGACCCAAAGCTAATTCAGGATCAAGTTATTTAATTTCCATGTATTTGCATGAAGGTTTCTTTTGGAGTTGATTTCCAGTTTTATTTCGCTGTGGTCTAAGAGAATGCTTGATATAATTTCAATTTTTTAAAATTTATTGAGGCTCATTTTATGGCATATCATATGGCCTATCTTGGAGGAAGTTCCTTGTGCTGTTGAATACAGTGTGTATTCTGTGGCTGTTGGATGACATGTTCTGTATATATCTGTTAAGTCTATTTGTTCCAAGGTATAGTTTAAATTCATTGTTTCTTTGTTGACTTTCTGTCTTGATGACCTGTCTAGTGCTGTCAGTGGAGTATTGAAGTCCCCCAGTATTATTGTGTTGCTGTCTATCTCATTTCTTAGGTCTGTTAGTAATTGTTTTATAAATTAGGGAGCTCTGGTGTTAGGTGCATATATATTTAGGATTGTGATATTTTCCTGTTGAACAAGGCCTTTTACCATTCTATACTGTCCCTCTTTGTCTCTTTTTAATTGCTGTTGCTTTCAAGTTTGTTTTGTCTGATATAAGAATAGCTACACCTGCTCACTTTTTTTGTCCATTTGCATGAAATACCTTTTTCTACCCCTTTAAGTTTATGTGAGTCCTTAGGTATTAGGCGAGTCTCCTGAAAGCAGCAGATAGTTGATTGGTGGGTTCTTATCCATTCTGTAGTTCTGTATCTTTTAAGTGGAGCATGTAGGACATTCACCTTCAATGTTAATATTGAAATGTGAGGTACCATTGCGTTTATTTTGCTCTTTGTTGCCTGTGTACTTCGTTTTTTTTTTTTTGTTTTTGTTTTTGCTTTTTACTTGTAGTTTTGTTTTATAAGTCCTGTGTGATTTATGCTTTAAAGAGGTTCTGTTTTGATGTGTTTCCAGGATTTGTTTAAAGATTTAGGGCTCCTTTTAGCAGTTCTTATAGTGGTGGCTTGGTAATGGCAAATTCTCTCAGCATTTGTTTGTCTGAAAACGACTGTATCTTTCCTTCATATATGATGCTTAATTTTGCTGGACAGAAAGTTTTTGGCTGATAATTGTTTTGTTTGAGGAGTGTAAAGATAGGTCCCCAATCCCTTCTAGCTTGTAGGGTTTCTACTGAGAAATCTGCTGTTAATCTGATAGGTTTTCCGTTATAGGTTACCTGGTGCTTCTGTCTCACAGCTCTTAAGATTCTTTTCTTCATCTTAACTTTGGATAATGATGACAGTGTGCCTAGGCAAAGATCTTTTTGTGATGAATTTCCCAGGTGTTCTTTGTGCTTCTTGTATTTGCATGTCTAGGTATCTAACAAGGCTGGGGAAGTTTTCCTCAATTATCCCCTCAAATATATTTTCCAGGCTTTTAGAATTCTCTTCTTCCTCAGGTACACCGATGATTTTTAGGTTTGGTCATTTAACGTAATCCCAGACTCTTGGAGGCCTTGTTTATATCATCTTATTCTTTTTTCTTTGTCTTTGTTGTATTGGGTTGATTCGAAGACCTTGTCTTTGAGCTCTGAATTTCTTTCTCTTACTTGTTCAGTTCTATTGCTGAGACTTTCCAGAGCATTTCACATTTCTAAAATCATGTCCAAACTTTCCTAAATTTTTGATTGTTTTTTCTTTAAGTTATCTATTTCCATAAATATTTATCCCTTCACTTCTTGTATCATTTTTGAATTTCCATGCATTGGGCTTCATCTTTCTCTGGTCACTCCCAGATTAGCTTAATAACTAACCTCCCAAATCAGGGATTTCTTCTTGGTTTGGATTCATTGCTTGTGAACTAGTGTGATCTTTTGGGGATATTGATGAGCCTTGGTTTGTCATATCACCAGGGTTGGTTTTCTGATTGCTTCTCATTTGGGTAGGCCCTGTCAGACAGAAGGTCTAGGGCTGAAGGGTATTGTTCAGAATTTTTTGTCCCACAGGGTGTTCCCTTGATATAGTACTCTGCCCCTTTTTCCTATGGATGTGGCTCCTGTGAGCCGAACTGCAGTGATTGTTTTCTCTCTTCTGGGTCTAGCCACCCAGCAAGTCTACCTGGCTCTAGGCTGGTACTGGGGATCGTCTGCACAGAGTCCTGTGATGTGAACCGTCTCTGGGTCTCTCAGCCATGAATACCAGCACCTGTTTTAGTGGAGGTGGCAGAGGCTGCAAGGGACTCCATGAGTGTCCTTAGCTTTGGTGGTTTAGTACTCTATTTTGTGCTGTTTGGCCTTTTGCCAGGAGGTGGCACTTTCCGGGAAGCATCAGCTGTAGTAGTGTGAGGAGGGACTGGTGGTGGGAAGGGCCCTAAAATTCCCAAGATTATAGGCCGTTTTTCTTCCACTACCAGAGTGGATAGGGAAGGACCATCAGATGGGGGCGGGGCTAGGCATATCTGAGCTCAGACTCTCCTTGGGCGGGTCTTACTGTGGCTGCTGTTGAGGATGGGAGTGAGGTTCCCAGGTCACTGAAGCTGTGTACCTAAGAGGATTATGGCTGCTGAGTCTTGCAGGTTGTCAGGGAAGTGGGGGAAAGCCAACAGTCACAGGCCTCACCCAGCTCCCAGGCAACTTGAAGGGCTGGTCTCACTCTCACCATGCCCCCTAACAGTCTGTTTCCAGGAGGAGGGCGAGAGGGGTTTGAAAAGTTGCCCGAGGCTTTCCACCTACCAGCTGCGAGAGAAAAGGGCTTTAGTTCTTCCCCAACCTGTGAAGTCTACACACCCATTTAGTGCCCTTCTCTGAGTTCTGGCCAGGAGGCTTTTCACCTCATTCAAATTGTCACAAAGTTCAACTAGAGAATTCCTTCTCCCTGTGGACTTTTACCCCCTGCTCCTCTGGTCACCCTCCTGATAGATCTCTTTGGTGCCAGGCAGGAATGGGCTGCTTGGGGGCCCAGCAAGCTCACAGGGCCTTTCTCTACTCCCGTATTTCACTTGGCTCTCCAAATGGACTCAGCTTCAAGTAACGTCGGAAACCTCTTCCACAAACAGACCTTCAGCTTCTCCAGTGGGGGTGTGTGGTTTGAGAGAGGAGGGTCTACCTTTCCCACGTCCACAGTTGGGGCACTCACAGTATTTGGGGTGTCTCCTGGGTCCTGCAGGAGCAGTCCGCTTCCTTCAGAGGGTCTGTGGGTCCTCTTGGGATTGTGGGTTTGTTCTTGCAGTTGATCTGGAGCTAAAATTCACAATGCAAGCCTCCGCATGCTGCTCTGTTGGGAGCTCCCAGTCACCATGTACTCTTTATTTCTGAATGTGTTGGTTAATTCTTTATACTTAGGTCCTTTGCTTCTTTGTTTTCTTCTCTTGTAATATCTTTTCTTCTCATTCAATTCTTAAATGTAAAAGTTTCCTAGCATTATGTCTTCTACTTCAGCTTTTTATTGTTTTTCTATCTAGTTGATCTCATTTATTCCTATGGAATTGACTGCCACCTGTATGCTGAGCACTTCTAAATATTCAGCCCAAATATGTCTGCTGAGTTCTAGATCTGATTTAATTATGGCCTGCTGAACACCTACAGATGAATCTATTCCTTTATTTACTCACATATTAATTTATTCATTTGTTGTTTATTTAAAATAAACTACTGTACTATGTGCAGATTACTTCATATGGAAGCATGTAGGACAAACATTATTCCCATTTTTTGGTAAGGGAATTGAAACTCAGGGAGATTAACCAACTTGCTTAAAGCCACACACAGCAAGTCAATTGTGAAGCAAGGATTATAACCCAAATTTTCTGATTCCTAGTTAAATGCTGGTATGCTAAGCATAGTGGGTCGAATGTGTCTCACGCTGCCCTCCAAAAAATGATATATGTATACCCAGCGCCTGTGAATCTGACATTTGAAATATGTGTTTTTGCAGATATCATTAAGCTAAGGATCTTGAGACAAGATCATTCTGGGTTAGGCTGGGCCCCAAATTCAATGACAGGTATCCTTAGAAAAGAAAAGAGACAGAGAAGAGAAGGCAATGAGAAGATGGAGGCAGTGATTGAAGTGCTATTTCTACAAGCCAAGGAATGTCAAAAGTTGCTGGCAGGCACTAAAAGGTATGAGAGAGGCCTGGAATGGATTCTCCCTCAAAGTGTTCAGAAGGAGTCGACTCTGCTGACACCTTGACTTTGGACTTTTGTCCTCCAGAACTGTGCGACCATAAATTTCTGTTGTTTTAAGACATCAAGTTTGTGGTGATTTGTTGCAGTAGCCCTAGGAAGCTAATATGCTAAACCACATTGTGTTTCAAATAAATTGGGATTTTGACTTCAAAACTAGGAGGCACAATGGTCAAAAAAAGTCCAGTAGTTGACAAAATAGAAAGAAGTACAAGGATCTAAAGTAGGCTGTAACTATTTCACTGAAACAGTGAGAATCCTCATATAATTGGCCTCATGGTGAGTAAAATTGTGATCTGGGAATTAAACATTTCCCATGGAGTCAGGGTCAGCTTGTTGACCCCAGAATCTCAAGTTAACTGATCATTTACTGTTGTGGTGATTCAGCTTTTTTCTATTGCTGTTTTGTTGATCCTGCCACAAATTTCACCCTCAGTACTATAAAACATTCCAACCCCCAATCCCCCATGCATGGATTCTGCGTAATCAGGTGTTCTATTGGCTTATGGCATGTGATTACCTCCTTCTCCCTGCAAATCTTTCAGCTTTGGCTCCCTGTAGACTCAACTAGGTTCCCAGTTTTCTAGGTCATATTCTTAGGATAATAAATCTGGTAGCCCAGACAATCACCCACATACATGATCGTGTAGAATGCTGAGGTTTCTGTCCAACCATTAGACTATTGTACTTGAGTAAGATGCATGGTCCTGGTCCAGTCAGCTGTGTGTATTCCTGGAGGTGGATGGAAGTGGAAATAGGGAAGGTAGTTGGGTTTCCTTATTCAAAACATTGTCACTATAAATAAGGCACTCACCAGTAGATAGTTGGCAATTTTCCTCTAAAGGAGCTTATCTCCTGCTTTGTTAAGATATAATTCTCTCTGATGACTAATAGCTACTTTCTATTACTAATAAATTATGATGTAATTTAGTGCTTACTTGTGTGGCAAGATCATATCTTAAAATATTTATGGAAATTCAAATTTTTGTCTGATGTCATTTTCCTTCTGCTGGAGGAATTTCCCCTAACATTTCTTGTACTGGAGATGTGCTGGCAATTAATTTTTTAACCTTTGCTTTCTGATAAAGTCTTTATCTTACTTTCATTTTTGAACAGTATTTTCACTGAGTATAGAATTCTGATGTGATAGTTTTTATTCTTTTGGTACTTTCAAGATATAAGTCTATTGTCTTGTGACTTACATAGTTTCAGGCTGCTGTAATTCTTATATTTGTTATTTTTTTCCTGTTTTCAAGATTTTCCCTTTATCTAATTTTCAGCAGTTAGATGAGGGGTGTGTGTGTGTGTGTGTGTGTGTATGTGTATGTGTGTCCTTTCGGATTCTCTGAGCTTTCAGATCTATGGTTTGATATCTTTGATAACTTTGGAAAAATTTGGGGTCATTATCTTTTCAAATTTTTTATCTGTCTGTTCTCTCTCTTCTCTCTCTTTGACTCCAGTTTGTGTTCGGTCGTTTGATATTGCTCAAGAGTTTTTATGTGAACATTTTTTATTTGCTTTTTTTCTTTTTGTGTTTCAGTTTTGATAATTTTAAACCTATGTTCAATTGACTGGGATTTCCGCCTCAGCTTTGATAACTCTAGGTAGTTCTTTATTTATGATATTGTGTTTCTTTATTTCCAGAATTTCCATATGACCCCCGCCCTTTTATTTTTATGGTTTCATCTCTGTTGATATTTCCTTATCTTCTCACACATGTTGTTGACTTTTTCAACTAGATCCTTTAAAAATTTTTTATGTGGGCGGAGGAGGTAGAGCAAGATGACCAAATAGAAGCCTCCAGTGATTGTCCCCACCACCCCCCATGCGAACATCAAATTGAGCAACTATCTACACAAAAAAACATGTTTATAAGTAAAACAAAAAAACCAGGTGAGTGAACACAGTACCTCACTGTGTTTTAATATCTTATTAAGGAAAGTGGGACTGGACATGGTGGCTTATGCCTGTAATCCCAGCACTTTGGGAGGCTGAGATGGGCAGATCACTTGAGGTCAGGAGTTCGAGACCAGCCTAGCCAACAGCATGAAACCCCATCTATACTAAAAATACAAAAATTAGCTGGGTGGTGTGGTGGTGGGCACCTGTAATCCCAGCTACTTGGGAGGCTGAGGCAGGAGAATCACTTGAACCCGAGAGGCAGAGGTTTTAGTAAGCCAAGATTGTGCCTCTGGACTTCAACCTGGACAATGGAACGAGACTCCACCTCAAAAAAAAAAAAAAAAAAAAAAAAAAAAAGGGTATTGAAGAGGGTAGGAAAGACACTCTTGAATTGCCTATACAACCCTTCCCAGATCCCCTGGCAGCAGCCTCATGGCATGGAGAAATAATCTGTGTGCTTGGGAGAAGGAGAGCACAGTAATTGTAGGACTTTGCATTGGAACTGAGGACTGTCCTGTCACAATGGAAAGCAACATTTAACTGAATTCAGCTGCTGCCCATGAAGAGAACGCTAAGACCAGCCATAGCCAGAGGTGAATCTCCCATCCTAGTGGTCAGTCTGAGTTCTGGAAGCCCCGCCACCATGGGCTAAAGTGCTGTAGAGTCCTAAATAAACTTGAAAGGTCATCTAGACCACAAGGACTGCAGTTCCTGCAGAAGTCCTGTTACTGTCCTGGGCTTAGAGCCAGTGGACTTGGAGTACACATGACCTGGTGAGACACCAGCTGGAGCAGCCAAAGGAGTACTTGCTTCATCCCGCCCTCAACCCCAGGCAGCACAGTAGAGAGACTGTGCAGCTCTGGGAGAGACTTCTTTCTTCTGCTTGAGGAGAGGAGAGGGGAGAGAAAGAAGACTTCGTCTTACAGTTTGGATACCAGCTCAGCCACAGTGAAATAAGACACAAGGTAGGGACCTGAGGCCCCCATTCTAGGCCCTAGCTCCCAGATGACACTTCTAGACATGCCCTGGGCCAGAAGAGAATTGGTACCTTGAAGGGAAACATCCATTCTTGGCAGGATTCATCACCTGAGACTAAAGAGCCCTTGGTCCCTGAATAAGCAGCAGCGGTAGCTAGACGGTATTTGCTGTGGGCCTTGGGTGAGACTCAGAAATATGCTGGCTTGAGGTGTAACCCAGCACATTCCAGCTGTGGTGGCTACAGACAGAGACTCCTTCTGTTGGAGGGAAAAAAATGTGATGAGTAAAGGGAGCTTTGTCTTATAGTTTGAGTACCAGCTCAGCCACAGTGGGGGTACAGTGCCAAGCAGGCTCCTGGGGTCCCTGACTCCAGGCGTTGGCTCCTGAACAACATTTCTGGACCTGCCGTGGGCCACAGGGGAGCCCACTGCCCGGAAGAGAGACTCAGGCCTGGCAGAATTCACCACAGGCTGACTAGGGAGCCCTTGGACCTTGAGAGAACATTGGAAGTAGCCAGGCAGTACTTTCCATGAGTCTGGGACAGTGGTGGCCATGGAGAGAGACTCTTCTGCGTAAGGAAAAGGGAAGGAAGAAGAGGAAGGACTTTGTCTTGCAGCTTGGGTGCCAGCTCAACCATGGTAGAATAGAGTACCAAGTAGATTTCTAAGGTTCCTGACTTTAGGTCCTGGTTCCTGAACAGCATCCTGACCCACTGAGGGCTAGGGGGATCTTGTAGCCCTGAAAGGAAAGATACAAGCAAGGCTGGATTCACCATCTGCTGATTGTAGAGCCCTTCAGCCTTCAGTAAACATAAGCAGTAGCCAGGCAGTGGTCACCACAGGCCTTGGGTGAGATCCAGTGCTGTGCTGGCTTTGGGACTGACCCAGTTCAGTCCCAGTGGTTGTGGCCATTGGGATGCTTGTCACCTTTCACCCAGCTACAGGCAGCTCAGCACGGACACAGACTCCATTTGTTTGGGGAAAAGTAAGGAAATAGAACAAGTGTATCTGCCTGGTAATCTAAGCGAATCTCCTAAATCTTACCAAGACCACCAAGGCAGTATCTCTATGAGTCTGCAAGAGTCACAACATTACTGGACTTGGGGTGCCCCAATGCAGATATAGCTGCAGTTACCAAAGACTTAGATCACAATAGCCAAGTCCCTTGGAATACCTGGAAAGCCTTCCCAAGAAGGACAGGTACAAACAAATCCAGGCTGTGAAGACTACAATAACTACCTAACTCTTCAATGCCCAGTCACTGACAAACTCCACAAGCATCCGAAACATCCAGAAAAATGACCGCATCAAATGAACTTAATAAGGCACTAGTGACCGATCCTGGAGAGATGGAAATACGTGACCTTTCACACAGAGAATACAAAATAACTGTTTTGAGAAACCTTAATGGAATTCAAAATAACACAGAGAAGGAATTCAGAATCCTGTCAGATAAATTTTAACAAAGAGATTGAAATGATTAAAAAGAAGCAGAAATTTTGACTCTGAAAAACGCAATTAACATACTGAAGAATACATCAGAGTCTCTTAACAGCAGACTTGATCAAGCAGAATAAAGAATTAGCTTGAAGGCAGGCAACTTGAAAATACACAGAGGAAACAAGAAAAAAAACAAAACAAAAATAAAACATGCCTATGAGATGTAGAAAACAGCCTCAAAAGGGCAAATCTGAGTCATTGGCCTTAAAGAGGAGGTAGAAAGAGAGATTGGGATAGAACATTTATTCAAGGGAGTAATAACAGAAAGTTTTCCATATTTAGGGAAATATATTAATAAAGTATAAGAAGATATTAATAAAGTATATAAATAAATAAAGATATTAATAAAGTATAAGAAGGTTATGGCATACCAAGCAGATTTAACCCAAAGAAGACTACCTCAAAGCATGTAATAATCAGACTTCAAAGGTCAAGGATAAAGAAAGGATCCTAAAAGCAGCAAGAGAAAATAAACAAATAACATACAAGGGAGCTCCAATACATCTGGTAGCAGACTTTTCAGTGGAAACTTTATAGGCCGGGAGAAAGTGGCATGACATATTTAAAGTGCTCAAGGTAAAAAAATATTTTATCCTAGAATAGTATATCCAGTGAAAACATCCGTCAAACATAAAAGAGAAATAAAGACTTTTTAAGACAAACAAATGCCGAGAGACTTCATCAACCCAAGACCTGTCCTCCAAGAAATGCTAAAAGGAGTTCTTCAGTCTGAAGGAAAAGAACATTAATGAGATTAAGAAATGATTGAGAAATCATCTGAAGGTATAAAACTCACTGATAATAGGTACAGAGAAAAACATAGAATATTACAACACTACAATTGTGGTGTGAAAACTAATCACATCTTGCATAAAAATACTGAAAGATGAACCTATCAAAAATAGTAACTACAAGAAAATTTTAAGGCATAGACAGCACAATAAGATATAAATAGAAAAAACAAGGTAAAAAGTGGGGGATATAAAGTGTAGAGTTTTTATTTTCTCTTTGCTTGTTTGTTTATGGAATCTGTGTTGTTAGCAGTTTAAACTAATGGCTTATGACATATTATTTACAAGCCTCATGGTAACTTCAAATAAAAAAACTTACAACAGATACATAAAAATAAAAAGTAAGAGATAAAAACATACAGTTAGAGAAAATCACCTTCACTAAAAGGAAGACAAGAAAGAAGGAAGAAAGAGAAGATCACGAAACAGCCAGAAAACAACAAAATGGAAGAAGTAAATCCTTACTTATTAATAACAACATTGAATATAAATGGACTAAACTCTCTAATGAAAAGACACACAGTGGCTGAATGGATAAAAAAGCAAACCCAATGATCTATTGCTTACAAGAAACACACTTCACTTGTAAAGACACACATACACAGAAAATAAAGGGGTGGAAAAAGATACTCCATGCCAACGGAAACCAAAAAAGAGCAGAAGCAACTATACTTATATTGGATAAAATAGATTTCAGGACAAAAACTGGAAGAGACAAAGAAGGTCACTACATAAAGATAAAGGGATCAATTCAGAAAGAGGATATAACAATTTTAAGTATATATGCACCCACTACTGGAGTACCCAGACACATAAAGCAAATATTATTAGAGCTAAAGAGAGAGACTCCAATACAGTCATAGTTGGAGACTTCAACACCACGTTTTGAGCATTGTACAGTTAATCCAGACAGAAAAATCAGTAAAGAAACATGAGATTTATTCTGCACTATGGACCAAATGGACTTATTGAAGACATAATAAAACGTCTCCCAGCAAAACAAAAGCCAGGACCCAATGGCTTTACTGCTGAATTTTATCAAACATTTAAAGAAGAACCAATATCAATCCGACTCAAACTATTCCAAAAAATAGAGGAGAAGGGAGTATTTTTTGACTCATTCTAGGAGGCCAGGAATCATCAACAGAATTTTAGCAAATCAAATTCAACAACACATTAAAAAGATCATTCATCATGACCAAGTGGGATTTATTCCAGCAATGCAAAGATGGTTCAACATACACGAATAAATCAATGTGGTATATCATATCAACAGAATGAGGAGTAAAAACCATATAATTTTTTCAGTTGATGGTGAAAAAGCATTTGAGAAAATTCAACATCCCTCAAAAATCAGGTAGAAGGAACAGACCTCAACATAATAAAAGCCATATATGACAGACCCACATGCTGACACATACTGAATGGGGAAAAACTGAAAGCCTTTCCTCTTAGATGTGGAACAAGACAAGGATACCCACTTTCACCACTATTATTCAACATAGTACTGGAAGTACTATTTAGAGCAACCAGACAAGAGAAAGAAATAAAGGACATTCAAATTGGAAAGGAAGAAGTCAAATTATACTTGTTTACAGATGATATAATCTCATATTTGGAAAAACCTAAAGACTTGACCAAAAAACGATTAGAACTGATGAACAAATTCAGTCAAGTTTCAGGATACAAAATCAACACACAAAAATCAGTAGCATTTCTATATGCTAAGTGAACAATCTGAAAAAGAAATCAAGAATATAATCCCCTTTACAATTGCTACAAATAAAATAAAATACTTAAGAATTAACCAAAGAAGTAAAAGATCTCCACAATGAAAACTATAAAACATTGATGCAAGAAATTGAAGAGGACACAAAAAAGGAAAGATATTTCATGTTCATGGATTGGAAGAATAAATATGTTAAAGTGTCCCTACTGCCCAAGGCAATCTACAGATTCAGTGTAATCTCTATCAAAATACCAATGATATTCTTCACAGGTATAGAAAAAAAATCCTAAAATTTATATGGAACCACAAAAGCTATCCTGAGCAAAAACAAACAAACAACAAAAAAACAACCTGGAGGTGATGGGTGCACTAAAATCTCAGTTAATCACTGTACAATTCATCCATGTAACCAAAAACCATTTGTACCCTAAAAGCTATTGAAATAAAAAATAAAGAAGTGGGATCTGAAGCAGGATCATTTTTGTGAAGAACAGATGATTCTTAGAACTGGTGTACAATATTGCTTGAGCTCTTTGAGCCCTCCACTTCCATGGCTCATCTTTTCTGCACTGGTGAGTCTTCTCTCAGGCCAAGTCTCTCTCTTTTTGGTAGAAGCTTTTGACTTTATTTGGGATTTGGTTTGGTTATGAGGCCACTTTATATAAAGGACCTTATATATCCTCTTGGGATGTTAAAAAAACTTTCTGTCTTTTCTGGCAAATTCTTTAAGTATCTTTTTGGTTTGAGTACTCTGGTTTTTACAGAACTTACATTCTATCAGTGGGCATGTCTTTTCTGGTAAATTTACTTGTGGTTCTTTCTGTGTGCCTAATTTAATATTTTGTTTGATCTGCACACTTGAGTTACAAATTTTTCTGAACATTTATCTTGGTCTCATTTTGGTCTCTGGTTATTTAAGTGATTTAGCTCTTTCCCTTGCTTGTTTCTAAAAATCTTTCAAGAGCAAAAATAAACATACTAAATGGTAGATACAAGATGACTACTTAAAAGCCACTAAGACAATCACGACAATCTAAAATACCAGTCCAAGCTCCTGATACTCTCTGACAGGATTTGTAAGATAGTCTTTGCTCTTGAGAGATTTTAAATAAGTGGAATGGCAATCTCAAACATTAAGTCATGCCAAGGTTTTCTGAGACTCTGGCCAGCTATAGTATTATCCATTCTCATGCACATTTAAAAAACTGATGTGCAAATTGCATCAAGGAAAATGTAGAGCTCAATTTACATTATTTGAACCTAAAAAATCTACAGCTATAGTTAACATGTAGAGCCTACTAAGTTTTTTGCTTATCTCTGTCTCTCTTTTTGGCCTACCTTGAATCTCCTGACCTTTCTTCTGGTGTTGAAATAAAACTCACTACTTATGATATTCCAGCCAAAAAAAGAGAGATGGTGAGTATTAAATGGCTTTGAAATTAATGGTTTTACAAATTATAACAGCGTTATGGTACCCAACTCCCTAGAGAGCTTTTGGAAGTATAAATTTAGGTTTGCCTGTCTAACAATTGCTTAAGGTGATGAAATATTTAATGAAGGATTGAAGTTTAAAATGAAAAAAACCTAAATAAATGTGTATAAAAGTTAGGTCTCAGAGCAATTATATCAAGTATCTCTATCTGTCATAAAAATTGCTTTGTTTGGTGCACAGGGGCCAAAAGGAAAAGCAACAAAACAAAACGAAAAACCTCTAAAATGCTTTGCCATCTGCATTGACTAGTTAAATCAAACCAGCAAACAAATATATATATGTATATATTTATTACCAAGAATTCAGGGATATTAGATTTTGTTTGTTTTTATACCAGTCAGCCAGTCCTAGCTAAAATATAAACATTGAAAATTTAGCCCTAAACTCATTTGAAACTGAAAAAAATATCTTTTAAAACCAAACTTCTTTACCCAAAATTGTAGCTCACGGCCTTCATTAGATGACCTACTGGGGCAAACAAAGTTTAGCCATGTGAACAGGTCTCATTTTGTCAGAAATATAATTTGGATCCACCTATTATTTCTATTAACTGGTGAATTTGTATTGCTATCTCATGACTAAAGCTCTAAAATGAGAGTTATAATATCTTTGTGTATGTATATGTGTTTAAGTGTATTTATGCATATGTACATACATTATGTTGTATGTTGTGTCTACATGGTAAAATGTGACATAGTTATCTAGAACCCCCTTAAGAAATTCTATTTAAATTGGCTTAGATAAATGAGTGTTTATGTAATATATATACTAATTAACCCAAATGCCTTTTAGTTCATGTGACTTAGGTAAATCTTTAGTAAATAAGTTGGTTTAAAAATTGTTGTTAAAATAAAAATAAAAATGACTTCAAGATTGTAAACACACATTTTTCCTGGGTTTATTGGTCAGACAGTTTTATCTTCTTCTTCATTAGTTGTTTTAAGGTGTCAGAGTTTGACACAAAGGTTATAAAACTGTATGTTTATAGTTTTATAAATATAGTTTTATAACCTTTATAAACATATAAACACATACAACAATACACTATAAGTCTAAAACAGTGATCTTTGTGCAATTCTTTGATAAATAAGACTAATTCAATATTATTGGTTTAATAGAAATAACTATTTGAGAAACAGCTTCTGAGTTATTGGCAAAATGCATATATATTTAACTTTAAGGTTCTTAGGTGAACACCTGATAGTCACAAACTATAAAAGTAGTTAACAAGAAAAATAACTAGCTTTGTTAAATATCTCAGTTTTCGTAAGTAATCTATACATAATGGTTAAAAATAGGTAATGTAAACAAGATAAATATAAGTAAGCTTTCATATAATTCAAAAGCTTAAAGTTATGTTATGTTAAATTAAGTAATAGATACTCATTAAATGCTTGGATCATTTCAAATAAAATAAAAAACTTAAACAAATTGCTGTGCAGCCTGGCCAACATGGTGAAACCCTGTCTCTACCAAAAAGTACAAAAATTAGCTGGGCATGGTGGTGAGCACCTGTAGTCGCAGCTACTCTGGAGGCTTGAACATGGGAGGTGGAGGTTGCAGTGAGTCGAGATCACGCCACTGCACTCCAGCCTGGGTGACAGAGTGAGACCCTGTCTCAAAAAAAAAAAAAAAAAAAAAAAAAAATTGTTGAATATAAATATGTTTGTTCTTGGTTTATTAAATTTTTATAGAAATACTAAATATATTTGGAGCTACTCATATACATTAAAAATTATGTAATAGAAAAATAGGTTTCTAAAAATTATAAAATTGTTCTCATCTATAAAATATTGATATATAACATACAGTTGATAATTGCTTGGTAAAAATTAAGGTTACTCCTAGTTAAATTTCTGATTAGTGTATATATAATTGTATAAGTAAAGTGTTCCAAAAATATGTTTTTGATGAGAAAAACTAAGAAAGACATAAAATGTGTTTTTCTAATTGAGGAAAAACAATAATTTTGTCTAATTTGTTTCAAGATATGGATTTAGAAAGGAAATAAAAACAAGACAGAACAGAACGAGTAAATAGGGTAGAGAGATGTAAAAAAAAGTCCTGGGTTATTCAGATGTATTTTTGGTTAGATATGTTAAAAAGAAAAGATAATAATTTTATATAAAAAGAATCCTGTGTGATAAATTTTTGTCCTTAAGTAAAATGATTAGTTATTCATGAAAGAGAAAGTATAAGACAAAGCAGAAAGTTTTAGCTGTTGTTAAAGGACTGAATAAGTTGTGATAATGTTTGTGAACGATATGTTTATGAAAGAAATTTTGCATGTGATCAAATTGGCTATGATTAGAAGCGAATTATTTATGTCTTTCTAAAGATTGAGCTTGGATATTAAAAATTCACTAATATAAAACTAAAAATTTGGTCCTCTGTGTTAGAACAACAAGGTTTTTTAAAGTATTGATCTTCTCTTCATAAAAATTAGAAGAGGTTTCGATTTTTAATTTTAAAATCTGTTTAACAGCCATCTTCTAAACTGCAACAGTTTCTATTTCTGCCACACAACTCATTTCCTTAATTTTAGTTTGGAAATTCTGTCTTTTTCAATCAGAATGATAATTTCATTTCTTGTATTTCTCTAAGAGTTTTTCTCTTAAAGCTTCTCAGATTCATATCTCAGAAGTTCAATTTTTGCTTTATCTTGTTGCACATGATTTGTAGGCTGTGCATCATTGCCTTCAGCTCTTTCTCCCCTTAAGAAGGTGTATCTTTTTGTTTGCCTTGAACGAAAACTCTTTCCTTCAACTTTTTTGTCAGCTTCTGTAACTTCTCTTGTTCAGTTCTAATTCTGCTGTTATGATTTGTCACTGAAATGTTCTGTTTGAAGGCTTACAAAGACAATGTTTTCCTTCAGTATAATTCGATTCTGTACTCTTGGCTTTTCTTGATATGTTTGAATTGTTCCATGTAGCCAGCAAATTTCATACACTCTTACTTTTTTCAAGAGCCGTGCATTCCTCTGCTCAATATACCATTTTCTTATTTACATTCCTCTATAATATGGTGTACCTTGATAACTTTGGACACATTCTTTCTGTGTGTAATTAAATGCAGTGTCCTTTTCATCAGTTTTGACTTCCAGGTTATCTAAACAGGCTTCCCAGAAGAAGCAATCACAATGCAGGAAGTTTTTCTTTACCTTTTTGGTAACTGGCCTAAAAACCTCCACAAAATATTACATTTTATCAAGATAAATTTCAGTGTTGTCTTCACCAGGTTTTTGATTACTTGGGAAAACTGAGCTTTGAAAGGGTTAAGGTTTTAAAAATCCATGTACCTTTCTGTATTGCGTTTGAAATCGTTTGATTATCGCTCTGGTTAAATGAATATTATTTCACTCCTTCGATCAAATGTTTTGAACTTTTTGACATCTTTGACAGACTTTCCCAGGATTAAAATTGTAAATTAAATCTTTTTGATTTAGAATTAATTTGAGATTTTCTAGATAGGCCCTGGGAGAGCCTCAAGGAATGTATCTCTCATCTTGTAGAGATATTAAATAATTAGGCTTAATTGGCCAATTATATGGAAAACATTGTCAGACAATAAGTGATACTAGATTGCCTTTCAATTACATTTATGGGCATTTTATTGCTATGAATATTTCTAAATTGTATAAAACTCTTAGAAATCTAATATGAAATCAGTCACGATTATGTTGTCTGCCATAAAAATAACTAAATATTCTTGCCAATTGCTGATTGTGATCAACTTCCATCAGATTTTTAACACAGCCGTTCTAAGTTTTTGTCATCCATAGTTACTGTTTTAAGTCCTTAGTTCCTTAGTTACTGTTTTAAGTCCTTCTCTAAAAGCATTTCCAATCAGATTTATGGAAAAGACTCTAACAAGTACTCTTAAATACAGGTTTCTAATAACTTTAAGATTAATGAATTAAATATAATTTTTTTCAAAATTCGAATGAAGAAACTAATGAGTTTATGAAACTGCTAATCAATAGATCAGGTAGAATAAAAATTAACTACATGATATTATATAAATGATAAAGAAATGTTTTTATGACTTCTTTTTTTTTGTTTTTGAGACGGAGTCTTGCTCTGTCGCCCAGGCTGGACTGCAGTGGCCGGATCTCAGCTCACTGCAAGCTCCGCCTCCTGGGTTTACGCCATTCTCCTGCCTCAGCCTCCCAAGTAGCTGGGACTACAGGTGCCCGCCACCGTGGCCGGCTAGTTTTTTGTATTTTTTAGTAGAGACGGGGTTTCACCATGTTAGCCAGGATGGTCTCGATCTCCTGACTTTGTGATCCGCCTGTCTCGGCCTCCCAAAGTGCTGGGATTACAGGCTTCAGCCACTGCGCCCAGCCTGTTTTTATGACTTTTATCTAACATTAGTTGTTCTTCAAGTGTTTTGTTTTCCAGACTTAAAAAAATTTTTCTCTTTTAAGCTATCTATAGTTTACAACATTTTGGTAAAGTATGCTTTTGTGAATAAAGCTGGAAGCATTTACTCTTAATTCTTACTATTCCTCAAAAATTTGGAAACTGTTCATGAGTTTTCTTATGGCAATATAGTTATTTGCATAAGTTCAGCAAAAATCTTATCTCTCTCTCTCTCTCTCTCTTTTTTTTTTTTGAGACAGCTTCTCGCTCTGTCTCCTAGGCTGGAGAGCAGTGGCACAATCTCAGCTCACTGCTGCCTCCACATCCTGGGCTTAAGTGATCATCCCAACTCAGCCCTAGGGTAGCTGGGACTACGGGATGTGCGACCACATCTAGCTACTTTTAAAATTTTTCGTAGAGACAGAGTTTCGTCATGTTGACCATGTCAGAGTTCTTTTTTCTTTTTCAATAGCAGAATACAATCAGAAACATTAGTTATATTACCAAGGCTTTGATTAAAATATCATATTTGAGAATGTGCATAGAATGACTGGCCTCAAGTGTTCCCAGACTTATAATAAATAGATAAAAGTTGTCACTCCCTGGCAGGCCCAGGAACCTTCAGACTATAGGTAAAATCTAAATCTGCCTTGGTTTGGCTTCCTAGCCTAGAGAAATTTTTAAATCTGAGTTTCCCATGTGATTAATATAGATTGAAAAAGTTATGTTTCTGAAGAAAAGCTATAACACACCTGTTACTACATTGTAGCTCTGTGCATTGTTTTTGAGTTCCTGTGATCTACCTACAGACTAGAATTCTAGATCCTTCCAATCCAACTTTCTTTCATGGAATTGCTAAAAATTGAAAATGCTCCATTCCTGAAGCCCTATAAAGCTGAAACTAGATAAATTTTAAGGAACAAGTCTTGTGCCTGATAATGAGTCACACAAAAATTTACCAAACCACCTGCTGCCGTAGACAGATTTAATCTGCAAACCAGGATAAGATGTTTTTGTGCTCTAGACAGCCTTCCCCAAGATGTTAGAACAGGAATCCATATCATAATAAGACTCTTACCCCTGTTAATGCCAACCATTTTTACTTTACAGGATAATGGTCATTTGATTTATTCAATTGGTTGTCTTTAGCCCAGGTTCATATCTCAAAACCATTATGCAAACTAGAATTGTCACAGTACTATTAATTTTGTGTTGTATTTTCTTATTTTAAACTTTGTATTTGTTATTTCTTAAATTCTTGCAGAGGTACAACTCTGAACAGAATAATGCTGGCCCAGAACTTGAGGATGATAGCAAACCCCTACAAAACAGACAAAATTAAACTTATTAATGGATTCCAGGTAGACTAGCCTGAGAGCTTTGCTTCAAGCTCCCTTTGTTGCTCAAATGTGGCCAGAAGAGTTTCAACATGACTCCTAGTCACCAATCACTCCCTCCAATGTGGGAGTAAACTAGCAACCTGGGACAAATCCATCCTGGCACTGAGGGACATCAAAATCCAACTATAGGTTGATTGATCAGTGATGCTTTTGGAGAGAAGATCTTGATGAAAAGGAGGGAAGTATAAAAGTTCTCAGAATCAAAATGGAGTCCACTGTGTTAAAATCCTCCCTGAGAAATGGAGCTGGGGTAGGCTATGCAGAGAAAAGGTCTCATGAAATGCCTGATAATACAAACTATCACAAAAGACTACAAAACTCCCAGCCTTCACAAAGACCGTCACAGCCTTTACAAAAAGCACTTCTATGTGGATATTTGCCCAGTAATTCACTGTTCAAGCTCACCTGCTGTCACCCTTGTTACTGATCCTTGTAGCCAAAACACTATGTTTTTTTTTTTTTTTGAGACGGAGTCTCACTCTGTCACCCAGACTGGAGTGCAGTAGCGTGATCTTGGCTCACTGCAACCTCCACCTCCTGGGTTCAAGCGATTCTCCTGCCTTAGCCTTCCAAGTAGCTGGGATTACAGGCGCCTGCCCCCATGCCTGGCTAATTTTTGTATTTTTAGTAGAGACGGAGTTTTACCATGTTGACCAGGCTGGTCTCCCAGCTAACTATGAAATTTTCTTAATTTTTCTCTTAAAAACCTTTGTCTTCCTTTACTTCCCTGAATTCACACATAGTTTACTATGGCGTGTGCATTCCTATTGCAATGCCTTATTCCCAAATACATATCATTTATTTTTAGAGGGTCTCTCTTTGCTATTTAGGTTGCCTCTATTAGAATTTCATTCTAATGAAGTAGTTTTTCATTAGATTCACTTCTCTTTTGAGCATATTATCATCATTATCATCATTATTATTGTGGTTATTTCTCTAAAGAGCTCCTCTCTGCAGCTGTTTCCTACCACCTCAGTGGACTCTGTCAGGATCAAAGAGATCTGCTTCAAGGCTTAATGCACATACACATATTATCCCCTCTCACACTTGCCTTTTGTTTCCTTATAATATTAACTATTTAACCAGGAAAACAGGTCTGACTCTGATTTGAAGAGGAAGAGAGGTCAGCAGTCTACGATCAGATTAGACTCTACTAGTGATACTAGGATCTCCTTTCTAACTTCTGGCCTATAGCTTGCTCTCTCATGTCTTCTGTGTTTCATGCTTATGACATGACTCAGATAATATACAGGGACATACTGGGCACTACAGCAGACCTAGCCAGTCAATCATGGCATTATCTTAGGCTGAGCCTAATTGTGTCAGAATTGTTCTTAACACAGTGCTCTCAACTGCTGCCACCACATTAACAGATTTAACCCCTGAGATTAGTTCTGCTTTTCATCTCTGTAGTATTGATTCATAGATGAATAAGAGAATCACCTGGGAAGCTTTATAAATAGCGTGATATATTGTTATTTTTAAAAGGGATACTTATCTTTTTGAGATTCGTACTAAGTTTTTATGGATGAAATGATATCGAACCATTTGAGAGATAGTTGTAGACAGTATAACATTTTATTCCTAAACACTTTCAGTATGTATCACTTAAAACTAGAGAATTTTGTAATCTAACTACAATAGAATTATAACACTTGGGAAATTTGAAGTCGACACAATTTTATTATCTAATATTACATTCAATATTATTATCTAATACGAATTCTTATTCAGTTTCCTAATTATTTCAATAATATCTGTGTTAGCCTGTTTTGTGCTGCTATTACAGAATACCTTAGACTGGGTAATTTATAAAGAACAGAAATTTATTTTTTCGTAGTTTTGGAGGCTGCAAAGTCCAAGATCCTTTGCATTAGCAGGTTGGGTTATCTGGTGAAGGCTGTAGCCTCCAAGGAGAGGAATGCTGTGTCCTCACATGGCAGAAGGTGGAATGGCAAGGAATGCACACTACATGAAGCCTCTTTTGTAAGGGCCTTAATCCCCTTCATGAGGGAGAAGCCCTCATGGCCTAATCACCTCTTAAAGGCCCCACCTCTTAATACTATCACATTAGCAACACCTACATTTTGAAGGGGACACATTCAAACCATTGCAATGTCTTATAGCTTTTTTTTTTTAAATTTTTTTTTAAACCATCCAAAAGCCAATCTAGATTACACATTGCATTTAATATTAAATATAATTACTTATTTATGTCTTTTATGTTTACTTTAATCAAGAGCAGTCCCCCAGCTTTTCCTTGGTCTTTAATTGACATTGACATTTTTGGAGCCCAGGCCAGTATTTTGTTGAATGTTCTTTAACTTGGGTTTATGTGATGTTTCCTCATGATTAGATTCAGGTTTTGCAGTTTGGCAGGAACACTGAAGAAGTGGTGTTCTGTCCTCAGTGTGTCAGACCAGGAGGCATCTGCTGCCTGATTGTCCCGTTATTGCTCATATTAAGTTTGATCACTTAGTAAAAATGCTAACTTCCAGATGCATTGGAAAGATGTAGTTCTTCTTCATAATTAATACATATTGCATGGAGTTATACTTTTAGATCGTATAAATATTCTTTTATGCCTCAATTTCCCACTGAATGATTTTGGCACTCTTTGATGATCCTTGCCTGAATCTATTATTTCTATGGTGGTTCTGAGATGGTTATTTCCTGTTTCTATCATTCCTTCTACATGCATTCATTGGCATCTTTTCTTTTTCTTTTTTTCTCCTTTAAAGGATGGGTATAGACTCAGCAATTTAAAAAAAATTCAATGTTATATATTCTTTCGTATCATTGATCTTGGTTGGCTCCTGTGTCTTTTGGCAGGTCCTGATCAGCCTTTGAGCATGTTCTGATACTCTGAAACAAGAGATGTTCCAGGATCACCTTTTGCTTCCCTTGACCCAGCCCTGGAATAAGCCATTTCTCCGTGGGATTCTGCTTTTGTCTTTTGACTATGGTGTTTAGGCATGGAAGCCAGGGTGCAGGTATACTCCTTCTGCAGGAGGGTTACTGCTTCTAGGCTCTTTCAATGGACAAAATAGGAAATAAATACTTTTTTTTTTTTTTTTTGGAGACAGAGTCTCTTTCTCTCTGTCGCCCAGGCTGGAGTCCAGTGGTATGATCTCTGTTCACTGCAACCTCCGCCTCCCCGGTTCAAGTGATTCTCATGCCTCAGCCTCCTGAGTAGCTGGGATTACAGGTGTGCACCACCACACCTGGCTATTTCTTGTATTTTTAGTAGAGGCAGGGTTTTACCATGTTGCCCAGGCTGGTCTTGAAGTCCTGACCTCAGTTGATCTCCCTGCCTCAACCTCCCCAATTGCTGGGATTACAGGCATGAGCCACTGTGCCTGGCTAATATATAGTTTTAAAGACCACGAATTTGTACTGATACCTTTGATTTCATAATCCAACACCAAAGAGTTTGCTGCTTCTTCCTTTACTCCATATCTTTTTTAAAAAAACAAAACACAAGCTTCCTACAGTGGAAAAAGTGGTTCCCAGTGAGACAGCCAAGTGGGAAGGGGGTCCCTGGAAAAACTCCAACTGGCTTGTGCACTGGGAAGAGTACACACTGGGGTGGAGACACAGAAGTTTACAACGTTTGTATCAGGGTTCCTCTTCCTGTGTGGAACCTGCAAGGCCCCTCCTCTTCCTGTGTGGAACCTGGAATTCAAGGCCCCTCCTCTTCCTGTGTGGAACTTGTGGGTGGGAAGCTCTCTAGCAGGGACTTTGGCCTTAGGAGGATCCCTGTTTTCCTTTCTTTCCCTTTTACCCAGTAAAACCCTGCTTTACTCAAGCTTCAAACCATCTATGAGCCTAAATTTTGGTGACCATGGGATGGACAAGGACCCTGTCTTTAGCTGAACTAAGGAAAAGCCCTGCAACACCAGCAAGATCATACGTTTATCTATTTGAAATTCTAAAACACACACTAAGTAGTTTCAGAATTACTACATCAATACCACTACCAAAGACAAACTTACCTTACCAGGTAAAGTTCAAGGCTTTCTTAGTTATTATCTTTAGAATATTCCCTGAGGGTGACTAGTTAGAATTTCACATTCAAAAGTTACTTGAAATAATTATTTTTCTTGTTCTGAATAATTACATTTTTTATATGATACATGCTTAGGTTGATTTGTTTCTGTTTCTGTTCAACTTACAGCCCTCCCAACCTGGTGATTAAATTCTATATTTGAAAACCTAGGCCAGGCATGGTGGCTCACGCCTGTAATCCCAGCACTGTGGGAGGCCGAGGCGGGTGGATCATGAGGTCAGGAGTTCAAGACCAGCCTGGCCAAGATGGTGAAACCCCTTATCTATTAAAAACGCAAAAAATTAGCTGGGCACGGTGGCAGACACCTGTAATCCCAGCTACTTGGGAGGCTGAGGCAGGAGAATTGCTTGAACTCGGAGGGCGGAGGTTGCAGTGAGCCGAGATCATGCCACTGCACTCCAGCGTGGGTGACAGAGACTCCGTCTCAAAACAAAACAACAAAAAAAGTGTAAACATTTATGTGGTTCAAAAGTAAAATAAAAATGTAATCAGAAGAGTTCCATCTTTTTCCATCTTTCTCATTCATTTTCATCCTTTTGCTTTAGGTAATCAATCCCACTAGTTTCTGGTTAATCCTTTCTGCATTTCTTTTTTTGCAAAAATTAGGGCACATGCATGTATTTTCTGACAAATCAGCTTTGGCCAAATAAAAATATTGTCTTGCTGGGTACAAAGCACCAGTTTTCAAAGAAGTTTCCAATGACTGAGCAAACATTTTCTCTTCTTGGTGTACCTGAGTGCACCTGTGATAGTAAGAAAGAAAGGAAAAAGAAAAAAAGGCATGGTGAGAGTGGCGGCAGAGAGTAGGGGGCCTAATTAGCCTTAAGAAGTTATTCACAGTTAGTAAAATTTCCACTAGATGGCAGTAACACTCCAAGAATAAGTTTCCTTTGTGTTCCGGGACAGGGTTACCCACCTACATGGAATGATGAGCTGTGGAGTGTGTTTAGGACGGACTCCCACCCAATGCAGAAATATTTTAAATGGATTCATTTTTCAGATAATACCGATTTAACTTTTAAAATTAACTCTAAATCCAGTTTTTCCCTCAGTAATGTAATATACTGAAAAAAGAAAGAGACTGATCCTGAATCAATGTGTGACTTACCTGTGATTGGTAGCCTCTCAAATCAGACAAGATACTATAAACAGCAAATGTTAAAAAACCTTTAAGATGCAGTAAAATGTATTTTTATGTCCAGTGTTAATTAAAATCTCTTTATTGAATGCACTTTACCTCTTTATTTTTTGTTCAATTTTGTTTTATCCTGATTTTTAAAACAAGTAAAAAGTAGTCAAAACCAAAAAGTAAACTAAATATCAAGGTTCATTTCAACTCAGATTAGGATCTGGTACATATAGCCGGGATTGTAGGGGTAACACCATACCCCTGATTAACTCAATAGATCTTGCAAAAAGTTCTATTTAATATCAGTCACTGCTTTTCATGGCTCAGCTAGGCTATAGGAATGAAATATCTTCTATGATGTTCAGTAGTGTAATATGATATGGAAGCAACTGCTTCCATAAGTGTAGAGGGCAGGAGTGATCTAATCAGCTGAGAGTAGTCAGTGAGGGCTTCCAGGAGTAAGTGAACTTTGAAGAGGGTGCTGAAGGAAATCATAGATATGAGCTGGTAGTTAGGGAAAGGTGGGCCCTGTGGATAGGAGGAAAGATGTAAAAAAAAAAAAAAGGTAATTGAAGATTACATCATCTCTTATTAAGTCATTCTTTCATGAGGAAGTGAAGGAAAACATGACTTAACTTTGTGATATGGTTTGGCTCTGTGTTCCTACCCAAATCTCATCGTGAATTGTAATCCCCATGTGTCAAGGAGGGGACCTGGTGGGAGGTAATTGGATCATGGGATCGGTTTCCCCCATGCTGTTCTCGAGATAGTGAGTGGGACTCATGTAATCTGATGGTTTTATAATTGTTTGACAGTTTTCCTCTTTGCTCTTCTCTCCTGCTGCCATGTAAGATGTGCCTTGCTTCCTCTTTGCCTTCTGCCATGATTGTAAGTTTCCTGAGGCCTCCCCAGCCATGCGTAACTGTGAGTCAATTAAGCCTCTTTTCTTTACAAATTACCCAGTCTCAGGTATTTCTTTATAGCAGTCTGAAAACCGGTCTAATACACTGTAAATGCAAAAGTCTATCATGTTCACTAGAATTATCTCAG
This sequence comes from Papio anubis, assembly GCF_008728515.1. Taxonomy (NCBI): domain Eukaryota; kingdom Metazoa; phylum Chordata; class Mammalia; order Primates; family Cercopithecidae; genus Papio; species Papio anubis. The sequence continues at coordinate 215,004 of NW_022165199.1, forward strand.
AATGTTTTTCATGTCTCTTCCTCTCCTTTGCATTTCTACCACCATCATCCTACTCTAGGCTTTTCATACTGGGAAATGGACTCGAGGTTTCAACTTGGCATCCCTGCTTCCATTCTTCCCTCCTCTAATCTATTTTCCACATTGTGACCAGGATTGCCTTCCTAAGGCACAACCCTGACCTAGTATGTTTCCTTTGGTAAAACAAAGGGACCGAATTAGCTCGGTTTCCAGGGCACCATGAAAACAGTCTATTGATAGGAAGTTGGTCTCAAAAAGCCCTTCCATTCTAATGTTTTATGATCCTTATGTGTCATCCTTTCACTGAGATAGCATGTGTGGCTCACATTTATCTACAGATGAAGTTGATGTTCCCTTTTTAGACATGCAAGGCAGTCTACAATGTGGGCCTGTATTTTCTGGGGTTTCTTCCCCTCACTCATGATCAGTTCACTTTAGCCAAATCAGACAGAGGCCATATAACATGGTATCTTTAATTACGCTGTTCCATCTGTCAGGAATGCAGAATTGTTCCTCCCCTGTTTCCATTTTAAATGCTTCATTCATAGAACACTTGTGATTTGCACAAAGCCACCCTTTACTGTTGTGGCACCTAGCCTCTAAGTTGACGTCCAGAGAGCCATGCTGCCTGGTACTCATGCACTGTGAAATGACCACACTGAATCATGGCTGACCCCGTATGGTCAATAACTGATGGAATATGGTGAAAGTAAAAATCTGTTACTTCTGAGGTTAGCTTATCAAAAGCTTTGTAGTTTCTGCTTTAGTGTCTTGGATCACTCACTTTGAGGAGAGCCAGTTGCATGCTATGAGGACACTAAAGCAGCTTTATGGAGAGATATACTTGGCGACAAGCTGAGGTCCTTACTCAACAGTCAGCGCCAACGTGCCCACCATGTGAGTGAGCCATTCAGAATGTGATTCCTCCTGCCCCAGTGAAGCCCTTGAGTGACTGCAGAATCAACTAGTATCTGACTGAAGACAGCAAACCAAAACTGCCATTCCACTTGCTCCCGAATTTCTGACCCACAGACACTATATTGTTGTTTTAAGCCACTAAGTGTTGGGGGTGATTTGTTATACAGCAATAGATAATACAACTATCAAGCCTCTGATGGCACAGTTTTGGCAGCCAACTTGAATTACTTGCTCTTCGATTTCTATTTTTAGAAGAAAAGTTCTTGCCTTTAAGGGAAATGAGGGCTTTGATGAGGTTGATATCCTCAAAGGAAGGTCCCGGCATCTCCAGGTCTTCAGCTTCTCTCCTAAGCTAAGCATTTGATTCATTCTTAACTCCTTCCTATGTATTATGCATAGTCAGACCCTGAAACAGTTTGTTGCTTATCAAAAGGGAAGATAGTAGAAACAGAGGCAGAGTAACAGTCAAGGTCATAGATTGTGGAAGCAGATGTGTGCGTAATTGAGTCTCGGCTTTGCCTCTCCCTCCCTGCATGTCTACTGGCTTTGGAGGATTGCATGGGGGATTGACTGTTAAGATCTATGCCATGCCCACACTTCAGTGCCTGGAAAATACCCAGGACTCAGTAAATGCTATGATTTTTATTACTAAGATTACCTGGACATCAGCCTCTTTTCATTACTGCATTAAACTAGAGTCATCTTTATCATTCCTCCTTGCTTTCTACTACTATTTCTTTCTACCACAGGCTCCTCCACGGAGCTACCAAGATGTTCTTCTTCAAAGTGAAATATAGCCATGTTGTTTTCCTGCTTAAAAGACCTCTATTAAAATACAAAACAGATCCGTAGGGTTAAATCTAGGCTAGAGTTGCTTTGGGGAGGAGGAGGAGGACGGGGGGGCTTTTGAAGTGCTGCCATGTTGTTTCTCGACCTTGATGGTGATTATACAATTGGGTACCTTTCATGATAACTCTGAGTTGTGTCCTAGATGCTCTGTGTGTTTTTCTGTATGTATATTATATTGCAATACAAAGTATATTCATAAAAAATGAACATACAAACAAGTGAACATCACTGTTGGCTTCCTTGCTGTCAGGGATAAAAGCTCTTGCTTTCCTTCACCATCCAGAGCTGCCCCGTGGCTCCTGTTCAGGACCTGCTTCTTTAGCATTATAACTCACTCCTGAGTCCCACACAGCCAGTGTTTCCAGTGATATTTCTCAGCATTCCCTGAACACGCCATGCAACTTCTCTGCCTTTGTGCATTCTGTCCACTTCCTCTTTCCCTACCTCAGTTCTTACATTTCAGGAAAATTCATATTCATCTTTCAAGAGCCCCTCAAACATGCCATATATGAAGCCTTATGTGCCCTCCTCAAGCAGAGAAGTCACTGCCTCCTCTGGCTTACCACAACACCTCTCTCACAGTGCTGTGCAGACCTTCTGTGCTCATGGAAATGTGTTGTGTATGCTGTCCAATATGGTGGCCACTGGAAACCTGGTTAGTGTGGTTGAGGAAAGGAATTCTTAGTTTTGTTTCACTTAAAAAAATTTTTAACTCTTTAAAACAACTTTATTGGGGTATGATTTACATGCCATAAAATTCACCCATTTTCTGTACTAATCTTATTTAATTTTAATTAACTTAAAATTAAATAGCCACATATGCACAGTGCAGCTCCATCACAAGTTGTCACACAATGTGTGTATAAATCACCTGTTTACATATCTTCCTCTTGTGGAAGATCATGAGCTTTTTGAGGGGAAAGATTTTGTCCTTATCAGTCTCTTGGTGAGTGAAAAGCCTGTTACTTAAGAGACGCTCAATTATTACTATAAATGAATAATTGGATTGTATTTCTAAGAACCCTGCCCTGATTGCCTTTGAGTCCTCTCAGCTCATTACTGAGAATTTCTACCCAAGTTTTTCCTTACTCTTTCTCCAATAGGAATCAAAAACCATGGCCCAGGATCATGGTGGTAAGGCCTTGGAGAGTCTGGAACCTTTCACCTCTGAGTTTGTTGTGTTTTGGTTTCTCTATTCTTGGTGGTATTAATCAGTTAGCATCCCTTAAAAGGGAAAGGGCCTTTGTGCTTATCTACAGGGGCAGCCAAACAGGAAGAGGAAAAGGAGGTCGCTGCTCTTGCTGTGGCTGGTCTTGGAAAACGGACGTCCCAAGGGTTGGGGCAGATGGAGTCAGACTTAAGAAAAGGGGAAAGAGGAACAAAGAAGATGGGCCCTGGAGGCAGGTGCAGGTCAAGAGCATCCCAGGGTCACAGATATCGGGGTGGGGATCTCTGACCAACGGCTTCTTCCATGATGGAGTTCTAGAAGGTACTAGTAGATTTTTCTCTTTCAAGGATAGTCTCATTGTCTTAGAGAGATCAGTGTTTGTACATTCTCAGTTACTGCTTCCCAAAGTTGCCTGCATATTACAGTCACCTTAGGAGTTTTTAAAAAAAGTGGATTCCCCAGTCTCATTCCAGAACTACAGAATTCGAATCTCCAGGAGTGAGGCCTAAAAGTCCCTATGTTTTGAAAAGGTCCCCTGTTGATTCTCTTGCAATTTATTCAGGTGGATGTTTAGGAACCACTGCTCTAAACATAGAGTAAAAATCTTATGTCAGTAGTTTTCCCCAGAGAAGCATGGTGTGTTATTTCATTCTTTGTATATTTTGAATCCGGGAATTAGAATAAATGAAACTATGTTATGGTTTTAATACATGATAAATATTGATCTACTTTGGTAAATAACATTTACCGAGTAATGATATTTATGGCACTCTTAACCCTTCCTAAATGCTTTGTTATCTAAGTTTTCATAACTACTCTGGGAGGTAATGAATCAAAAAATATTTAATGAATTTCTAGTGTTGATCCGACACAGTGCTGGGTAGACAGGGATATAATTATGGCTTCCACATTACACATTAGGAAATGGATTGTAAGTGATTTAACTAAGTCCCAAGGCCAGTCTTGGAAGAGTCAGGAGTCTGGGCCTGGAGTGGGCAACTTGGCTTATTACATTACTAGGCTTTGCTGCTTGGAAACTAGTGTTGTCATGGTTACCCTGGGGGAGCTCCTAGATATCAGTGATGGCTCAATGTACTCATCTTTCTATTTTATTCTCTTTCTTTAAAACCATTTTTTAAAATTTCAATAGCTTTTGGGGTACAAGTCTTTGTTTTTTTACATGAATAAATTATATACTGGTGAATTTTGAGATTTCAGTGCACCTATCACCCAAATAGTATATATTGTACCCCATATGTATTTTTTTAATCCCTAGCTCCCTTCCATCATTCCACTTCTGAGTCTCTAAAGTATGTTATACCACTCTGTATGCCTTTGCATACTCATAGCTTAGCTCCCACTTATAAGTGAGAACACACGGTATTCGCACACCTATTGTGCTTACCCAGTTTTAATTTCTATCTGCTTATCAAGCAGGAAACATCTTGCTGTGCAGTTGGACTTGAGAGAAAATGTGATCTCTAACAAAAATAGTTTCTTTAGCATGTAGTGGTTCATGAAGTTACTTCCCCTAATATGCATATTCCAGGGTAGTCAGTGAATTTTCTGAAAATAAAATTTGAAGTTTTGTAGGAAGATTGTTAACAGTGAGAATTACTTAATGCTTGAACTACTAGTCTGATCCATCACAGTCACTCTAAGGAGTATTGACTCATCCATCAAACACACATATTTATTTATTTACTTATTTTACTTTAAGTTCTGGGATACATGTGTAGAATGTGCAGCTTTGTGACATAGGTATACATGTGCCATGGTGGTTTGCTGCACCCATCAACCCGTCATCTAGGTTTTAAGTTCTGCACACATTGGATATTTGTCCAAATGCTATCCCCTTGCTCCCAACCCACCGACAGGCCCTGGTGTGTGATGTTCCCCTCCCTGTGTCCATGTGTTCTCATTTTTCAACTCCCACTTATGAGTGAGAACATGCGGTGTTTGGTTTTCTGTTCTTGTGTTAGTTTGCTGAGAATGATGGCTTCTGGGCTCATCCACGTCCCTGCAAAGGATATGAACTCATTCTTTTTTATGGCTGCATGGTATCCTATGGTGTATATGTGCCACATTTTCTTTATCCAGTCTATCATTGATGGGCATTTAGGTTGGTTCCAAGTTTTTGCTACTGTGAACAGTGCTGTAGTAAACATATGTGTGCATGTGTCTTTATAGTAGAATGATTTATAATCCTTTGGGTGTATACCCAGTAATGAGATTGCTGGGTCAAATGTATACCCAGTAATGGGATAGCAAGGATCTAGTTCTAGATCCTTGAGGAATCACCACACTGTCTTCCACAATGGTTGAACTAATTTACACTCCAACAGTGTAAAAGCGTTCCTATTTCTCCACAGCCTTGCCAGCATCAGAACAGACACATTTAATTAACTTATCTGTTCACACAATTTCCTCTATACCAGCAATTGAGTCCTTTCATGCTACTTTGGCTTTGGAAATAAAAAGGATTTACAATGCAGACAGACTTCTTAGAAGATGGAAGACTAGGAGAAAGTGGCCGTTGTATGGGTATAAGATAACAATAAAGGTAGAAAAAGGTAAGAAGTGACTGGGAAATAATGTTTTTATTTTAAAAATTTCCAATTTCTAGTTTGAAATCAGGATATTTCCAGTCAGTGAAATTCAGTTGACTTTACAAGGTATGCTTCTTAGATAATAGTTCATCCTTGGCATTGTGTAATTCCAGTATCTGCCACCAGGTGGGAGATGATGCCTAGTAGGATATTAAGGTGTGGCAGTGGTGCCTTTTACGGTGTTTAGGTATGGGTAACAAATGACTGAGCAGATAATTTATCCAGATATCTATCTATCTATCTATCTATCTATCTATCTATCTATCTATCTATCTATCAATCATCTCTTTCTCTCTCTGTCTGTCTCTCTATCTATCTACCTGGACCTGCAATGCTCTGTCCTTTGCTAATAATGTACACACACCTTTGACACACCTCAGATCATTTCTTTAGTGTAAATTCCTGGAAATAGAAGGATTGAGTCCCAAGGTAGACACATGTATGGGGTGTTTGATACATTGCAAGGCTGCCCTCTGGAAAGACTGCACCAGTCTACCCTCTTACCACCAGGGTATGAGACAAGCTGTCCCAATGTGGTTTACAGATTGCAGAAGGACGAAAATGTGATAGAATCTCTCAGTCACTGGCTAGAGTGATACTAAGATGAGCATTACAGTTGGCAGGTTGTGCTCACAGCTCACAGTTACTAAAATATTGATAATTAAGTTGGTAAGTGAGAACTTTTATAAGGGAGTAGTTAAGCAGAGAATCTTGTCACTAGATGTGGTACAGTGAAAACATCCTTAAAATAGCAGTTAGGCCTGTGTTCTGGAATTTAATAAATGTTGGGTTCCTTCTACTCCTCTCTGTGATGATCACCTCATCTTCAAGATGACGTCCCTCCCAGCTCTAACACTGTGTACATCTCTGAGGATCATGTGCGTCACTTCACAAGAAGAAGCATCGTGAGCATGATTAAGGAGGGAGAAACATCAGATGCCTCATGGTGCACAGTGACATGCAACAAGGCTGTTCTTGTGCCATGGTTGTTTGTTATGCATTTCTTGGCAATTTGCATTGTTGCCCTCGGAGACAGTGATTCAGATCTTAGAGCACATTCACTCTGAGACACTTCCAATAACTGAAGCAAAATGCTGCTGGCAGTTAGTCAGGATGTTTAAATGTCACTCGGTGATTGATCACTTGTGAGTCATGATGACGCACAGTGACGCTCAGCATGTAAAGGACACAGTGGCTGTCCTCAGCCGGGACTGCACAGAAAGATGTATGTGTAACCTGCTAACCCTCTGAAGAGCCTTCCCAGAATGCGCTGGCTAACATGGAGAATCTAGACAGCTTCTCTCAAAACATTGCTTTTCTAGAAGAATTTACTTTGATTGGTGAGAGCCAGGGATATTAGGTAGCTCCACTTAGATAGCCCACTGGCTGGCTCATAATAGATCCTTGTTGGATGAATGGAACATAAGGAGAGTGAATGAGATAGTATTTTTGGGAAGATTGACGTTAAATCAGTGCTAGCATGTAGCTTGATTCTGTGACTGTAATATATTTGAGAAGCCTCTTGCACAGTGCTTGATGCATTGTAGGACATCAATATGTCTTATAAGTGCTCCAATAAAAAAATATGAGCAAAAGCTATGGGGATACAGAATTCAGAACCCAAATAAGAGAACTCTTATTGGTGTTTCAGGGATTCATCCCTGAACTGAAGAAAAGAACTTTTGTTTCTTTTGTCCAATGTTTCAATTATAATAATAAAATAATATGTATGGAATGCTTTTCATGTACTCAGCACATTATTTTATTGACCCCTCACAGCTCGATGAGGTAGGTACCATTACTAACAACCCCATCTTACAGATGGGGTAACTGAGACACACAGGGTAACTTGTCTGGTGGTGTTCAGCTGCTGCGTGGCGGAGCTGGGCTTCACGCAAAGGCAAGTCTGACTGCAGAGCCCCACCCCCTCCATCAAGCAGTGTGGCCTCTAAAGACACACAAAGTTTGTCCTGTGTTCTCAGTACCACATCACAAAGGGTAACCCCCTCCCCCGCCACAAATGGGACATCTGGTCACTTTCAAAAAGAGAGAAGGGACGAAGTGAACTAATTTCTACTTAGCAATTAAGCCCTGCTCATTTAGCAAAGGAAACAATTAGGATACAATATCTTGATCATGGAAAAATCAAACAGCCCTTCCAAACCAACATTTAAGCCACATTTGCCCCAACCTGGCTTTATCCCTGTATGAGTGGTGAACTGACTGGCTTTTTAATTTTTCTCCTGGACGTTTTGACATTTTATAGATGCACAGAATGCATTCGTGAAGTGCCCACAGTTTGAAGTTTCTGCATAGCGCTCCTCCCTTTAGTTCTTGCCATGATAAACATGCCCAGATAGCAACTTCACAGAAGGCTGTGAACTTTGAAGTCTTTGAAAAATCTAAAAATTATATGACAATGTTGTATATGGAATCACTGGCGAGAGAAACCCAACATCTCCCCGAGTGCCAGACACGCGGCCCTCATAAATCCTGGGCTAAGAGCAGAGAGGGGTGGTCTTGTTTACTTAAACTCTGGGATGGAATGGGCATGGTTAGCATCACAGTAATCGACTCAATCAGGGGATCCAAATGGAATTGCTGCTACTTGTGTGCATTTAAATGTCATGCTTATATCAATAGTTCGGAAGAGGAAAGTATCCACACTCAAGGTTGGATTAAATAAAACAGCTTCACCTTTCATTGAAATGTACATGAAAGAATTATTAAATGTCAGAGGACTGCTCAGTGTAATTTTGGGGAGATATGAGTTAATCAGTGAGAATTTAGCACTCTTTTGTAGGCCTTTTGAAGCTACATCTGTGTTCCCTTAATTGGATAGAAAGTTTCCCCATTGGATATAAGAGGAGCCTAGGACATTTCTCTTTATGGTCCTCTGCTTCAATGGCATTAGTATGTAGTTACAGTTTTATGTATGTCGGGTTTCAATTATGATGACTGGTGAAAAAATACGTCCAGAAAGTAGACTCCAATTCCTTGTTTAGCAGAAAGCATTTGCTTATTGTGCCGCCAGGTAAAGTCTCATGTGGAATTCTTGTGCTTGGATTTTTAATGAGTTTGTTCCCCACACTTAGTTTAGATTTACAGAATGTCTAGGAGCATGGTCATGTGTGCACATAAAAGGTCACCTAAAGCGGTCTTGGGCAGATGTGACAGGTCAGATGCTCTGGGTATAGCTCAAGCAATTCCCACAAGCCACAGTGATAACGATTCATGGAAATGAGGTTAAAATGAGAGGTTCTCTGAAGTGTGACACCATCAAGTGATGGCAGAGTGGTTAAAGATTGAGAGCAATGTGGAAAAACTGTTCAGAATATTGATGGAGGGAAAATCCAGATGATGAAATGTAGAGTACCTCCTTATCACCCTACAGGTTAGAATTTGTCCCACTAAATATTTAATGAAGAGAAAACGGAGAAAGTTTAGAGATGAGTGATGCATCACACTCAGGTCTCAAAAGGAGAAAAGATAGCTTTCAGATTTCGACCAGCTAAGGACTAAAGGACTGGGAACATAAAACCATTTAAATTTTCCTCTAAGATTAGACTTTGAGGCTCTAAGTTAAGGCTTAGTTGTTCTGGACAACCCACTTGAACATTCAGAAAACCTGAAGAATCTTGTTAACAACGTTCAGGTTTTGTTTTACTGCTGTGAGAGTAAAAATAACTTCACCCTCACATCTGATGAGTCACGGAGTGACTGTTGAGCTTGAAATGTTCTCTACTTCTGCTTTGTCATGAGCTAGCTGAGCATCGGAACACAGAACTCAAACAGATGGACCAGAAGTTGTTCCACATTCTCTCCTTATTTTGGTCAATGCCACCAACATTCCCCTAGCCATCAGGGCAAAGAATGTGACATCATCTTTGACTTTTCCCCTCTTCCTTCCTCTTCTGTTGCCAAATGGTGTCAATTCTATATTTGGAATATTTCTTGAATCTATACTTTGTTCTCCATTCTTGTTGACACTGCCTTAGGCTATTATTGTCATGTACTAGGATAATTGTAAGGGTTATAATCTAACCCTGTTTTTTCCCCTTATTTCCCATTATCTCGTTCTACGCACTCCACTTGCCAGATAAACTGAGGCACAGTATTTGATGTTCTTTGCAGATACTCTGTTTTCTGACTTCTCTGTCTTTGCTCCTGCTGTTCCTTCTACTTGAATGGCTTTCACTCCTTATTGTTGTACACAGGAATCACACCAATCTTCAAGGACTAGCTCAAGAGCTTTCTCTTCCCCAAAGTCTGCTCTGATCTTGACCCTCTTCTCACTTGTCTTTCTTTCCCATTGCAACTTTCCTTCCACCTTTATAAGAGCACTGATCATTGCATAGTTTATTTTTCATAGTTATTTTTACATTATGTTTTATTTCTTTTGCTAAACTCCAACTTTTAATTTTTATTTATGTTTGACAGTCTGTTTTTCTTTTTTTCCATTTCTCTCTCCCTGACTATCTATCATTCTTACATATTAATTTATTTTTCCCTATTTTACTGAGGTATAATTTATGAATAAAAATTGTCTGTATTTAAGGTATACAATGTGATGATTTGGTATACATAGACGTTGTGAAATAGTTACCATAATCAAGCTAATTAACATATCCAATCACCACACAGTTACCATTTTTTTATTTTAAATTTTATTTTTTATAGAGATGGGATCTTGCTATGGTGCCCAGGCTGGTCTTAAACTCCTGGCCTCAGTGATCCTCCTGCGTTGGCCTCCCAAAGTATTGTGATTCCATGCATGAGCCACTGTACCTGGCCCATTTTTTTTTTGTGTGTGGTGAGAATGCTTAAGATTTACTCTCTTAGCAAATTCCAAGTATATAATGCAGTATTATTAACTATAATCATCATGTTGTATATTAGATCTCCAAAACATATTCATCTTTTAACAGAAAGTTTGTAAATTTTGACCAACATCTCTACATTTCTCTAACCCCAGCCCTTGGCAACTGCTTATTATGCTCTCTGCTTCTGTGAATTTGACTTTCTTATTTTTAACTTATTTTTATTTTTTATTTTTGAGACAGGGTCTCACTCTGTCACCCAGGATGGAATGCAGTGGTGTGATCATGGCTTACTGCAGCCTCCACCTCCCCAGACTCAGGTGATCCACCCACCTCAGCCTCCTGAGTAGCTGGGACTACAGGCATGTGCCACCATACCTGGCTAGATTTTTGTATTTTATTTTTTTGTAGAGATGGAGTTTCCCCATATTGCGCAGGCTGGTCTCAAACTCCTGGGCTTGAGCAATCCTCCTGCCTTTGCTTCCCAAAGTGCTATGATTATAGGTGTCAGCCACTGTGCCCAGTGAGTTTGACTTTTTTAGATTTCACATGTAAGTGAGATTATACAGTATTTATCTTTCTGTTTCTGGTCTATTTCACCTAGCATAATGTCTTTCAGGCTAATCTAGGTTGTCACAAATGGCAGGATTTTCTTCTTTTTCATGGCTGAATAATATTCCATTGTTTCTGGGATACATGTGCAGAACGTGCAGGTTTGTTACATAAGTATACGTGTGCCATGGTGGTTTGCTGCACCCATCGACCCATCATCTACATTAGATATTTCTCCTAATGCTATCCCTCCCCTAGACCCCCACCCCTCAACAGGCCCCAGTGTGTGATGTTCCCCTCCCTGTGTCCATGTGTTCTCATTTTTCAACTCCCACTTTTGAGTGAGAACATGTGGTGTTTGGTTTTCTGTTCTTGTGTTAGTTTGCTGAGAATGATGGCTTCCAGCTTCGTCCATGTCCCTGCAAAGGATATGAACTCATTCTTTTTTGTGGCTGCATGGTATTCCATGGTGTATATGTGCCACATTTTCTTTATCCAGTCTATCATTGATGGGCATTTTGGTTGATTCCAAGTCTTTGCTATTGTGAATAGTGCTGCAGTAAACATATGTGTGCATGTGTCTTTATAGTAGAATGATTTATAATCCTTTGGGTATATACCTAGTAATGGGATTGCTGGGTCAAATGGTAATTCTGGTTCTAGATTCTTGAGGAATTGCCACACTGTCTTCCACAATGGTCAAACTAATTTATACTCCCACCAACAGTTTAAAAGCATTCGTATTTCTCCACATCCTCTCCAGCATCTGTTGTTTCCTGACTTTTTAATGATCGCCTTTCTAACTGGCATGATATGGTATCTTATTGTGGTTTTGATTTGCATTTCTCTAATGACCAGTGACAATGAGCCTTTTCTCATGTTTGTTGGCCGCATAAGTGTCTTCTTTTGAGAAGTGTCTGTTCATATCCTTCACCCACTTTTTATGGATCCATAAAAGAATCCATATCTAATTAATATTCATATTACCAATGCAAGCTTAGGATGGCTGTTCCTGTACTTTTTATTATGAAAGTCATGAAACAGGATACTAATTATTTAATAGTTATACAACCTGTATTTAAATAAATATTGCCAATAACTTGTTTATTTTCAAGTTGGTTTCAGGGGTGCCAAACCACAGGCCAATTGTTGAATGACTATTATAGTGTGTGTGAGTGCTGTAATCAGGCATAGAAACAATGGCCTTTGGCATTACTTTTAAAAATAAGTGAAAGGACAAAATAAATCTAATAAAAGTTTGGACTAATATAAATATAATCAGGTAAAATTTCCAGAACAAAACATTTTTGTATCTAATGCTGAGTAATAGGTGCAAGAGCAGCAGCTGCATGATTTTATAACCATTATTTTAAAAATATTTCTAATTACATGATAATATTAATTAAAATAAAAATATTTTTAGTATTTTAGTGTTAAAATATTTATATTTAATTAATATTAATTATAATATAATGATATTATGTGAATATAATAATATATAAATATTGTTAGTATTATTCCAAAGATACTACTAAGAGTTTGAAGTATATCAATGCTTATATATTGGTGTTAAACATTTGATTATAAGATATTGAAATGTTACTCCCCTTTTTGCCTAATTGTGATGAACTAGAACTTATATTTCTAGCATATAAATGAAGAATCAGACATACCTGGTTTCTTGGGGGTGAAACATTCACACCAGCTCCTCTAGCGAATAAAAGGAGACGTCATTATAGAGAGGCAGAGATAGTGGATTGGTTAGGCACATAGATTCTAGAACCGGACTGTCAGGTACAAATTCCACTTCTGCCATTTTCTAGCTCTGCAGCTTTGTGAAAGTTCTTTAACCTTTCTGTTTCTCTGATTCTTTATCTGTAAAGGATAGAATTATTGTAATATGAAATGAATTACTATACGTAAAGCACTTAGAACTATTAAGTACTGCATAGCTATTAAGAGTTCTTACCTATCATTATTGATATGCTTAGGTTTTGTGTCCCCATCCAAATCTCATTTTTAATTGTAATCTTTATAATCCCTGTAATCCCCATGTGTCAAGGGAGAGACCAGGTGGAGGTAATTGAATCATGGGGGCAGTCTCCCCCATGCTGTTCTCGTGTTAGTGAGTGAGTTCTCATGAGATCTGATGGTTTTATAAGAGGCTCTTTGCCCTTCACTAGGCACTTTTCCTTCCTGCTGCCTTGTGAAGAGGTGCCATGCTTTTCTGTCACCTTCTGCCATGACTGTAAGTTTCCTGAGACCTCCCCAGCCACGCTGAACTGTGAGTCAATTACACCTCTTTTCTTTATAAATTACCCAGTCTTGGGTAGTTTTTTATATCAGTGTGAAAATGGACTAATACAATTACTAATACAGAATGTTAGACTAAGGAGAGTTGCTTAGACATTGCAATCCAAGACTCTTACTTTTTAGATGAAGAAACTGAGGATCCCAAGAAGTTGAGTGATTTGTATAACAATACTCAGTTACTCGCCAGAGCCTGGGTAATCTTATCACAGGAGTCCAGGGCTCTTATATGCTATGCTAGGCCCAGTGCTACCAGTGGGAAATTGAGTTGCTACCCTCAGGTATTGGAGATTCAGACAAAGGGACAGGTATGAGATTATAGCAAGGCAAGTGCCGTGATGGGGAAGTGCAGCATATCGTGGGAGCCCAGAGAAGCTCTGATTTCTTAAAATTCTCTGAAGAGGATTCCTAGAGGAAGTGAGAATGCAGTTAAGACCTGAAAGATGTAAAAAATTTAGCCAGGTAAACAAGGCAGGGAAAGGGCATCTGGGCAGCCTGTGAAAAGGCCTCGACATGCATGTAGAGTAGAGAACCAAAGAAGTCTAGTCTGGCCAAGTGGTGGAGACCTCTAGATCTCTTTATAGCAAATGAAAATCTCTGTAGTACTCTACCATGTAATTTCTTTTCTTTTTTTTTTCTTTTCTTTTCTTTTTTTTGAGACAGAGTCTTGCTCTGTCTCCAGGCTGGAGTGCAGTGGCACCATCTTGACTCACTGCAGCCTCCGCCTCCGGGGTTCAAGCAATTCTCCTGCCCCAGCCTCCTGAGTAGCTGGGACTACAGGCGTGTGCCACCATGCCCAGCTAATTTTTGTATTTTTAGTAGCGACGGGGTTTCACCATGTTGGCCAGGATGGTCTCGATTTCTTGACCCTGTCTACCACATAATTTCAGTACTGGCCATTAATTTAAATCCCCTTTTGCTTTTGTGCTGCACTGAATAATGTGCCCCCAAATTCACGTCTACCTACAACGTTGGAATGTGGCATTACTTGGAAATGGAGTCTTTGCAGATGTTAAGATTTTGAAGGTCATATTTGATTATGACCATAATCAAATCATATTTGATTATGACCATAATCAAATCATATTTGATTATGAAGGTCATATAAGATTATAAGGTCATATTTGATTAGAATGGGGCCCAAATCTAATCATGTCCTGATAAGAAGGCTGTATAAAGACATGAAGAAACAGAGAAGACACACAAAGTGCATGCCATGTGTTGACAGAGGCAGAGTGTGGAGGGATGGGTCTACAAGCCAAAGATTGTCAGCAGGTACCAGAAGCTAGAAGAGAGGCATAGAACAGATTCTCTCTCAGAACCTCCATAAGAAACCAACTTTGCCAACACCTTGAGTTTGGTCTTCCAGCCTCCAGAACTGTGAGAGAATCAGTTTCCCTTGTTTTAAGCCACCCAGCTTGTGGTACTTTGCTATTCCAGCCCTAGGAAACTGATACAGCATTCTTGATATGAATTTGACTCCTCAAGATAACAAGAAAAAAAAAAAACCAGATTGCATTCAGTGATGGACATGAGTGTAGCTGGGAGTCACAATTTGCTCACACTATTATCTATATGCCCTAAAATATGTGGCTACTTAACTTTTTTTTTTTTTTTTTGAGACAGAGTCTCACTCTGTCACCCAGGCTGGAGTGCAATGATGTGATCTCAGCTCACTGCAACCTCCGCCTCCCAGGTTCAAGTGATTCTCTTGCCTCAGCCTCCCGAGTAGCTGAGATTACAGGTGCACGCCACCAGGCCCAGTTAATTTTTGTATTTTTAGTAGAGACAAGTTTCACCATGTTGGTCAGGCTGGTCTTAAACTCCTGACCTTGTGATCCACCCACTTCGGTCTCCCAAAGTGCTGGGATTATAGGCATGAGCCACCGTGCCCAGCCTACTTAACTTTTTACAAAGGATCTGTCCTTTTTCACTAACTCACAGACTCCAAAGGGTAAGTAGGGAAAAAAAATCCCCAATAAACCTTCCACTGACCAATTTACCAACCACAGTATTTTCCAGTTCAAATAAGCTTTTGATTATTTAGTCTTTTTTAGGGCCTTTTGGTGTCCCTCTCCTCCCCTGCTTCTCTCCAGAATGGCATCCCAGAGAACCTATGTGACTCTGTGACACTAGAGGGAAGTGGGAGCGTTGGATCCATGCCAGGTCCTCTGGATTCTCTTTGCACAAGCAGATCTTGTCATTTTGGCCCAGGCCTTGCCCTTCATCAGCCATAAGCAGGCAGGAACATAGCCTCAAGCATCTACAGCCAACTTTCTTCTCCAGTGTTCCATACTGCTCCCAGCCTTGCTGGATCTGATGCTCTGATGGACAAGGGCACCCTTCAGAGCCACAGGAAATGGGCCCTTAGCCTAGATTTTCCATGTGACTCCAACTTTCTGGATGTTTCTAAAGCCAGCTCCCTCTTGAAGCTTAGCTCTGAAGCTAGGAAAACCCAGGACTCTGGTGTCTGTCTCCATGTTTCCCCTTCTTTCGCTGGCCTCTGGCTTGACTTAACTCCATAATTGTTCCTCCTGCTTTTCTGGGGTGGTATTCATTCCTTCTTCTCTTGACAGACTGGATACAAAATGAAACACTGGCTTACTCAAAAGAGAAGCTCTGAAGGTAGCACCTTCCTTACCCTGAAATGCGCAGAAACATGGGGTTGCACAAGAAGTAACTCCATCATTTACTCATCTGCCGTAGCCCCTGGGCCTTGAGACTGGGGCACACTCTACCTAAAGGTGGCTGAGCATTGGTGGGGATGTGTGCCGAACCACAGTGAGGCATACCTTGGTATTGTTCATCTGAAATTAATGTTTCTTCGAAGACAGATCTTACTGGTGTTTGTTCCTCTCCCCATGTATAATGTGATATCTCTAGAGGGCGGGATGGTCCTAGAGCTGCCTTGAACAGCTTTATCTCTCTCCTGCCATCTGACACTTTAACCTCCTGCCTCAGTGCAGTCTTCTAGTTTTGTAGGATCAATTTCTTTGCAATCAACATTATAGCACAAGCTGCAACAGTTTATTTATCTAAGAGAGAATGCATCTAGGTTGCTATCCTCAGAGATAGTGTGTATAAGGCAACATTTGCGGCCTCCATGACTCAATTCTTGCCTAATCTTTGCCTGGTCTCTGATCCATTAGGACCTAGAAATTACCTTGACTGATATACTGAGATGATGGCAAACTCACTTTTGCTCTCCACTTTCATGAATGCTGTGGGATGTATGTTTGTGACTCACTCCAGCCATTTAGAATGGAAGCCCAAGTCACAGTAGAGGAAGGCTGTTGTTACTGAGCTGAACTTAGGTCAGTCAATGTGCCTGCCCATGCAGCAAAGCCAAATGCTAACACTGGGATTGATTTGCAGTGAGGGAAAGTGAGGCATTTATTGCAGGGTGCTATGCAAGGAGAATTGAGCAGCTAATCTTAAAACCCAAACCCCTTGATGGCTTACATGTAAGAGTTTTTTTTTTTTTTTTTTTTAAATTTATTTATTATTATTATACTTTAAGTTGTAGGGTACATGTGCATAACATGCAGGTTTGTTACATACGTATACTTGTGCCATGTTAGTCTGCTGCACCCATCAACTCGTCATTTACATCAGGTATAACTCCCAATGCAATCCCTCCCCACTCCCCCCTCCCCATGATAGGCCCCGGTGTGTGATGTTCCCCTTCCTGAGTCCAAGTGATCTCGTTGTTCAGTTCCCACCTATGAGTGAGAACATGCGGTGTTTGGTTTTCTGTTCTTGTGATAGTTTGCTAAGAATGATGGTTTCCAGCTGCATCCATGTCCCTACAAAGGACGCAAACTCATCCTTTTTTATGGCTGCATAGTATTCCATGGTGTATATGTGCCACGTTTTCTTAATCCAATCTGTCACTGATGGACATTTGGGTTGATTCCAAGTCTTTGCTATTGTGAATAGTGCTGCAGTAAACATACGTGTGCATGTGTCTTTATAGCAGCATAATTTATAATCCTTTGGGTATATCCCCAGTAATGGGATGGCTGGGTCATATGGTACATCTAGTTCTAGATCCTTGAGGAATCGCCATACTGTTTTCCATAATGGTTGAACTAGTTTACAATCCCACCAACAGTGTAAAAGTGTTCCTATTTCTCCACATCCTCTCCAGCACCTGTTGTTTCCTGACTTTTTGATGATCGCCATTCTAACTGGTGTGAGATGGTATCTCATTGTGGTTTTGATTTGCATTTCTCTGATGGCCAGTGATGATGAGCATTTTTTCATATGTCTGTTGGCTGTATGAATGTCCTCTTTTGAGAAATGTCTGTTCATATCCTTTGCCCACTTTTTGATGGGGTTGTTTGTTTTTTTCTTGTAAATTTGTTGGAGTTCTTTGTAGGTTCTGGATATTAGCCCTTTGTCAGATGAAAGGCAGGGAGGCAGAGGTTCCAGGCAGAGCCATAAATCAATACATGGAGGCTATACATTGGTTTGACCTAAAAAGGGGGGGCATCTCCACAGGTTACAGGTAGATTCAAAGATTTCCTGATCTGTGATTGGTTAAGATTTGTTTAAAAACTTGGGGTCTCCAGCTGCATCCATGTCCCTACAAAGGACACAAACTATCATTCAGAAAACCAAACACCGCATGTTCTCACTCATAGATGGGAACTGAACAATGAGATCACTTGGACTCGGGAAGGGGAACATCACACACCGGGGCCTATCATGGGGAGGGGGGAGGGGGGAGGGATTGCACTGGGAGTTATACCTGATGTAAATGACGAGTTGATGGGTGCTGACGAGTTGATGGGTGCAGCACGCCAACATGGCACAAGTATACATATGTAACAAACCTGCACGTTATGCACATGTACCCTAGAACTTAAAGTATAATAATAAAAAACAAAAAAACAAAAAAAACACGTGGGGTCAGCAGAAAGGAATGTTGAACTCTGGCCTGTGGGTGTGACTTCTGCCAGGCTCCTCAGGAAGAAATTTAGAACAAAGAACAGTGGTCAGAGTTCAGTCCCCAGTTGCCCCTTCCCCAAGGTCTGTGTGCCAGTGGATGGTGTTTTCCATTTGGTGGGCGGTGTGTGGGCGGGGGCAGGTTTCTGCAAAACAACTCCGGGACATATGTTAAGATGTTATTTTTAGTTTCTGTTGGGACTCTAACTTCTTTGGCTATTGTTTCAAGCTATTACTTCCTTGCTTATAAGATTTCCTGCCACTCTCCAACAAGCATGGAAATAAAGGAACATCTTGAATTTCTTCAATGGAAATTCCAGGCACCTAGCTAGTCCTGAGCATTAAATGAGCAACTTGATAAGTAAGAAGGTAATAGTAGCTTAAAATAATAGCTAAGGAAGTTATAGTCATAAGGTGTTTGGTTGTCTACAGAAACTAAAGATAACATCTTGACATATGACCTTGAGTTTACTTTTCAGAAACTTGGACCTCCACCAAATGGAAATCTTTCTTGCATGAGGTCCAGGAACCCTCTCTTGGGATCTGGATTGGGATCCCTTTCCGGTAACAATATCAGGACATCAGGACATTTCCTGGGTCTGTTCAGTAAATGTTGTTAACCTGTTCTCTTAACTGAAACTGTCTAAGAATGACTAACCTCCTGGCAATGTAAGATGGAGTTGCTCTGGTTCAAATGCCTTGGATGCCTCTGACAGTATTAGTGAAGTTTATTTTTATTTTTTTTTCGGACTGTTAGCTTATTAGGAACTAACAAGACCCTCCCTAACTCATCTACTCATCTTTCAGGACTCAGCTTCACTTGTTCTGAGGGTTTCGCTTGACACCTCCACACCCACACCAAAGTATGACCTCCCCTCTCCTATAGTTCCAAAGCCTGTTTTGACAAGGGGCACCTAAATTAGAGTTACTATCACATTGTGTTACAATTTGTTCACAACTATTTTCTCTTCCACTGGAAGGATTCTTGTTAGGGCAGATATCAACCTAAAAGAAAGAAGCCCAGGCAAAATAGATGTAACTAGAGGGTTTATTTGGGCCAAGCTTGAGGATTGCAACCTGGGAGCATAGATTCAGGTTTTCCGCAGTTACAAGCTGTAGCAGCAGTTACAAGCAGGTTTTTAAAGAAAAGAAGAGGCAGTTTCTAAGTTGTTTGCCAAGAATTTACATTAAAATAACATAAGTTATTGATTGGCTATATGTCATTTCCTTGTATTATAAATTCCAGGAACATGAAGATAATGGGTGAGGCAGCTAGGCAGGAACAAAATGCCTTTAAACAATTGCCCCCACAGATGGGTTTGGGGGCACATGAGTGAAGTCTTAGACTCCGGTCTCTTTTGGCCTGATAAATTTTGCGAACCTCCCATAGTGCAGACAGCTCTGAGCTATTTTTCTTTTCTCATGGAGACCAGGTCTTGGTTACCTTGGAGTCCCCAGTGCCTTGGAGAGGAGTTGATACAGAATTGGGGCTTGGAAAATGGTGAAGAATGTGTGAAATGTCCCAGAGACATGTCCTGACTAAGAGCCTGAACTCCTTTGATCTTGGACCCTACACTTCCTGAGTGTCATATAAGAGGTAGGAAATTTTCACACCCAGTGACCTGGAGGACAGGCTAAAAGGGTAAAGAGATGAAGAGCTGCGCTTCTTTAAAGCCACGTGGCTTTGCTGCTTCTCATTGGGATGACAGTTTGCTAGGGAGAAAATGGGGCTGGAGTGTTAAAAGACCCTAAGTGTCTGGCTGCTCCTTGGGTCTTGGAGATTCTGAGATAACAAGAACCATGGAACTCTGAAATTGATCCAGATTGGGTTCATTGTTCTACTCCTCCTTTCTTGTAAATAAATGCCCTGATTGTTGGAAGGACTTCTTATGATGTCAATCTATAAAAAAGCAGAGGCCAAAAGTCTTTACTGGATACCTATTATGTGCAAAGAAGATACTATACTCCCCTGATAGCAAGGGATACATTATTTTAGGGAATGTGTCTCTTGCTGATGCCAACAGCCTATTCCAGGATCCAGTTTTGACTGTGGAGCATTAATCACTTAGAAATGAATTGTTAGAATGACTTTTACAACTAGAGCTGCCAATTGTCTGGCTTGGTGTTAGGCCGTCTCGGTCATCTAGTTCTGGAATATATGGTTCAGATAGTGTTTGAAAGGGCAAGTTAAATGTAAATCACTTAATTTTGGTGAGTGGGCTTGCATAACAACAAGCCCTCTAGGATTTATTGTTCTTGCTTGTGTCTGAGTGTCTGCACTGTAAGGGATATTCAGGAGAACCCTTGAGGAAAGTCCAGATCCCTGTTAGGAGCTGGTTCCCAGAGGTGGCTTTTAGCACCCATAAATTTGGGTATTTTTTTTTTCTTTTAAAAATCTTACCAGCTTAATTGTAATGTAGTGGTGGATTTATATGACTCTTAAGTTTAATTACTGAAATTTTATTAGTAGAGTAGAAAAATCCTCTGCTCCTAAATGTGGGTCTCTTATTTGTGGCTTAACTTCTAACTTTTTGTTTGCATTCTCTTATTCTCTTTTTGTTCTTTTCATGAGTTAGTTGAGTAATAACTAAAACTGAACTGTGAGTCTTTTCATAGAGGTTGGAAAATCCCACATAGGAAATGGCACCACCAGCAATGGTCAGTCGTTTATGTTGGCCAATGTAAAGAAACCTCCTTTGTTTCATAGAAGGTTAAGTAATTGGTGGGGAAATTGGGGTGGGGGAGGAGTTGAGTTACCTTGTCTTGGTGAACTTCAGCCCGATACACAGTGGAAAGTGCCAGATAATAAATGAAACTACAAGAGGTTAGAAAACTATACTTTCTTTTTAGATATTAAAGGCCATGAGGTCGTATGTTACTTCAAAGATTTGTTGGATCTGTTTCCGAATGGGAGGGAAATTGGTTTCAGTCACTCAAGAGAAGGGGGCATGGTGGGCCAGGAACATTATTAGTGTACTGTACTCCTGTCACCTGCTGAGGTAAGCAGGTTCTGAATAGCTCCTCTGGGGTGCAGGAAGAAAATACTAAAACTTTGAATTGTCCTTATTGATCTCATCCCTTTAAAATGTCTGTTTTTGCTGTTTTATGGCGTATGGAAAGGATATGCTTGGGGAATACTATCCTTGAGAGAGGAGGAGGAGGCAGGTAGTTGGATCAGAATGCAAATAACTGGAGATGTGGAGTAGCTCAGAATTCAGAGGTCTCATAACTGCCCAATGGGTTCTCATTGCCTGCTGCCTAGACAGAGCCAATTTATTAAGACAGGGGAATTGCAACAGAGAAAGAGTTTAATTTACACAGAGGCAGCTGTATGGGAGACAGGAGTTTTATTATTACTCAGAGCAGTCTCCCTGAAAATTTGGGGATTGGGGTTTTTAAGGATAATTTTGTGGGTAGGGGGTCAGAAAGCGGGGAATGCTGGTCGGAAGAGTTGAAGATGAAATCACAGGAGGTTGAACTGGGTTTTCCTTGCTGTCTTCTGTTCCTGGTTAATTCTGTAAACCATTCAGGAGCAATATGGGGAGGTTCAGAATCTCGCAGCCTCTGGCTGCATGACTCTTAAGCCGTTATTTCTAATCTTGTAGCTAATTTGTTAGTCCTACAAAGGCAGACTGGTCCCTAGGTAAGAAGGGGGTTTGTTTGGGGAAGGGCTGTTACCATCTTTGTTGCAAAGTTAAACTATAAACTAAATTTTTCCCAAAGTTAGTTCAGCCTGTGCCCAGGAATGACAAGGACATCTTGGAGGTTAGAAGCAAGATGGAGTCAGTTAGGTTAGATGTCTTTCACTGTCATAATTTTCTCACTGTTATAATTTTTGCAAAGGTGGTTTCAGTCTCCTATCTGTTCTGATAAAGAAAATGTGGTCCTCATTGGATTCTGGAGAGATAGTAGTTTCTTGTTACTGTGGAACCTTGGTAGGAAAAGGCTCCTGTTTCTGTGAAAACCTGAGGGCCCAGTGTGAGGATGTTCCAGGAGAGTGGAGTTGACAGTGCGCAGGGGATTAGCTTGCTCTGGTGATAAAGACATGATTAAAATCTATTTGATTTCAGTACTTAACTGGCAAATCTGATGCAACTTCTGGAAAATTCCTAGATGGCTTTAGGCATATTTAAAAGAAGCCATATTCTTCCTTTTAAAAATAGATATGCACCAAAATATTTTATTTTCATCTAATCCCACTTTAACGACCAGAACCCCCTTAAAAGCAATTCCAAACTAAAAAATGTAAAACCATTTCCTATGGGCATTTGTTCTTTGGTATCATCAGGGTTAATGTTTGCATCCTCTGTGCTGAAATTAAGGATGTTGGGAAAGAAGTGTCATTGCTTTGCCTACTAAATGTCTCTTGAGTATGCTTAGCTTTCATCCATAAGAGAGCCGAACTTCCCTTGTGATGATTAAAAAAAAAAAGACAAAAACTCACTGCTGATTCTTTCATCTCTGCAAAAGCAGGTGGGAACTGCAAAGAGATTTGCTTATCTTGCTCAGTCAAGGGCTGGTAAAAGTTTGGTAAGCAGACCTGGTAGCTGGTGTCCCCTTCCACAGTTCATTTTCATCCTTCTGAATTCTTGATTCCCATAGAAGAAGCCATCCTCAGAAGCCAGCCTCTTGGGATTTTCCTTTTGTTTCTCCAAGATTAACCAGTTCTGTCCTGTCAGCAGGAGCAGGCAACTAGGGAAGGAGAGGCTCTTCAGGGCTTTCAGCATTTTTCCAAGGAGTGCTTTTCTCCCTCAATTCCTCACTGGTAGTGAAGCTGCTTTCTTGTAACGTCTTCCTCTTCTTCTGATGAGATGCTGATTCTGATTGCCATCTAGCAGCTTCCGGTGGTGGTAAGTGGTCAAGAGTGTTTTTCCGGGACTTGATCTCAGGTTTTCAAGAATACCCCCTAGAGACCCAGTCTGTGTTCTGTATCATCGCTCGAGCTTTCAGAGTAGCCTTGCTTTTCCCCTTGACATGGTCATGTTTGATCTTCCTGCACTGCTGGGAAATCTTCCTTTTGGGGGAGAGGATTAGGTCTGGGTTGAGGTGAGTAGATGGGTAGCATTCAATGGTTAGTGAGATGAAGTGGAAATTTAGCTGTGGGCTGGTTGGAACGATCTGTTTCTTTTCTCCAGATCCCTATTTTTTTTTGCTGTTTTCATCTTGGTGACTAAGATTTCACAAATATTCTTTATTATTCTCCTTTTGTGAAAAAATAAATTTGGGGGAGTTAGTTGGAAATGGGAGATAGGACATTTTCTTTTTTGTTGTTTGAAATTTCTATTTTTTTTTCTGTTAGCATGCCTATTAAATGATCAATGACAGCAGCATAAATGTGCATTTCTTCTTGGTTTGTAGGTCTTGTTCACTTCCTTTGGTGGTAGTTGGTTTTATTTTTTTCATGGAGTTTGTATCCAGTGCACCTATTCAATATATTGTTTATGGTCAATTTATGCTTTAGACATGAACAGTTTGCACTGAGCTAGCCCTCTGCGGTTTGAGGGTTATGTTTTCAGTGCTAAAATTTGTCTGAACAGAAAAAGGTATCCTTCTAGTTGTTTTGTTTATAGGCAAGAGAGTGTCTCGGGTCCCTGGTTAACAATTAGCTGTTTTGAAGAAAAGAAAACTGGTGAAAAACATTAATTGGAAGCTGAAGGCTTGTTAGAAAGGAAATGAGGAAATAGAGGTGTTCTTGTGGGATTACCAACACCTGTGCCCATGAAGCATTTTCCCCGCCCCCCCCCCTCCCCCTTTTACTCAGCTGTTGCTCCATGCTGGCCTTTACTGCAAAATGTAATCTCAGAGTGATTTCAGTTTTGATTTTTTAAAATTTATTTTTTATTTTTTATGTGATATGTAATAACTGCACATATTTATGGGGTACATGTGATATTTTGGTATATGCATACGATGTGCAATGATCAAATCAGGGCAATTAGCATATATATCACCTCAAACACTTATCATTTCTTTGTGTTGGGAACATTTCAAATCTGCTAGCTATTTTGAGGTGCAATAAATTAGCATTATCTATTGTCATCCTACTGTGTTATCAAATACTAGAATCTGTTCCTTCTATCTAACTATATGTTTGTACCCATTAACTAGCCTGTCTTCATCCCCTTCTTCCTCTTCCCCTTCCTAGCCTCTGGTAACCACCATTCTCCCTCTCTACCTTCATGAGATCAACTTTTTTAGCTCCCACATATGACAGAGGATATGTGATATTTGTCTTTCTGTGCCTGGCTTATTTTGCTTAACATAATATCTTCCAGTTCCATCCACGTTGCTGCAAATGATAGAGTTTTATTCTTTTTCATGGCTGAATAATGTTCCATTGAATATAAATACCACATTTAAAAATTTTATTCCTCAAGAATAAACATAATTGCTTCCATATCTTGGCTATTGTGAATAGTGCTGCAATAAACAAGGGAGTGCAGGTATCTCTTCAATGTACTTATTTTATTTCTTTTGGATATATTCCCAGTAGTGGGATTGCTGAATCATATGGTGGATCTATTTTCACTTTTTTTGAGAAACCACAGAGTGATTTATTTTAACCTATATTGTGCCTGTATATTGTCTCTGCAGAAGTCTTTAAAAATAAGGGAACAAATGATTTTTTTGTATCCCTGGAGGATTTTTTTGTGGGTGGGAGAATTTTATTTTGTTCATATGTGGCATATTGAATATTTTCATTTAGTGGGAAAAAAGTTAACTCACCATCTAAAAGTAAATTGGAAATTGTAGCTCTCATTGAAATTAAACTTAATGTATGTTTGGCTGGATGCAGTGACTCATGCCTGTAATCCCAGCACTTTGGGAGGCTGAGGCGAGCGGATTACTTGAGGTCAGGAGTTTGAGACTACCCTGGCCAACATGGTGAAACCCCGTCTCTACAAAATACAAAAATTTGCCAGGCTTGGTGGCGCATGCCTGTAATCCCAACTACTCAGGAGGCTGAGGCAGGAGAATTGTCTGAACCGTGTGGTGGAGGTTGCAGTGAGCTGAGATCAGGCCACTGCACTCCAGCCTGGGTGACAGAGCGAGACTCTGTTTCTAAAAAAATATATAAAATAAAAAAATAAATAAAAAACAAAACTTAATGTGTGTAATCTAGATTCTTGTATAGCATGAGTAGGAATTAGAAACAAGTATTTATTTTTAGAATTTCTCATGAAAAGATATTAAAAAATGGTAACCCCCTAGCAACATTATATATTTCAAATATAATAAAAATTCTTGTTAAATATTACATATTGATTGTTATGTTTTTGGAAACATGTTCCTTCCTTACTTTAAAGCTACCTTGCTTTTCTTTCTCCTTTTATTTACTCAACTGAAATTTGAGTACCTACCCAGTGCCAGGCACTGTGCTAGATGCCTGGGGGAAGAGGTCACAGAGGGAGGGCCACAGCATTTCATTTCAATGGATCCTTCTCTGACCTTTCTTTTGCAGTTGAGCGCCCTCTAGAGCTCTGTCCTTGTTCCTCATCCTGTCTTTTCCTCACCTCTTGTTCTTTCTGGGTGAGGTCATTCATTCCCCTTGACTTCGCTCCTTCCTTATATGTTGATGATTCCAAGTCTACAAATCTGTTTTTTTGTCTTTTGTGCTGTGAAGATGTTTTCAATGATCAAGAGGCCTACATTTTCAAACTAAATTCATTATTTTTTCATCCCAATTCCTTCTTCTGCCCCTTCACCTTCTCCTCCTTTTCCCTTTACTGCTGTATTTATCGTCATAGTGGCACCTCTATTCCCTCAGAGTCCCAAGGCAAAAACCTGGAAGTCACCCCAGATTCCTCCTTGTTCTGCATCCAAACACACAGACCGTTTATTTTATTTTGAAAAGACGGGATCTCACTATGTTGCCTAGGCTGGTCTCTAACTCCTGGGCTCAAGCAATCCATCTCCTCGGCCTTCCAGCTGGGATTACAGGCATGAGCCACCATGTCTGGCCCATACAGATCATTTATCATTTATAAACTGCATATTTAACTATGGAAACATTTCTAGAATTCAGCCCCATTTGCCAGTTGTCATTGCTCCCCCATCTCCTTTTCTGCCAGCCCATACTGTGAGATTAACCTTCCTAAAATCTCTGACAGCCTGGACTGGCACAGAAAGACAAAAAGGAACAAGGATAATGGAAAAGAGGGCTGAATTCTAATTGTGCCATTCTACTTAGATACCTCTTCTGTCTCCCTGCAACCTGCAGGAGCAACCACAGGATCTTGACCATAGCGATGCTCTGTGTCACCTTATCTATAAAATGGGGATAATGATAATTCCTGCTCATAGAGTTTTGGGGAGGACTGAATAAGACAACACACATCAAGTGCTTAGCACAAGGCCAAGTCCCCAGTGAATGGCGGTGATGATGAGGACACTGATGAAGATGATCCTTTCAGAATCCAGCTCTTACCTTCCTTGCCAGCCCCATATCACTGCACATTCTTCCTGTGCCTGTATGCTCTGCTTGCCACGACTATCACTGCTCCCCAAACCTTCCTTCCCTTTCATAACACTTGGCCTTTCCTCATGCTATTCCTTTAACTTGTCCTTACCTTATTTTGTTTAGGAAGCTCTTCCTTTCCTTTCAAAAGGACTCAACTCACAATTGCCATCTGTGAGGTCTTCGCTGACTCTGCAAAGTCAGAATGCAGAATGTGACTGCATTCTCTCTGCCTCCATAGTTCTCCATCCCTCCTTCTACCATAGCCCTACATTCATCATCCTTTTTAAAAATATTTATTTATTTATTTATTTTGAGGCAGGGACTTGTGTGTCACCCAGGCTGGAGTGACGTGGCGCAATCACAGCTCACTGCAACCTTGAGCTTCTGGGCTCAAGTGGTCCTCCCACTTTAGCCTCCCAGGCAATGGGACTGGAGGTGTGAGCCACCATGCCCGGCTAATTTTTTGTGTTTTTTGTAAAGACGGGATTTCGCCATGTTTCCCAGACTGCTCTCAAACTCCTGGACTCAAGTGAGGAGACAGGGGGCATCTGCTTACCTTGGACTCCCAAAGTGTTGGGATTACAGGTGTGAGCCGCTGCGCCTGGCCTACACTCACCATTTGAGTGGTCTTTTATGTGTCTGTCTGCTCTCATCTTCCCCAGACTGTGGGCTTTCGAAAGACTGGAAATGAATTTTTGCCTCCCTCGTGCCCAGCCCAGGTTAGATATAGACTAGGCACCTGATAAGTCTTTGATAATTGAATGTCAGTAGAGGGAGGAGATGGTTCTCAAATTTGGTAGGAGGTTTTCTTCACGTGGAGAGTTAAAAAAATACATTTTAAGAAAAATAAAAATAATCATCGCTTTCCCTTATTGACTACTAACTTTGTGGCAGGAGGCGTTGAGCTTTTCTTTATGGGAATGGATTGGTTTAGTTTTCCTAGTGATCCTATGAGTTGCTCTGAGTCCACAGAGGAGAAAACTGGAGCTTAGAAGGGAGGGGAACTTACTTGAGATTCTAGGGTTAACAGGAGCAAACTTGGGCGGCCTAACCCCAGCACTGGCGGAGCAATAGGGAAGTGAGAAGAGGAAGGAAGATGGCCAAAGCAGGGTTGAGAGAAGAGGGACAGGATGAGGACAAGGAGGGGAAAATGAGAAAGAGACCAGCAAGAGCAGGCTAGGAAAGGAAGAGAAGAAAAGAGAAAAGGAAAATAGAATGCATTTCATAAGTGCTTCCATTGTTCCCTGAAGTTTTGATTGAAGTAACTCAGGAAGGGAAAACCAAACATTGTATGTTCTCACTCTTAAGTGGGAGCTAAGCTATGAGGATGCAAAGGCATAAGAATGACACAGTAGACTTTATGGACTCAGGGGGAAAGGGCAGGAAGGGGGTGAGGAATAAAGGACTACAAATTGGGTGCAGTGTATACTACTTGGGTGATGGCTGCACCAAAATCTCACAGATCACCACTAAAGAACTTACTCATGTAACCAAACACTGTTTCCCAATAACCTATGGAAAAAAAAAAATAATAATAATAAAAAAGAGGAAACCAGGAGACCAAGAAGGAAAATGAACAGGGGATACGTGAGAGGAAGAAGGGCAGCTTTGAAATGTTGTGGCTGGGTAACGGCTGCATGACTAGAATATAAAGAGACTCCTGTATGGACATGACAACTCACAACAATTAACCTGCTATTTGTTATACAGGAAATATAACAATAATTTATTGTTGAGGCATGGTAATTGCATATACCTGTAGTTGCAAGCCATTTATAAATTTGGCTTTTTTTTTTTTTTTTTGATGGAGTTTTGCTCTGTTGCCCAGGCTGGAGTGCGGTGGTACGATCTCAGCTCACTGCAACCTCTGCCTCCTGGGCTCAAGCGATTCTCCTGCCTCAGCCTCCCAAGTAGCTGGGACTACAGGCATGCGCCATCACGCCCAGCTAATGTTTGTATTTTTAGTAGACATGGGGTGTCTCCGTGTTGGTCAGGCTGGTCTTGAACTCCTGATCTCAGGTGATCCACCCGCCTCGGCCTCCCAAAGTGCTGGGATTACAGGTGTGAACCACCGTGCCCGGCCTTATAAATTTGACTTTTACACGCGCCCACACATACACACATACACAGATTTGCTTAATATTTTTTTTTACTTCTACTTTTGTACAGTTCCTACAATCTACAAGCACTGTGGCTGTTGGCAGCTGTCACCGATACCGAATAGAATTATCTCTAGTGCCCACCGTCACACTCACACTCAAAGCTGCACACGTTCAGGGCAGAAACCTGGGCTTGTTCCTTTTCTCTCACTGGTCTTAGCTCTTAGGCTGAGATTTCTCTGCTTCATCTGGATCGCCAGTCTCTGGGGTCTCGTAGCTGAGTTTCAGTTCCCCAATCCTACCTGATCCTCAGGGGGCCAGCACTGGGGCTGCAGGTAGTATTTTGGGTTGGCAGGCAGGGATGCCTGTGGGTGTGACAGCAAGGTCACCCCTACATGGGTCCCAAGGTGGGAGGACTCTCTGAGGCTTTGCTCTTCAGGCTCTGGGAACCTAGGGCCAGAGGGAGGAAAGGGGAAGGGCTGGGCAGCCGGAGGAGAGACGGGCTTGTTCCTTCCTCCTGTCATCCTTGCTTGCCATCCTCAGGCTGGGCTCCTGCTCAAGCCCACACTGGTGCAGCCCTCAAAGGGAGCCTCTTCCTCTCCATGCTTCATTGGGTTAGTCCTCAGAGAGATGTTGGGTTGGGATGGGAAGCAGGGGCCTTATTGAGAATTGTGAAGAAACGTTAGGGAAACGGAAAGGAAACTGGGAGAGAAGGAGATGGAGTAAGAGGAGAAAAAGTAGACTGGGGAGGTGGAAATGAGGTGGAGGGAACACATTTTTATGGAGTGAACTGTTCATATCTGTCTACTTAACCTCACACAGCTTGGAGGAAGGCATTCCCATCTCCACTTTACAGATGTGGAGATTGAGTCTCAGGCAGGGTACGTGACTTGCTCAAAGTAATGCTAGATAGAAAGCCACTGA
Source organism: Papio anubis (assembly GCF_008728515.1). Taxonomy (NCBI): domain Eukaryota; kingdom Metazoa; phylum Chordata; class Mammalia; order Primates; family Cercopithecidae; genus Papio; species Papio anubis. Next base: position 244,682 of record NW_022165199.1, read on the forward strand.
GCTGGGACTTGAACCTTGCTATTCTAAAAGTCTCTTCTGTGTAGAACTCTGTCTCCAAAGAGGAGAGGAGGCAAGCAGAGCAGAACAGAGAAGGGAGCATAGAAAGCGATCTAGGGTTGGGTACATTGGGTATTGAGTCTGGGCTTGGGCATGTTCCATATTGGGTCCCTTCGTCTTTGGCCTGCTTTGTCCTGAGTCTTCAGAGAACTGGAGAACACCCATACCTAAAGGAAGTAGAAGATCCCCACCCTGGTGGGAACACTTCAGTTCCTCCCTAGGCTCTCAGATAGGAGACAGGCAGGGAGGGGCTCGCCTGGGTAGGTCTCCGGGCCAGCGAGGTGGACTGCCAAGGCTCTGCCTGTGCTTTTTCCTGGCCTCCACTGCTCCTGTCTCTTTCTCAACTGCCCTGGCTCCTTCCTTTTCCCGTTCTTTTCCAATCTCCTCTAATTCCTTTGCTTTTCTGTCACTCTACTTCATGTCTTCAATCTTTCTCTTTCCACTGGCCCTAACCCCTCAGTTTACCACATGCCCCCTAGCTCCTCACTGCAAACACAGCTTCTGTTTAAGTCCCATCATCTGTTCACTCTTATGTCCGTTTATTTATTTATTTGTGTAGAGACAAATAAATAAATAATTATTTATTTGTTCAGGCTGGTCCAGAACTCCTGGATTCAAACAGTCCTCCCACTTCAACCTCCCAAAGTGTTGGGATTACAGGCATAAGCCACCCTGCCCAGCCATTGTCTCCTTTCTTTTATTGCAGAATGTCTTAAAGGAGTTACACTTGCTGTCCTCATTTGTTCCTAATGTTTATGCAGAAACGTTGACAAAGAGACATCAATGGTCTGCCTTTAAGATAACTAATATCAAATGCACACTCTCATTATGTGCCCTGTCCCCACGACCCACCCAGGTTGGCTCTGAAGTTTACAGAGCGTATTTGCCCCAGATTCTGTAATGAGTTAGTGGGAAAAGCAGGAATCCAAGAATAGGGTGTGTGGCCCCAAAGGACAGGCTTCTGACCACCATGTCCTGCTTCCCCATCCCCCCGAACAGCTCTGAGGGCTGTTCTCTTGGATGGCTTTTGGTGAGTTTACTATGGCCAGAGTGGGCCATTTGTCCTGTAGACTGTGGACTGTAATTCAATAGCACACCCAAAACAGATCTTTCTGGGGGCAGATTAATAGTAGCTCAGGAAACTGATGATATAAAATAAGAATGACAATTTATTAATTTAAAATACATACTCTGTCAGGAGAACCAGAATGTTCACTCCAGCATGACAAGTGCATTCTTTCCCTGTGGGCAGGCTTCTGTGGGAAAGCAGATTATTATCAGCAGGTTGCTTGGTGAGCATGGAATCAGAGCAAGGGGAATTAGCTGTAATAACTTGATTGCTGTATGGCCTCAGAGCATTAAAGAGACTCTCCATTTTAATCCTTTGCTTAAAGTGGTGCATCACCTGCACCCAGATGTGCCCATTTTCAGTGTAAGAAGAGACTTCCTTGTGGAAGGCTGATCTCTTCCTCACAGGATGCTTAAGTAGCAGTTCCAGCATGGAGGTCTTGTTATCTTCAATCTCAAGGTGTCTAAAACCAACTCTTTAATTTCCCTGCACAAACTGGCATCTTCTTTTGACTTTGCTATTTCTTGCATTAGAAAATTATTTTCCATGACCAAGATTCAACACCTAAACCTGAAATGTAAAAAAAAAAAATTGTGGAAGTGCGAATTTCAATCTTTAAAACAAATATGCATTGCTTTTAAAAATAAATTAATATATGTAAAGTCCGTAGCTATTATTTGCTACATTCCTCTCTCTACTTTCTCACACTTCCCTTATTAAAAACAACCCTCTAGGATTTGCACATGAAGAAACTACCATTTTAATCCCTGGCATAAGACGAAGCTAAGGGAAAGATAAGACCCATCCAACAGCTTTCGTTTTTCCATTTCCTCTACTTTGAGGCAGTTTTTAAGAGGGAGAACTTATTCTTGTAAATATTGTTTGCTTCAGTACTTGTAAAGGGTTAAATTTCAAAATCCTAAGTTCCTGCTTCTAGAGCTAGACTTGACTTTAGCAAACCTTTTTCTTTCAACTGATTTTGTTTACTCTATTTCCTTAGATCTTTACTGTTCCAAAAGTTCAGCGAAAGATGACTTTTTCTTTACTCCGACAACCTTTAGAGGTGGAGCGAGTATCAGTGGTGGTATTTCGGTGAGTTGATAAATTTGCAAGAATGACAGAACTAAATGTTGCTTCTAGAGTTAAACTAGAATCTGCTACATTACTATGAGTCCTCCGTAAAGTATACCTGATTGTCATTGCTACTAGAAAAAGACTGGATTTGAGGAAACATGGACTTGAATGTCAATTCTTATTTTTTCGATGTTACTTTATGTTTTAGAGAGTGACAACACTTGACTAGGATCATTAATAAGAAACAACTTCTGGAAATCTTAGAGAAATATTGTTTATTTCATGCAATAGTGATTATATAATTCCCATGACAGAATATTTTCTACACAAGGAAAAATGGCTAAAATTGAAAAATAGATTTATTCAGTATGTTCAAAATAAAAGGTTTCAAAGACACTTTGGAAGATGATATTGGAGAAATTAACAATAGCAACATAGCTGTATGTTTTAAAAGTAATTTTAGGAAGAATATGGAAGAATATGACATTGCTTTATGTTTGAATGTCTAGAAACTTTTAAACTGAGAAGTGCTAGCAGGAAGATCTAAAATAAGATAGAGAAGAGGTTACACGGATATTTTCTCCTTAGTTACCTTACATTACACAATTGTATTTAAGTTCATCTTTGTTATCTGTTAGTACCAATCCCACAAACCAATCTAGCAAACCGATAAGGACAAAGAAAGGATAAGCTGCCAAGTGCCTGGTACTTTGATTAGCTTTCTGAGAGATAAATGTCTTCTGTCTGCATTCTCATTGCCACTGTTTGGGTACAGAGTCCCCTCTTTTTTTCATCTTGCTTAAAGAATTGTTCTTCTTTTCCTCTGCTCTGGGGACTCAGCCCATGAACACAGAACATGTTGACTTAGTCCCACTGGCGAATTTTCAAGCCCTAACAAGTTGGCTTGGAACTTGCTGATGAGCCTTTATCCTCTGGGCAAGTGGGGCCACCAGATACAGATGTCATTGTCACAGAATTCATTCACCTGCCCAGTACCATTTTGTATTTGTTTCTATGACTATTCTGCGAAACAAAAACAATTTTGTTTTTTGTTTGAGTATTTTGTGAAACAAAGAAACAACAAAGTCCTTCACCCATGAAAACTCACTTGTGTCTGTGGTATTTTTCACAGGAAGTCTTTACCGCCAAACATCCTTTTTGTGTATCTTCCTTTGTAATTATAGTGCCTCCTCTCCCCAGATTTGCTCATTTTCTCTTCTTTCTTCTGCTCTTCAATTTGCCTGCAACACTCTTCCTATTGCTAACCCAGTTTTGCTCATGCTTTGAGGTTCTTCCCAGGCTGAAGATAAGGGTGTGTAAGAAGATAGGGACCAGAAAAAGGGAGGGAGCAGCCAAAAAAGCTGCAGCCACTCCAGCTTGAGAAGGCAGATCTGAGACATTTTGGGCCTGGGGACTGGGGTCTGGGATCCAGGGAGGGATAGTTACGGAAAGGAAAATGTCTTTTAGCATTTGGAAGCCCTTCCTCCATTTCTTGTGGAAATTAATCTTTCATTCAACAAGTGTTTACTGAGCATTACTATGTGCTAGACAGGCATTAGATGCTGGAGATACAGCTATGGAGCCCTGTCCTAAAGGAGTTTGTGGAATAATAGGAAAATAGCCAATATAATAGAAAAATGTATTCTAGAGTGATTGGGGCTCTCACATGGGCAGTGCCAGGTTCTACGGGAACGCACAGGAAATGCTCCTCCTATCTCTGATTTGGGGAAGTCGGAGAAGGCCTCCTAAAGGAAATGATATATGAGTTGCCATTGGACAGATGAAAAGGAGCTAGTCTGATAAAGGGAGTGGAGACAGATGGCTACAGGCAGAGGGAAGAGCATGTGTGAAGGCTCCCAAATGGAAGGAAGCTGAGTTGTATATTTCTGGAGTGCAGACATGAGGAGGTGCAGAGAAGCATGGGAACAGGGAGGGAGAGTGATGAGGAATCAGGCTGGAAAGATGAGCAGGGACCACGTTGCAGAAGGTCCTAGGAGTCATGTTACAGCTTTTTTCCTGAGGCCAACAAGAGGTGTTGGCAGGGTTTTTAGCAGGAGTGTGACATGATGCCATTCTCCTTTTATAATGATGACTCTGGCTTTGATGTGGACACTGGTCTACAGGTGGCCACGCCTGGAACAAGGGAGGAACATAGCGGGAGAGCAAGCACTGGTCAGCAGGCATGTCCTGGAGATAACCCACTGCTTGGGGCTGGGGTGGGGGAGTAGAGAGGTGGGGCTAGGAGGCATGGTCTTGGGCAGCCTTGCTGGCAGCTGATTGAAGGTGCGGAGGGAGCCACAGGGGAGTTACTGATGGGGTCATATATGATGACCTAGCCTTGCTTTTAGCAACACCTGGCAGCGACACCCCTATCTCCTTGCTTGGATTCATAAGTTTTAGTTACCTGGTCCCTATAAAACACTGGGTCCTGCAAAGTATCAGTGACCCTGTTTGTCAGGCATACCCCAGGGGCCAGAAAAGGAAGAAATGGTCTCAGGCTTTTTAGACTTCTTGGTGATTTGTAGTGGAGAGTGCGTGTTGATGAACTTCCTCTGCAACCTCTTTTCTTGTAACTACTAAGCCATAAGTGTTGTTCTTCCCCTTCTCTGGTCACCATATGACTGACCAACTTCTTCTTTATGTACGTTGGCTGCATCCTGCCACACCACTTTCCTGAGCAGGAAACAAACCAGTCATTTTGTTTTTTCTAACTGAAAGAGCATGCGGTCAGTACCTCTGCCTGCACCGTCATATGTTTGCAAAAGTGCGTTTATTTCCATGGTATTTTGGGTTTTGAATGTTTGAAATCACTTGTTTGCTCCTTCATTTCTCATTCTAAATCTCTAAGAGTTTACAGAATGAAGGAAATTAGACCACATGTAGGGAAAAATGAAATCTAATAATGATATTATTCTGGTTTTAAAAAAATAACTGCCCAGAGAAGACTTACATACATGAGAATAAATTGAGGGAAAGTTTTGGATTGCATTTTGTTTCTCTAGAGCCTGGGCAGTAATTTCCTCTCACACATAGTTCTCGAAGTTCAGTTGTGGTTCTCAGCTATGGCTTGTGAAAGAGTCACCTATGGCACTTAAATAAAAGGCAGATTCTGGAACCTTACCCCTGAGATATTCTGATTCACAGGATTTGAGATCTGTTTCACTCAATTTTAATGCCAAATTGAGTGGCATATTTGTGCTTACCTTGAGTTGTCTCATATGGCCTTTAAAATACAAAGATTATTTTTGTACAGAATTATTCTTATCTGGCTGGACTAAAGCCTGATAAATTCAATCTGTTGTTCCTTCCTGTGTCAGTGACTTCCTAGTTATCTAGATTTGTCTAGGAAGAAAGTTAAAGGAGGCAAATTTATAGTTATTGTGCATTTTTCAGATACTAATATTGCATACTTCTGCTTTCTTAGGTCGGCCACCTGTTGAGACCTGGTGAAAGATCAGGTAGTTCTACAGTAAAAAGAAATCGCTTGGTAAGTTTTGAGTTCTTCCAATGATGCAAAGTGATGTTTTAAAAATATAATTTTAATTTTTTCGTGGAAGTTTAATTTATATACAAAAAGCACACAGGTCTAGGTGTTCAGCTCAATGAACTTTGACGATTATATACACCCATGTAACTACCAAGGGTGTATAAAACAAGATATAGAACATTGATTTCTATCACCCCAGAAAGTTCCCCTGTGCCCCTTTTCATTCATTCTTTCTACACCCATTGTGGCCATCTTTTGATTTCTGTCAGATCAGTTTTATCTACTTTTGAAATGAATATAAATGAAATCATACAGCATGTGTTCTTTTGTATTGCTGCTTTTGCTCAGCATAAGGTTTTTGACATATACTCACACAGTTGCGTGTATTAATAGTTTGTTCTTCATTTTAAATTTCAAAGCAGTGTTCCATTGTGTGAACACACCAACATTTAAAACAGAGTTCATATAGTTAGAAATAATTTTGGTCATGATTGCAGAAAACACACTTTGGTTTTTTGGTTGAGTAATTTGGTGGATTAATTAAAAGTATTACACTTCAGTTTACTGAATCCAATTTCTTTAATATAGCATCCACACCAGAGAGTGTTGATTTTCTCTTTTGTCTCTAGTTAGTCAGTGACAGGCTACTATGTAATTAGAGTTTACATAGTGCCCTGTCCCTCCTTCCAATACCATCCCTAATAGGTGGTTAACCTACTTCCACAGGTACTTAGAGCATGATGCATTTCATTCCCTTGTTAGATACTTGTTCATTGCAACATTCAGTCTTATAATGAGCTGAATTCTGTCTCAATGTGGTTCCCACCCATAGGCCATTAGTTATGCCCTCTGGAGCAATATATTCATATTCCCAATGGTAATCAGGAGTCTAGAATTATTGTCACCCATTTTTTTCAAGTAAAATGATTTAATTATATTTAATCTTAATAGTGTAAAGATAAGATTAACTGGCTTTAACACAAACAGATTTTCAACAGGACCCAGTGTTGCAAAGTTTTGATATGTTCTAACATGATCTAAGATCCAGGTCTCATTCTCTTAAACAGTAATTCATATGTATATGTGTATGTATGTATTAATGCATATATGTAAAAGTAGGTAATTTTTGGAAATAAAAATAAGAAAGCAGAAGTCACCATAATCATGCTGCCTAGAGATAAATTCTTGAGGTTGCTGTGTTGCACAACTTTACAGGGCTCCAATTATAGTGACCTCTATTAATGTATTTGTGTATATTGATCCAAATATATATCCCCAAATAGAATTATCCTGTACGTTATTTTGAAACTTCCTCTTTAAACTTAGAATTATAATCAAAGACACCTTTTATGTCTTTAAACATTTCTCAATAACATTATTCTTATTTACATTTCCCCTAACTTTTAATTTTGAAAATGTTGAATGTTACATAATTGAAAGAATGATACGATGAACACTCATAACTTAATTCTACAATTATTACTATTTTGCCACGTTTGCTTCCTTACTGTCTGTCTCTTTTTCTATACAAACACATTCCCTCATGTGTACACACACACACATGGGGTCTTTTTGTTTTTCAAATTTCAATAGGCTTTTGGGGAACAGGTAGTGTTTGGTTACATGAATAAGTTCTTTAGTGGTGATTTCTGAGATTTGGTGCACCCATCACCTGAGCAGCATACACTGTTCCCAATTTGTAGTCTTTTTTCCCTCACTCCCCCTCCCACCCTTTCCCCCAAGTCCCCAAAATCCATTGTATCATTCTTATGCCTTTGCATCCTCATAGCTTAGCTCCCACTTATGGGTGAGAACATACAATGTTTGGTTTTCCATTCCTGAGTTACTTCACTTAGAATAATGGTCTCCAATTCCATCCAGGTTGCTGCAAATGCCATTATTTCGTTCCTTCTTATGGCTGAGTAGTATTCCATGGTGTATGTATGTGTGTGTGTGTGTGTGTGTGTGTGTGTGTGTGTATGCCACATTTTCTTTATCTGCTTGTTGATTGATGGGCATTTGGGCTGCTTCCATATTTTTTGCGATTGTGAATTGTGCTGCTATAAACATGCGTGTGCAAGTATCTTTTTTGTATAATGACTTCTCTTCCTCTGGGTAGATACCCAGGAGTGGGATTGCTGGGTCAAATGGTAGATTTACTTTTAGTTCTTTAAGGAGCCTTCACATTGTTTTCCATAATGGTTGCACTAGATTACATTCCTACCAACAGTGTAAAAGTATTTCCTTTTTACCACATCTGCATCAACATTTATTCTTTTTTGATTATGGCCATCCTTGCAGGAGTGAGGTGGTACTGCACTGTGGTTTTGATTTGCGTTTCCCTGATCATTAGTGATGTTGAGCATTTTTTCCTATGTGTGTTGACCATTTGTATATCCTCTTTTGAGAATTGTCTATTCATGTCCTTAGCCCACTTTTTGATGGGATCCACTTGTTTTTTTTCTTGCTGATTTGTTTGAGTTCATTGCAGATTCTGGATATTAGTCTTTTGTTGGATGTATAGATTGTGAAGATTTTTCTCCTACATGTGGGTTGTCTGTTTGCTGATTATTTCTTTTGCTGTGCAGAAGCTTTTTAGTTTAATTAAGTAACATCTATTTATGTTCGTTTTTGTTGCATTTGCTTTTGGGTTCTTGGTCATGAAGTCTTTGCCTAAGCCAATGTCTAGAAGGGTTTTTCTGATGTTATCTTCTAGAATTTTTATAGTTTCAGGTCTTAGATTCAAGTCTTTGATCCATCTTGAGTTGATTTTTGTATAAGGTGAGAGATGAGAATCCAGTTTCATTCTTCCACATGTGGCTTGCCAGTTATCCCAGCACCATTTGTTAAATTGGGTATCCTTTCCCCTCTTGATGATTTTGTTTGATTTGTCAAAGATCCATTGACTATAAATATTTAGCTTTATTTCTGGGTTCTTTATTCTGTTGCATTGGTCTACATGCCTGTTTTTATACCAGTATTACGCTGTTTTGGTGACTAGGGCCTTATAGTATAGTTTGAAGTCGGGTAATGTAATGCCTCTATATTTGTTCTTTTTGCTTAGTCTTGCTTTGGCTTTGTGGGCTCTTTTTGGTTCCACATGAATTTTAGGATTGTTTTTTCTAGTTCTGTGAAAAATGATGGTGGTATTTTGTTGGGAATTTCATTGAATTTGTAGATTGCTTTTGGCAGTAGAGTCATTTTCACAATATTGATTCTACCCATCCATGACCATGTGTTTCCATTTGTTTGTGTCATCTATGATTTCTTTCAGCAGTGTTTTATAGTCTCCCTTGTAGAGGTCTTTCACCTCCTTGGTTAAGTATATTCCTAAATATCTTTTTTATGGCTATGATTAAGGGGTTTGAGTTCTTCATTTGATTCTCAGCTTGGTTGCTGTTGGTGTATAGCAGGGCTACTGATTTGTGTATATTAATTTTGTATCCTGAAACTGCTGAATTCATTTACCATTTCCAGGAGCTTTTTGGAAGAGTCTTTAGGGTTTTCTAGGTGTATGATCATGTCATCAGCAAACAGCAACAGTTTGGCTTCCTCTTTACTGATTTGGATGCCCTTTATTTCTTTCTCTTGTCTGATTGCTCTGGCTAGGACTTCCAATACTGTGTTGAATAGAAGTGGTGAAAATGGGCATCCTTGTCTTGTTCCAGTTCTCCAGGGGAATGCTTTCAACTTTTCCCTATTCAGTATAATGTTGGCTGTGGGTTTGTCCATAGATGGCTTTTATTAACTTAAGGTGTGCCCCTTCTATGCTGATTTTGCTGGGGGTTTTAATCATAAAAGATGCTGGATTTTGTCAAATAACTTTTTCTGCATCTATTGAGATTATCATGTGATTTTTGTTTTTAATTCTGTTTATGTGGTATATCACATTTATTGACTTGTGTATATTAAACCATCCCTGGATCCCTGGTATGAAACTCACTTGATCATGGTGGACAATCTTTTTGATATGTTGTTGGATTTGGTTAGCTGGTATTTTGTTGATGAGTTTTGCATCTATGTTCATAAAGGATATAGTTCTGTAGTTTTTTGTTATGTCCATCCCTGGTTTTGGTATTAGGGTGATACTGGCTTCATAGAATGATTTAGGGAGGATTCTGTCTTTGTCCGTCTAGTGGAATAGTGTCAAAAGGATTGGTACCAATTCTTTGAATGTCTGATAGAATTTATTTGTGAATCCATGTGATCCTGGACTTTTTTGTTGTTGGCAACTTTTAAATTACCATTTCAATCTCAGTGCTTGTTATTGGTCTGTTCAGAGTTTCTATTTGTTCCTGGTTGTGTATTTCCAGGAATTTATCCATATCCTCTAGGTTTTCTAGTTTATGGGCGTAAAGGTGTTCATAGTGGCCTTGAATGATCTTTTGTGTTTCTGTGGTATTGGTTGTAATATCTCCTGTTTCATTTCTAATTGAGCTTACTTGGATCTTCTCTCTTCTTTTCTTGGTTAATCTCACTAATGGTCTATCAGTTTTATTTATCTTTTCAAAGAATCAGCTTTTTGTTTCATTTGTCTTTTGTGTGTGTGTGTGTTTTTTTTTGTTTCAAATTCATTTAGTGTGCTCTGATCTTGGTTATTTCTTTTCTTCTGCTGGGCTTGAGTTTGGTTTGTTCTTGTTTCTGCAGTTTCTTGAGATGTGACCTTAGATTGTCTATTTGTGCTCTTTCAGACTTTTTCATGTAGGCATTTAATGCTATGAAGTTTCCTCTTAGCACCACCTTTGCTGTATCCCAGAGATTTTGTTAGGTTGTATCACTATTATTGTTCAGTTTGAAGAATTTTTAAATTTCCATCTTGATTTCATTGTTGATCCAATGATCATTCAGGAGCAGGTTATTTAATTTCCACTTATTTGCATGGTTTTAAGAGTTCCTTTTGGAGTTGATTTCCAGTTTTATTCCACTGTGGTTTAAGAGAGTACTTACTATAATTTCAGTTTTCTTGAAATTGTTGAGATTTGTTTTGTGGACTTTCATATGGTCTGTCTTGGAGAATGTTCCATGTGCTGATGAATAGAATGTATATTCTGCATTTATTGGGTAGAATGTTCTGTAAATATCTGTTAAGTCCATGTGTTTTAGGATATAGTTTAAGTTCATTGTTTCCTTGTTGACTTTCTGTCTTGATGACCCGTCTAGTGCTGTTAGTGGAATATTGAAGTCTCCCATTATTATTGGGTTACTGTCTATCTTGTTTCTTAGGTCTAGTAGTAATTGTTTTATAAATTTGGGAGCTCCAGTGTTAGGTGCATATATATTTAACATTGTGATAATTTCCTGTTGGACTAGTCCTTTTATCATATAATTTCCCTCTTTGTCTTTTTTAACTGTTATTGCTTTAAGGTTTGTTTTGTCTGTTATGAGAATAGCTACTCCTGCTTGCTTTTGTTGTCTATGTGCATAGAAAATCTTTTTCCACCCCATTTCCTTAAGTTTATCTGAGTCTTTACGACACACAGGTTGCTGTTGTTTTTGTCAAATGTTGTAGACATCATGACACTTACCCCAAATACTTCAGCACACATCCCCTAAGAACATGGACTTTCTCCTGCATACCCACATTATCATCACCATATCCGAGAAATGTAACATTGATAAATAGCATATATTCCATTTTTTACTTTCCTCAATGGTCCCCAATACATCTCATCTCTTGGAATTGGTTTTAATTTTTGGTACAGTATCCAATCAATGTTCATAAACTGAATTTGGCTAATTCCTTTATTTTCTTTTTATTATTTTTTAAATTATACTTTAAGTTCTAGGGTACATGTGCACAACATGCATGTTTGTTACATATGTATACATGTGCCATGTTGGTGTGCTGCACCCATTAACTCATCATTTACATTAGGTACATCTCCTAATGCTATCTCTCCCCCTTCCCCCCTCCTCACAATATAATTTTTCATTATTTTCAATTTTGGGAAAGTCTAGTCTAACCATTTTATTGAATATTCTAGCATGGTTTAATTTCTTCTAAAGTAATTTGGGTTAAACATTTTTGGCACAAATAGTATGTACGTAATATTTGTTTTTTAATGAACAATTCATTAATTAGTTAATTGACAGTGTTTTGATGAGGAATGAAACTTGTTAATCCTTCTGACACAGAACTTCATTTTATAGACAAATAGTAATTGCTACGTAATCAGTCTAAGTTTTGGCTGTGTAACTGTGTCTGCATTCGCTTCCTGATGGTGACTGGCAGAGAAAGCTGAGGCCAGTCACTTCTTCTTGGACTTATTACAATGACCCATGACCTGCAAGACTGACATGTGATGAAATGATCACCATCATTTGTATCATCATGAGTGGGACTGACACATCTTTAGATGACATTGGTTTCTGTAGATATGGCAATAGTCTGGAGAGCTTTTTATTTTAACCTAAAACATGCATTCATTTATTTAGTCACTCCACAAACATTTTTGAGTCCTTATAATTTGCGAGGTAGCACCAACCTTGACTTCAAATGGCTTTTTACATTTCAATAAAATATATGTATTCTCACACAATTTTTAAGTTTATGGTATCAAGGATAACTTAAAAATAGTTTATTAAGCATCACTGTAAGTGGTATATTTGCCTACAGTGGTATCTTTGCCAGAGGGACACAGACTGAGATCTTCTAATCAGCCTGGAGTTGTCAGAGGGAAAAATCATGCAGAGATGATATTTTATCTCAGTGAGAAAGTTCATGTCTGCAGCCTTTAATAAAGGTGCACTTACATTTGTATGCTCTTTCACAACATCATTGGGACGCGTAGGACCTTGATGATGTGTTTGAAAATATGACAAGCCAGCCACGGGTCTTGTGGTGAAATAACAACTTTCTCCCAGATATGCTTTATTCTTTATTATCTCCATATTCAGATGTCTTGCATTCTTTAAGATGTAAAAAGTTCCAGCCCCTTGACTCAAATGTTTAAGATATTATGATTACAGTCTATTTTCTGTTTGTTTTTTGAAATTCACTCTTTCCTTATGGCTTGTATGAGATGTCTAAAGACAAATTGTTTTAAAATGTACATGTGACGTGGTGCAGTGGCTCACACCTGTAATCTCAGCACTTTGGGAGGCTGAGGTGGGATGATCGCATGAGGTCAGGAGTTTTAGACTACAGTGGCAACACAGTGAGACCCCTGTCTCTACCAAAAATTTAAAAATTAACCAGGCACGGTGGCACGTGCCTGTAGTTCCAGCTCTTTGGGGGACTGAGGTGGGAGGATCACATAGGCCCAGGAGACTGAGGCTTCAGTGAGCTCTGATCGTGCCACTGCACTCCTGCCTAAGTGACAGACTGGGACCCAGTTTCTAAAAAAAAAAAAGAAAAATTAGAAAAGAAAAAAAAATTGTACACGTGCTTTTCCACAAAGCAGTCAGGAAGGATGTTGTTTATGGGTGAAATACCTAATTCAGATCTCATTAGTTTAGAAATATGGGAAGCAAAAGAAGTACATAATTAGAGGCCTTCTTTAAACCAGCTAAGCTGTTCTTTATTCCAAAATGTGGGGGTTGTGGAGCCAGACACATTACTGCCTTAGTATGTTTATGGGGTGTAGAGTAGGATGAATCAGACCAGGGCCGTGTATGTCTTCTGTGGGCCCAGGCACTTTTGCCTTTGTGGGTCCCTTCCTCCATAAAAACATATTAAAAATTATGTTTGATGAATATGTCAGTATAAAGACAAATATCATCCAGGCTAGATTCATTATTATGCATCCATTACTATTATATTCATTTTTCCTCTGGTTTTAAAATAAAGGAAAATTGAGACAGTTTTGTGGGCTCTTGAAAATATCATGGGCCCTAGCACTCTGCCTACTATGCCTCCTGGATAAGTCAGCCCTGAATCAGATACACATATTGGGCTGAAGTAGCCTTCCAGAGAGCAACTCTGTATATCTTGGGGAGAAAAAAGACAGTTTCTTATGCTTATTTTTGTGAACCTACATATAGAAAGTAGTTAAATATGCTTTTAGTGGCAGTAGTGCTTTCAAGTTATTATTGCCACTACAAGTTTAAAAACCATGTGGTAGCCAGGGCTTGGTGGCTCATGCCTGATATTCTAGTGCTCTGGGAGGCTGAGGTGGGAGGATCACTTGAGGCCAGGAGTTGGAGGCCAGCCTGGGCCACATAGCAACACCCTGTCTCTACAAAAAAATTAAAAATTAGCTGGGCATGGTGGCATGGTTCTGTACTACTCGGGAGACTGAGGTAGGAGAATAGCTTGAGCCCAGGAGGTCGAGGTTGCAGTGAGCTATGATTGTGCTATTGTACTACAGCCTGTGTGACAGAGCGAGACCCTATCTAAAAAAAAAAAAAAAAAAAAAAAAAAACACCTGACAATACAGAACTGTATGGTACTCATATATTTTCATGACACAACCAAAATCTTAAATTTTTTCTTGCCAACTTGTACATACTATTTGAGTTTAGGTGACTGTGACATAACAGATCAATAGCATAAGAATTTACTGGGTTTGGCCAGAGTGGGTATTATGGGTTTACAAGGCTCTGTTAATTTTCTGTAATTGTCCTTTGTGAACGCAGTTGTTGCATGACAGAAACAACATGAGTCAGAAGTGATGGGAGTGAACCTGGTTCTACTTACCAGGCATTGGTATTCCAATCCTCTGAGCCTCAATTTTCACATTTGTAAAATTGGGACTAATGTTTACCTCTGAAGGTTACTGTGAATGTGAACATAAAATGAAAGATTATATGTGAAGTAACTCATAAATTATAAAAGCACTATGTAAATGTTAGACAGTACTGAATTCATAGATATATGATACAGTTCATTGATTTCCATGTTTTTCTCCTGAAGACTCCTAATTTCTAAGTTTTACTAAAACGGTTTTGTCCAGTTTTATGGCTGACATGAGCATTATATATACAGGTGGGTTTCCTATTTACTGAGGTCACTTGTATGGGACTCTGATTTCCAAGAGGACACCCTGGAAGCCTCTTCTGTACCCTCTGGGACTCTTTCAAAAGGGTTGTTTACTTACGGTGACTCTCTAGAGGCCTGCCAGTGTGGTGCAAATGACAGTGGTCAATTGCTTTGGTTGAAGTTTATATACCTGCTTCTCAGGCATTTACAACGACTTCTCTTACAATAAATGTTGCATTATCACGTCTGTTTAACAAACCAACAGGCTGTAATAGGACCTAGAGGTCATGAAGGTTCACTGCTAACAGCATTTTGGAATGTATTATTTTTGGTCTGCAGTTGGGGAATAAAGTGTGTATTTTTTTTTTTTGTATACTTAGATTACATAATACCATAAACATTGCTTTGAGCATATATTATTTATCAGGTAATGTACTTTTCCTTTGATAGAGGGTGATAAAAAAGATGAATAAGACATGGAACCTACCCTTATAGGTACCTTATCAATGCATATAAAAGTATTTTTATTTGTATTAATTTATATGTTTAAAGAGTGTTATTTCTCATTGGGTTTATCTCTTATGGAACAATAAATCCAAAAGCTGTTTTCTCAAGTAGATTTTCAGTTACATTTGTGAAGGAATTAGTTTTTGTTTGAACTTGCATTTCCTCTACCATAATAATTTATTTTGAATTGCATCATGTTTTTAAAAGTCATCTGTTTTCTTAGTTTGATTAAATGAGGCTGTTGAAATGAAGTACCGCATGGTGCTGGTCAGTGAGTGACATACATAAGAGAGCGCTGGCTTCACAAAAGCCCTCTCATAACTTTGGGGTTCTATTTCCTAATGAGTTCTCTTCTATGTTTTAATAACTTTTTGGTGTCCAGAGAGAAAGGGCATGGGAAATTATCTTTGGTTCCACTAGAGATGAGAGAGAAACACCTAATCTCTTCCATTTCAGTATACAAAAATTCTGTGCAAAAACATGATTGAAATTGTTGTAGAGACTGAATTCTTGCTGGTTGTTATAAATATTGCAGGGCATAAGCCTTCCATTTGTAGGTTCATTAGCTTTTACAGTTGGGAGCGATGGGAGGTAGTATTGCAGTCCTTAGTCCTAGGTATGGTCTAGAATTTATCCTGTATTTAAGTCACTTTGGAATAGAAGTTTTTTTTCTCAGACAGGATACACTATATATTTTTAAATCTTGCCCCATAATTATAGTGCAGAGATATAAATAGAAGTACAGATAAGAGATGTCTTCTGCCTTTCAAACACTTCCCAAGTTTATGTACTGCTCTAACTTTATTCACATAGAACAGTCTGTTTTATTACTCAGGATATGGGCTAGGTTAGGATGCTGTAACAAACCACCCCTGTCACAGAGGACTTCCTAAAGAGAAGCCCCAGGGACTGTTCCTCCCCACCACCTTTCCCTCACCTCTCTGTGGAATTGGGGGAGAGTGGCTATTCTCTCCACGAAAAATCTTTTTTTCTTGGGTTTCATGACCTTCATGCAGATTCTTCTTGCTTCTCAGGCTGCTCTGCCTCTGTCTCCTTCATTGCACCCTCGTGGTGGAATTTCCCCTGGTTCAGTCTTCTGTATTTTTCTCTCTGTTCATTTTGTTCCGCAGAGAACTCCTTCTCTATCTTGGCTTCTGTTCATCTCTATGGAGATGACTCTTAAAACTATGGTATTTATTGTGAAATCTTTCCTAAACATTATATGTTAATTCCAACTGTTGCAGATTTTGATTTAATAGTTTTATCAATATAGCTTTAGATTGCATAGAATGAGAAAACCTGGAAATTAGAAGAATCTTCAAAGTCAGTTTATCCAGCTTTATTTCTACTTTGATAATCTGTTTCTAGAGTGCTGATGAGTATTTTCCATGAATATTGCTCTGCCAAGTAGCTCAGACATCTAATTTGGGAGCTGTCTAAATCTTTTTCTTTTTCTTTTTTTTTTTTTTTTCAGAAACAGGGTCTCACTCTGTCACCCAGGCTGGAGTGCAGTGGTGATCATAGCTCACTACAGCCTCAAACTCCTGGGCTCAAATGATCCTCCCACTTCAGCCTCCCAAGTAGCTAGGTCTACAAGTGTGCCACCATGCTTGGCTAGTTTTTAAATTTTTTTGTAAAGACAGGGTCTCACTATGTTATTCAGGTTTGTCTTGAAGGCCTGGCCTTGAGTAATCTTTCAGCCTGGGTCTCCTAAAGTGTTAGGATTACAGGCGTGAGCTACTGTGCTCAACCTCATTCTCTGTTTTGACAGTAAATTCAACCATATGTTAACAGAATTTCAGATCCTTGTAAAGTTTACTTTCTGTTCTGAATTTTGGAATAACACAGAGTATTTGTTCTTCCATCTACCTTAAAAATAATCGAATATTTGAAGATCTCATTTTTCCACATGCTCTCTTTCTTTTGCTAATATTCTTTCTCTCTTTCAGTCTCTGATTTTTTGGGTAGACACCTGCAAGTTTTCTCTAATATATGATGATATGGTTCATAGTTTTTAGACTCTCAGTATCTCACCTATAATATGAACTTCACCAGGGAAGGGCTGCTGTCTTTCTCATTTTTGACCCTACAACATGTAGTATGGTGTGTGTCACTTTGTTCTAGAACCTGGACATCTATTGAGTAGATGTTTGAATGAACACATCATGGTCACAAAACTTTTTGATGCTCTTGGCTTCTCCAGTGGCTTCTGCACTGCCTACAACTGGGTTCGATTGAACCCAGTTCTCAAGATGCAGTCTGACTTAACTTGGAATGGAGTGGTACAAGATTCTGCTGATCCGGAATTTGGTTTCTGCTAAGATTGTATTAATAGCTTTTGGGAATTTGTACTTATGGCTCACTGAGCTCTCAGTGAAGGCAGAAAAACCATGAAAGGGTCTTGAGTCAGGTGTTAGGTTTCTGTATTTATTAAGTTGATGTAGCGTCACTGAATTAGTCAGGATTCTCTAGTAAAACAGAATGTATGTGTGTGTATGTATGTGTGTATATATATACACATACACAAATATAGACAAATATATGTGTATCTATAAGTCTATGTATGTGTCCAAATATATACATATATGGATATATGTATGTATTTATACATATTCATATATATTGTATATATAAATACTGTATGGATTTGCCTCATATGATTATTGATGCTGAAAAGTCCTGATTTGCAATTGGCAAACTGGAGACCCAGGAGAGCCAGTGGCATGATTTCAGTCCAAATACCAGCAGGCTTGAGACCCAGGAAGAGCCAATGTTGTAGTTTGAGTCTGAAGGCAAGAAAAAACTGATGTCCCAACTCAAAGGCAAGAGGAGTTCCTTCTACTCAGCTTTTTGTTCTAATCAGCCCTTGAGCTGATTGGATGAATCCCACACACATTAGGGATGGTGATCTGCTTTCTGCTGCCTACTGATTAAAATGTTGATCTCATCCAGAAAGACCCTCACAGACACACCAGAACTATGCTTGACTTAATATCTGAGCACCCTGTGGCCAAGTCAAGTTGACACACAAAATTCACCCTCACAGACATACTTTAGTTTATCAAGATGTTTTTGAATTTGTGTATTTCTCCTTTTGGTTTGTCAGGTTTTTCTTTATATATTTTGAAGCTATGTTATTGGATGCATACAAATCTTGAGTTGTTGTATAGTCCTGGAAGATCAATCTTTTGTTACTATGGGATGACTCTATCTCTAGCAGTGCTTGTTGTATTAAAGTTTAATTTATCTGATATGAATTTAAAGAAATAAAAAGCCCTCAACCTGCATGGAGTTCACATTCTGGGGGCGGGGGTGGGGGTGGGGAGCGGCACAGGGCAGAAAGACAATCAACAAAATAAATGAATAAATAATCTTCTACATTGGGTGGGAGTGTGCTGCAGTTTCAAAAAGAATAAGCATGGAAGGCTGAATTGAGAAGACATATTTGATAGCAGATTTGAAAGAAGTGACGTGGCAGCCATGTAGATATTTGAGAGATAAGCATGCCAGGCAGAGAGAACAGCAAGTGCAAAGGCCCTGAGATGAGAATGGACCTGGTGTGGTCAGGGAACAGGAGACCACTGAGACTGGAGTTGAATGAAGATGGCGGACAGTGGTTGTCAGGGCTGGATCCAGGTTTTTTTTTTTTTTTTTTTTTTTTTTTTTTTTTAAGATGGAGTCTCACTCTGTCACCCAGGCTGGAGTGTAAGGATGCAATCTCGGCTGATTGCAACTTCTGCCTCCTGGGTTCAAGCAATTCTTCTGTCTCAGCCTCCCGAGTAGCTGGGACTACAGATGTCCACCACCACGCCTAGCAAACTGTATTTTTAGTAGAGATGGGGTTTCACCATGTTGGTCAGCGTGGTCTCAAACTCCTGATCTCAGGTGATCCACCTGCCTCGGCCTCCTAAAGTGCTGGGATTAGAGGTGTGAGCCACCGCACCCAGCCTGGATCTAGGTTTTTTGAAGCCTTAAGCTAATACAAAATACAAAATCAGGTATAATAAAAAATATTTATTTAGAGTGAGAAAATCTCTATAAGTTATAATTTTGAAAATATGAAAAATACCCCAAACATCCCAAAATTCAGAAAAATAACACAATAGCTTCATTTTGCTGAATGTGCCTTTATAATACATTTTCTTTCTTTATTTTTGGCCTCTTATTTTTGATTGCCTCTCATATAACAATTATTTTGTTACAAAATTTTCTAAAGAGAGACTTAGATAATCCAATTTTCCCTTTGGTATAGTTAATTAACATTAAGAATTATGATAGCTTAGAAAAAATTTTCAGCTTTGTGACTTCACAGTGTCACATAAACATTTAGAATGGTCAACCTTGGAAAAACTTCCACCAAGTTTCTTTCACATATGAACTGTTACAGATATACTTGCCATAAGTAGTGCTGCTATAAGTAGGTTTATACTGTATAAGCACTGGAATTCTAATGCATTTTATTCTGTGAAATCCACATGAAAAAAGAAAAATATGTTTATTATACTTACTAAGTATAATAAGCATATCATGTCACACTTTAGGTATTCATCAACTCCTAGTCAAAACAGAATTTATCACCTCTCAAGAATATGAGGAGTATATATATAATATATAATATATACATTTATTTAATTATATTAATATATATTACATATTACATATTTAATATGTAATACATGCATGCATATATAATATATAAATGAAATATGTAATAAAAATGTTTTATATATAGATACGTACATATCCATATCCATATACTTGATACTCCTCATATTCCTGATAGGAGGTAAATTCTGTTTTAACTAGGAGTTGATGAATATTAAATGTTACACATACAATTTTACACGTCTGATGATTGGGAGAATTCTGCACAGGCTAACTTCAGCTCTATATTTCAAACCTGCAGTCTCTTCCACAGTTCACACACTTCTAGTGCCAGTTGCTGTAGGATGTGATCATGTTGCCATGTGGCCTCAGGCCCTGCATTCTTATGTTATGGCACTGCGTGGATCTGCATTCCTGACCACCAATAACTTAACTCTATGTAGAAGTAACTGTGAATCACATAGATAGACTCCAGGAAACACAAACTCATGTAGTTGCAACCTGATTGCCCCTTATCTGGATCCCAGCAGCGCCATCTGATATGAGGCAAAGTGCGATGGAAGGAACGTTAAAGTGGAGGAGATGTTGGTCTTAGCCCCCTGTGGCTAAAATATTTGACTTTTGTAAACTGAGAAAAAAGGAGTATGCAAACACATTTCTAGTGCTACTCCTCGGGATGAAATGTGCAAGTGAGGTGGGCTGAGGCTTGTTTAGCTTCATGGTAAGTCACCCTCTGGTGGTGATGTGAGGCCAGGGAGGTAGTGGGGTGGATGTGTAAAGATTAGGCAGGACCGTGAAGGCCTTGGTCACAACTGGCTTCTGTGTCTTTAGATGAAGAGCTAGTGGATGGCCTTGAGTAGGAGAGAGAGATAAGACTTGCGGTAGGCAAAAAATAATACCCCTTGCTCCAGTGGTGTCCCAGAACCTGTGAATACTTTACCATATATGGCAAAAGGAACTTTGTGGATGTGCTTAAGTGAAGGGATCTTGAGGGTGGTAAGAATATCCTGAATAATGGAGATAGGTGCAGTGTAACTGCAGGGGTCCTTATCAGAGGGAGGCAGGAGGGTCAAGGTCAGAGAAGGAGATGTGACAATGAAAGCAGAGGTCGGACTGCTGTGGGCCATGAGCCAAGGGATGTGGGCAGCTTTTAGAAGCTGGAAAGTCAAGAAACAGATTCTTCCCTAGGGCCTCTAGAAGAAACTCAGCCCTGCTGACACCTTAATTTTAGCCCTATAAGACCTTTTTCAGACTGCTGACTTTCAGAACTGTAAGATAGTGTTTATATTGTCTTATACCACTAAATTCATGGTAATTTGTTAGAGCAGCAATGGAAAACTGGTAAAATTGTGACAGAAGCATTCTGGCTGCTCATTGAGAATAGATGGTAGGGGGAAGGGGCAGAAGACCAGAGGGGAGGCTGTTGCAGTATCCTGGGCAGAGGGGATGATGGCTTGGACCAGGGTGTGTGCAGAGGAAGCCTGAGAAATGGCCGATTCTGAGCATTTACCACCTTTCTTTTCTGCCTCAAATCCTGGCCCCCTTGTATCTCTTTTTAAAGCCTTATTACCTGAATGTGTCATGAATAGATAAATAAAGTGAGGCTCCTATTTTTTTGTTGGTCTTTTCACACTTGGAGTGATATTAGAAGGAACAGCTGAGATGAGACTGTGGTGATGTCCTCTTTTAGTGTCCATATTTTTTACGCCCTCTCAGGTGGCAGACCGCCTCCACCAAACTGCTTTTCATTACATCACTGTGGTGCAGTTTGGATCAGGTGCCTGGCAAAATAACCCTGCACACCGCATGGTTTGTCTATGGCTACGTAAGCTCCTTTCAGAGCTGCCTGGGACAGGCAGGGATGCTTTTTGGCCACCCGTCTAGATATGACGTTCCTTTTCTCCAGTTGCTGTGGCTCTCTGGCCTCTCTTCTACATCCTTGCTGTGCACATATCTGTGGGCATGAAAACACTTTGAAGGCAATCACTGTCTTGTTTGTCTTTGTTTTGTCTTTGCTGACTAGCTATTCTAGCTAGATGAGCAGCTCTATTAGCCTTGCTCAAAGGAGCTCAATAAATATTTTTGGGATAACTCACTTTCCCTTGGCTCTAGTAAATTTTATTTGCCATATGGATTCAGGGAGCTGAGATACAGAAACCAATATGTATTAAAGAAACTCGGTTTATAGCCTCATGCACCTTAAAATGACAAACACGAAAGCTTCCTGTGCGACCCCTTAGATATCAAGCAGAGACGTGTTCTCTTCAGAGCTTCTTCTTGCCTGTCTTTCTTTTATGCCTGGAGTTATTTCCTATCATTTTATGACAGGAGGCTTTCTTGGCCAACCCTTAGGTGGCCAGCCTGTGTTTCACAAAGGGAAACAGCCTGTGTTTCACAGAGCCTTCTAGCTTCTAGGCTCTTATAATCTTTGGGACAGATGCTGATTTTTTTTTTTTCTCTTTGAGTAGAGATGATACAGAAAGAAGGAAATGACTATTTCCCATCTTTAGAGAAAGCATTCTGTTGTTGGTCCAGTCCATAAAAATGCATTTTTTTTTTTGCTATAGATAATCAAATTGTAAAAGAATATAGATAGAGAATAACAGATTAGAACAGGCACATATAAAAAAAGTTTCAAAGAAAGCAGTCAGTTTTCAACAGGAGTATTCTCAGCAAACTGCCCAAAGTCTTCAAGGAGAGAGGAAACACGCCCTACAGGAAGGCCTTCCCAGTGCAGCAGAGACCAACCCTGGACATGATGAAGCGTAGGAAGTGTCTGGGCCATGAGGTTGTTTGGGATGGGGTATATGATTTGATGTACATCTGGAGTATTGCATTTGATGAGAGAGGCTCTTACCCCTATCTTTGACCTTTGGACCAAGGCACAAACCAAATTGCAGTTTCCCAGTCATCTATGCACAGTACCACCACCATCTCCTTATATCCGGAATCTCTTCTGAGCTTCTTTTATAAGGGATACAGTTCTGTGTTTGCATTCTGACTCTACTGCATAATCTTGCAAGGACTCTGTTTCTTCCCCTGTAAAGGAGGGCTGGTAACAGCATGTACCTAATGGGATTGTTCTGAGGATTAGCAAACTAATGTGTGTGAAACACTTCATGTAGTATCTAGCTTGTAATAGGTGCTCAATTAATGTTAGATATTACTATTATCATTATAGTAAGTTTTAAATCTCTAGTCGTGAATCTGTACTTATAGAAAGCTACATGCTGAGGGTTTATATGGAGATTGTATTAATTTTATGTGTAAGTTGTATAATCCAGCTTATGTATCCTAGAAGAGGAATGAATAATGAATTGTTAAAAATTTTACATTTCTTTGTGAAGCTATAGTGAGCCCTGGGAGGAATAAAGCTCTTAAATCAAATTTTCCAGCTATCTGGACTTGATGAGCAAATTGGCTTAGCCAAGAGAAAAACAAACCCAAAGCCCTTTAGTATTTGTTTGAATCCCCTAACTTTGTTTCCAAGCTCTCTTGTGAAGACAAGCATAAAAAAATTATGGGAAGAGTTTTTTTTTTTTCCTTCTATTCTCTTTGGTTTTCTGCTTAAATGTCAATATGTCCCAGAAGCTGCAGGTCACCACTGGGTTTCAATAGGAAACCCCAACTCGGGACACATATTTTTCAGTTGTATCAGAATGTGTTCTTGGAGTCAACTCAGGAAATCTTGGAGGCTGAGGGACTCTTTTCTTTAAAGCTCTCCCCACTCATTGTTCTTTCCTCATGTCTTTAATGAATTGCTTTGGCTTCCAACTACATGGACCAGATTATGAAGAATGAAAGAAAATTAAGAAAGGAAGAAGCTTAAGTTATTGATTTAGCTTGAGGAAATTTTTCAGAGATTTCTGACCCAACCCCAAAAAACCCACAATCACCCTAAACCCCAAATGACACTTCATGTTTGGAGACATTCTTCAGCTTTTGGATCGGTACCAATCTTGCTCAGGAAATACCAGTCTATATCACTGAGTTTTATATAGGGACCCTGAATGCTCTGTGGTGCTTCATCATTTCATGATTTTGAGGGTCTACAGCCAAGTGCCTGAGGCTGTTTTCTAAACCACATTTGGTGAAGGACAAAATGCTCTGGAGTTAATTAACGAAAGACTGTTGTATTTGTTAATTAGGGATACATACTTGCTATGGTCGCTCATGGATCTAGTGGAAACTTGCTAACTCTTCCCTTTACTAGCAGAGCTCATGCGTTCACTACCTAATCTTAAATACTAAGGTGTTACAAATTGTTCACAAACTGATTTTTAGGAAAAGGTTGTAAATGGCTTGTTTTCTTTTGTCTACTGGAAGTGGAAGTTGGATAACGTATAATTTATTATATTATGATGGAGAAGTGCTTAGATTAGGAGTTGGGTGTTGCCTTTGAGGACCTGGAGTAGAATCAACGAGTATTTGCCAATTTCCATTGAAAATATTTGAAATGTTCCTTCAAGATCTTCTTGGGAAATAATCATATTAGCAACTTTAAGACTGACTATTCAAGCTTGAGTGATTTCCTTTTTTGCCCATTTACTAGTTTTCAGTTTTTTTAAAAAAGGATTTTTCTGGTATTTTTCTGTTTACAATGTATTTTCCATATATTTCCTCATTGAATGATTATAACACACAGAGGCATTATTTTACTGAGGAACCGTAAGTAAGAAGAAGTATGAGTTAAAATGTGCTTGTATAGGTAGTTGCAGAAGGATCATTGGCTCTTGTTGCCTCAAGGTCCAAGCGTCTTTTTATTTCATGAGGACTCTCTTTCTTTCTTTCTTTCTTTTTTTTTCTTGAGATGGAGTCTCCCTCTGTCGCCCACGCTGAAGAGCAGTGGCGCCATCTCCCTCACTGCAAGCTCCGTCTCCCGGGTTCATGCCATTCTCCTGCCTCAGCCTCCTGAGTAGCTGACTACAGGCGCCCGCCACCAGGCCCGGCTAATTTTTTGTATTTTTCGTAGAGACAGGGTTTCACCATGTTAGCCAGGATGGTCTCAATCTCTTCATCTCGTGATCTGCCCACCTCGGCCTCCCAAAGTGCTGGGATTACAGGTGTGAGCCACCCTGCCTGGCCTATGAGGACTCTTTCATCAAACTCTGGTTTTTATGGGTCCTAAAAATCTTCCTAACAGGGGAATAACACCTTAATTGAACTTAAAAATTTCTAGCAGAGGGCCAGACATGGTGGTTCATGCCTGTAATTCCAGCACTTTGGGAGGCCAAGGTGGGAGGATTGTTTGAGGCCAGGAGTTCGAGACCAGCCTGAGCAACATAGTGAGACCCTGTCTCTATTTATTAAAAAAAAAAATTCTAGCAGGATAGTATTATGTCCTCTCATCTTTTAAGCTTGTTTCTTAGTGATCTGATTGTAATTTTGGATGTTCTGTCTGTATCTCCCCTTTCCAAATGGAAAGACAAGCATAAGTAGATATAGTTTTGTTTTTAGTCATAAACCGGGAGTGACTTTAACAAACCATCAGCCCTGTGAGATAATTCTTTTTTTCCAGGGAAGTAGGGAGCCATAGATTAATTATTCTGAAACTGAGTTATTCTTTTTGGTAAATGTTCCCTAATATTTAACTGGTTTGTAAATGATTACTTCCTAAAATAAATGAGGTATCCTTATTTAATTATCTTGGAGAATATGACTGGAAGTACATGGCTTAAAGATAAGCATTCAATGAGTGCTTCATTGCTATCCTATTTGGTTGAGGAAGGCATCAAATTATATTGGGTTTTATGATTTTGGGGGATTTAAGGTTATTTTCCTCATCCTATATGGAGTAGCAGTTTGAAGGCTTACTTATCTATTTTTCTATATTCTGGAGCAGATTCAAAACAAATGTCTAAGAGATTTCTGCCTCTGCTGATGGCTGTTATCTTGGATCACTAGAATGACAAAGGATGGCTTCCTTCCTATCCAAGCACATGTTTTTGTTAGGCTCCTCAGGTGTCAAAAAATGATGCAAATGCTATTACCAACCTGAACTTCTTTTGGGTCTTGTACTCAGCCAGCAATACAGTGTAGCAGCATTCCAGGTATGTTCCAGGAAGTTCAATATCAAGCTCATGGTCACGTAGTATTTAGTACAGTGAAGTTGATAGAAATAAGAATGATTACTCAGTGGACACATAGCTTATGCATTCTTTCAAATATCCCAAAATATATTCTTGGATTTAATCAGATCAACAGAGAATGAGTACAGAGACCCCATTGTAGGCCTCTCTCAATTGTGTCTTGGGGTGATATCCTTAGGGATGTTACAAAACATAGCTCCAAAAACCTTATTTTATGTTCTTTATATCAAACAATGACTTCCTTATGAGGATTTCTTAGGTAAATTAATGCCTGAGGCAAGAATTACTAATAGTTGTACTTTTCCTGAGAAACTGATTTATTATTATCTATCAGAACTACTAATAATTGCACTTTTGCTGATAAATTGACTTTCTTATCTCACAGACTTTGTAAAATAGGGCAATAGACAGGCATTCCTTTATTCTGTAGCATTTGTGGCACACCTGGATCAGGTGTGTGGGTCATTGGATTAGCCATTTTTATTATCATTCTTGACTCTGGTCGGTTATCATTCTTCCTTCTGTATCTTCTTCCACCCCTACTGTACTTTAAACATTTAAACAAGTATTTTTCCTCTTCTACATTCTTTTTTGTAAAATTTTTTATTTTAATTTTTGTGAGTACATAGTAGGTATATATATTTATGGGTTATACATGAGATGTTGATACAGACATGGTGTATATAATAATCACATCATATAAAATGGGGTATCCATCCCCTCAAGCATTTTCCTTTGTATTAGAAACAACCCAATTATACTTTTAGTCATTTTTAAGTGTACGATTAAATTATTATTGACTATAGTCACCCTGTTGTGCTGTCAAATAGTAGGTCTTACTGTTGTACATTCTTGAGTAGCTGTTTTGCAGATGGTCGTTGTCTGTAAACACTTTTGCAGAGATGTCTTTATTTCCCCTTCACACTTGATTATTTGGCTGGGTATAGAATTCTAAGTTTCAAAATATTTTTCTTTAAAACTGAAAAGAATCACTCCAGCGTCTTCTAGCATCCTTATTACTGATGAGAAATGTCATATTGGTCTGATTCTTGTGTTTCAGGCTAACCATTTTTTTTCTTTTGGAAGCTTTTGGGATTATCTCCTTGTCCTTGGAGCTCAGAATTTTATGGGTTCATTTTCATTCATCCTGATTGGTACTTGGTGGCCCTTTCGCTTTGAAGAGTTACTTCTTACTCTGGAGCAGGGCAGTTTTCTTCTGTTTACTTGATTGTTTTCACCTATCCATTGTCTATGTTCCCTTATCCTAAGTTTTTTTCCCCACATTTTCCTTCTGTTTGTCATTTTGATATATATTTTGCGAGATTTATACAATCTGATCTTCCATCTTGTCCATTCTACTCTCTAGTGTGTCCAGTAAATATTTTGAATTCTAGGGACTTTTTCTTGTTCTCTGTTTTCTTTGTTTATATTAGCTTGTTCTTGTTTCATGGATGCCATGTCTTCTTAAATATCTTTGAGGTGCTGGGTACGGTGGCTCATGCTTGCAGTCCTAGATATTCAGGAGGTTGTGGTGAGAGGACTTTTTGAACCCAGGGATTCGAGACTGCAGTGACACTCAGCCTGGGTGACAGAGTGGTATGCAGTGGCACAATCTCAAAAAAAAAAAAGTATCTCTAAAAAACCCTATATATCTATGTATATATATTCAAGGCACTAATTAGAATTAAAAAGAAAAACCAATCCCCCTTTTCTACCTGTATTCAGCATTATTTCTTCTTGTTGAATCCCTCTTTTTTGTGCTCTTGGTTTTTCTCAGCTGCCACTGATTTGTATTTATAAATAAAGGACTAGATAGATTAGTGCCATTGCAAGGGTCTTTTTCTCTGCCAGGCCTCTCCTTTGAACAGGAGTGAGCAGCCTGCTGACAGAGGCTTTTCTGTGGGTTAGTCAGGCAGTCTGGCAAATTCCACAATGGCCTCAGTCAGGCAAGCTTTACTAGGGGCCAAGTTGGCTATACCTGCTGTACAGTGGCAGAGCTCTTCCTTCTCAGCCTGAATACCCACCCTTGGTTTCCCCGCCGATGTGTTGCCTACCCTCTTTGTGGGTAAAGAAGGGTGTGAGAGATCTCAATTGGTTCAGTTATTTTTTTTAATTACTCTGAGGTGGTAATATTATTTATCATCAAATGGAGACACTTTTGAGAATGAAAGGGGAACCTATCAATTATTTTGACAAGGTAATAGGCATAACCTGGGCCTGTCACCCTGTCCATAACATACTCTCAATCTTCGTATTTACCAACTCTGAATTTAGAGCTGCTCTGGGCTCACTGGGAAGATTACTCTTCTAATTCTTTTGGCTAGAGTTACTTCTGTCTTTTTTTCCCAGTCAAAATGATCTCATCTGCTTTCTATTTTATTCTCTAGGCTTTCTTCAAAATTTATGAACCTCTGCTAGCCACTACTCTTGTTTTCCAGCACTGTTGTGTTTTTAATTTAAAAAAATGTTTTCTGTAATTTCAGTGGGACCTGAGAAAGAAGGGAGGAAAAAGACATACTCAACTGGCCATCTTAAACCAGAAGCTCTTTTATCTCTTTTGGTCCGCCTTAAACTTGCTGGTTTACTATATTTTATACATCCTTATATATTGCCTTACTCCTTTTTGGAGGTGGACACATTCAGTGATAATTGTGCAGGTGTGAGCTCACACTGGTAGATCATCAACCCCTTGGTGACTAGTTTCCTTTCATTCCTCTTACATATGGAAGGATCCCATGATGCCTATGAAGTATCAGGCATTAGTTCATTGAACCTCTGAGCCATTCTCACTGGGAATAGTTATGGGGAATTTGTTTTCAGCTTTCTCTTTTTTCAGGATGTGACTTATTGCAAAAAGGTCTTTATATCCCCTCATACACTGTGGTAGCACAGAGAAGAAAGGAAATTCCTACAAAGATAATTCAGGTGTAGCATAGTCAGATTAAAGACAGAAAACCGTAGGGATTTAGAACCAAAGCCTGTATTTTGCAGAACTTAATGAAGGGATGCTAAATTTTCTGCCAGAATTAATCCAGGAAGACTTAGTTCAGAAAGATGATAATTAATAGAAGTAACAGAGGCAACAATTCAGACTTACTAAGAAGGATTTAGAAGGAAAAGTGGGCTTCTTGGCTGCAATCAGGTTTTGTGGGACAAGAGCAATTTGGATACCTGAAAGAAGATCCAAACTGACCTACCATAGAAACTACTTGGCTGCTTTGGGAATGGGCTAGTCCCTATCCCTGTGGAGTGTGGTTACATGGAGATGCTGGGCAGGATGGTTTCTTTTTTTTTCTTTTTTGTTTTGAGACAGAGTCTTGCTCTGTCACCAGGCTGGAGTGCAGTGGCGCAATCTCGGCTCACTACAACCTCTGCCTCCCAGGTTCAAGCGATTCTCCTGCCTCAGCCTCCCGAGTAGCTGGGACTACAGGCACGTGCCACCACGCCCAGCTAATTTTTGTATTTTAGTAGAGATGGGGTTTCACCATGTTGGCCAGGGTGGTCTTGATCCCTTGACCTCGTGATCCACCTGCCTCAGCCTCCCAAAGTGCTAGGATTACAGGCATGAACTACCACACCCAGCCCAGGATAATTTCTATGTGGCTCACAGAGTCAAGATTCTGGTGTTTGGAGTGGGTAAAATTAGGTAGAGAACTATAGAATTCTACTGTTGGATGTGCTTCATATAAATGTGAAATTTTAGAAGGATCATCATCTGAATGTATATGAACTAAGCTAAGTCCAATTAATATATAATTAGTATATCTGATTTTTGTTTTGCTGCTATAATCTACAAATTACATGCAGCATACCAGTGGTCCAGGTTAACCTTTTGCCATGCAGAAGGAACTCTCGCTCCTACCATCCCAGTAATATTTTTTGCTTTCCTGACAGCAATTTTACTACTTCTGGGTTATGGTGGTGTTATATAAATAAATTATCTAGCTTTTTAAGCATTTAGGTTCCCTCACCCTTCAAAGTACCACTTTGGGATCTGATGTTTTAATTCTTTGTTGGGGCATCAGCAAGAAAGAGAGGATGGTGCTTTTTAGCCAGGGTTTGAAATGTTTTCTTCAGGTGGGTGAGTGGTTGAGAGGTTGCTTTCTGGTGGGTTCTGGATTTCAAAGTTACAGGTTAGGAGCAAGCCCATTCAGGTATCATCAACTATTGATGTCAGCCCAATATTATTCTTATCAGCAATTAGTTGAGCCATACTAGAAAACAGGAACTATCACAGGGAACTGGCTTTATTAGATAGGCAAGAAGGAAACCATGCAGGTGGTTACTGGACAGACAAAACACCCTACAAATGGTAGAAACCCAGTCATAACCAAAGACAGGGTGTCATTTGTCAGGGGCAGTCCTTAGAGGTGACCTTCAGTCTTGGGAGTTGAACTACCAGGGCTACAGAGAGATTCCGCCTGGACTTTTGGAAAAAATTTGTTCTTACAATTCATGGTGGGTGCTAAAATATATTCCTTCCTTCCTTCTCTCCCTCTTCATCTCCCTCATTTTCCTCGTCTCCCTTCTGCTTCCAGCTCTTCTTTTTCACTTTCCTTTTGCTCTTCCCTGCTCCATCCCCAACATGTGTCTCCAAGTTACTTTCCACCATGCAGTCTCCTTTATCTCTCTGGTTGTAAGTGCCTTCTCCAAACTCAGACTCTTACTGCAGTCCTTCCACCTTTTACCACCTGTCACCTACCCAGTTGGAGAATTATGGGATTAAGGGAATTTAATGGTGAGAGGGTCAAGTCACTCGCCATGAGAGTCCAGCATTGACATCTGGTGGTTACCTTGCTGACTCTTTTCTCATAGCTTTCATCATTCCATCCTAAATCTTCGGTCAACTCTGGAAGTAACTCTTCAGTAAACATGGAGCAAGAATTTGCTACCCTTACTACAAAACTTGTTCTGCTGGTGTTTCTGGGGCACTGTCTTTTCTTGCCCTCTGCAAATTTTTATTCTGCACTGTTATAATCTTTGGATTTATTGTCATTTTTATATTGTTATATGTACTGGTGTTTGTGTTTGCTTTCAGAAGAGATTTTATTCTTTGGTCACTTCCAGCTAAGGGCAGGTCTCAGTTTCCTGATTATGTGTCATTCTTCTTAATATGCCTGGGCTGCTTACAAATATCACCTTTGGTTCTATGACCATAAAGTCAGTGACCTCACTGGCCACTTCTGTATGGTTTTATTTGGCTATGTTATATTTTGTGACTTTGTAGCAAAAAACCTCACAAAACATTCCTTGTCAGGATGCATTTGACTTTGTCAGCTCCTTCTCTTAGGAACCACTTGAAGTTAAGAGAAAGGGTCTTTGCGGTGCTGGAGGGACATAGAAATTGGAGACACATAATGTTTTGCTTTATGGTTGGCATCAGGAGGACAATGAGAAACATTGTAGCTTTCCATTTTGTGACTTTCCAACACATGTTCCAACATGTACTCTGGAAAAAGCCAATGCCCTTCAAATTTGAAAGAAAAGAATTCTTGCAACCTTAACAACAAAGCAACCTAAGTGATGTTGTTTTAATGAGTTATTTGTTTCTGTGGGCCTACAATTTAATTTCATACCTGGTTTCTCTCTCTTTAGAAATGGAACGGATAGTGAAAGCCAATGACCGTGAATATAATGAAAAGTTCCAGTATGCGGTGAGTAAAACACACATAACACATGCATACTGGAATAGGTCTTATCTAAAGACAGTGGGATGCATGTCTTCTAGAACTGTATGACTTCACCAAAAACTTTATTCATTGGACCATTTTAACAGCAAGGTGCCATATGTTTCCATAAATACAGATCTTAGTAATGTTTACAAACTAGTTATTTCCCACTAAGAGTGGTTGGCATGCTTATTGTCATGGGAAGATGATAAAATCTCTTCTTTCTCAAGAATTGATGTTTAGCTCAATTTGGTACCCATCTGGTTAGTAGAATACATAGGAATAATATGAAAATGGACCTTTTTAGTAGCACTTGGGGATGGATGTAGTGACATTAGCTGGTGGTTGATGAATGGCATTTGAGGGATTTTCTCTAAGCAACTCAGGCTGAATGTGGAAAAATATATGTAAGATAAAGTTCCACTCCCACCATTCTGGAAGACAGTATGGCAATTCCTCAAGGATCTAGAACCAAAATACTCTTTGACCCAGCAATCCCATTACTGGGTATATACCCAAAGGATTCTAAATCATTCTACTCTAAAGACACATGCACATGTATGTTTATTGCAGTACTGTTCACAATAGCAAAGACTTGGAACCAACCCAAATGCCCATCATTTGGGCATAGACTGGTTGAAGAAAATGTGGCACATATACACCATGGAATACTATGCAGCCATAAAAAAGAATGAGTTCATGTCCTTTGCAGGGATATGGATGAAGCTGGAAACCATCATTCTCAGCAAACTAACACAGGAACAGAAAACCAAACACTGCATGTTCTCACTCTTAAGTGGGAGGTGAACAATGAGAACACAGGGACACAGGGAGGGGAACATCACGTAGCAGAGCCTGTCGGGGGCTAGGGAGCTAGGGGAGGGATAGCATTAGGGGAAATTCCTAATGTAGATAATGGGCTTATGGGTGCAGCAAACCACTGTGGCACGTGTATACCTGTGTAACAAACCTGCACATTCTGCACGTGTCCCAGAAGTTAAATAAATATATATACACACACACACACATATATATATATATAATATATACAAATATATATATATGAGGCTGGACTGGGCGTGGTGGCTCACACCTGTAATCCCACTTTGCGAGGCCAAGGTGGACAGATCACAAGGTCAGGAGTTCGAGACCAGCCTGGCCAATATGGTGAAACCCTGTCTCTATTAAAAATACAAAAGTTAGCTGGGCATGGTGGTGGGCGCCTGTAGTCCCAGCTGCTCGGAAGGCTGAGCTTGGAGAATCACTTGAACCCAGGAGGTGGAGGTTGCAGCGAGCCAAGATTGTATCACCGTACTCCAGCCTGGGCAACAGAGGGAGACTCCATCTCAAAAAAAAAAAAAAAAAAAAAAAAAAAAAGAAAAAAACAGATAAAGTTCCCAGGTCCTGAATGATTGTATTTACAGAATGATTACATGTGCGGGCTTTAGGCTTGTACTGAACAGTTTATTTTAAGTGAGGATATTTTTCATTGACGTAAGGAATATTTATTAAATGTCTACTAAGTGACTGGCACTGTCTTAGGCTACAGTGGTGAACAACTTCATGAATTACATCATGGCCTTCATAAAGTTCTTTTTTTTTTTTTTGAGACGGAGTCTCGCGCTGTCGCCCAGGCTGGAGTGCAGTGGCGCGATCTCGGCTCACTGCAAGCTCCGCCTCCCGGGTTCACGCCATTCTCCTGCCTCAGCCTCCTGAGTAGCTGGGACTACAGGCGCCCACCACCGCGCCCGGCTAATTTTTTGTATTTTTAGTAGAGACGGGGTTTCACTGTGGTCTCGATCTCCTGACCTTGTGATCCGCCCGCCTCGGCCTCCCAAAGTGCTGGGATTACAGGCGTGAGCCACCGCGCCCGGCCATAAAGTTCTTATTCTTCTGTGACTCTATCTAAGTTGCTACCTGGAATCTTTTATAAGCTCAAAGATAGATAACTGGTAGAGTTGTTTCTGTAGGTGATATGTGGCCTGTAAGACCTGTTATATGATTGCGTTTACTAGCACATTTAATGAAAGAAAGTTTCAATTCAAAGAGGGGTTTGACGGCTATTAAAGCATAGAAATACGAGAGTCCCAGGGGCAAACTTTGGCAGTGTCCATTAGGCACCAGCTAGAGGAGAGAGAATGTTGGTCAATGGAGTTTTTTGTGTGTTGTTC
Organism: Papio anubis; assembly: GCF_008728515.1. Lineage (NCBI taxonomy): Eukaryota > Metazoa > Chordata > Mammalia > Primates > Cercopithecidae > Papio > Papio anubis. The sequence goes on from NW_022165199.1 coordinate 278,330, forward strand.
CTATTGGCAGATCTTTCCCATATATGGAGATGGGTGCATTGGGCTATTATAGCTTGATTATTATTAATTATTAACCTCTCCTAAATATTAATACATATTAATGTTAATTAATCATAATCATAGTTGATTAATTATGATTAATTAACATTAATATGTATTAATATTTAGGAGAGGTAGCTAAAATTTCTCTTTTTTCATGCTGTGCTAGTCATGCAAACTTGTGTTTATAATTTGATTTTCAATGTAGGTTTCCCTGTAGTAATTCAATATGCCATCTTCATGACAGATTTCTCATTGTAGATCAGTATACTGACACACTCTGATTTTATTCATCAATCTTGTAAGCTTGGTTAAAGTAAGTCTGCTCTTGAGACAAGAAATCCTTCTTAGGAGGCTGATAAACATGCTTCTTAGCTTGGGAGAGGGAAGGGCTATAATTCCCCAAGGTGACAAATGTCACTCTGTATGGCCTCCTGACATATGGTCATTCAGCCCTCCTGGTGAACACCAGACTTGGCCCCATGCCTTTCCATCCATTCTATAGCCAGTCCTTTAACTGTAGAGAATGACCTCTGAAAGTCTTGACCATCAAGTCCCAAATGAGAGAACTAGATACATGTATATTTAAGACCTTGAGAAAAATACCCAGTAATAACTAATCTGCTCTGGGATAATTATGCATTTAAGTACTTGGCTTCATTTACTTGTTTTCCAATATATAACAAGTATTTTCCTTCTGTGAGTCGTAACCCTATAAGGAAAGCCTTATTATGTTTGTGCCTTGTAAAATGGTATGCTCTTTTCAATTTGCAATTATTTTTGCTTAATTAATGGAATATTGCAGACTCACAGAGAAGCATGGGGAATAACAACATACCATTTGCCTACCACCCATATTGAATAGATGTTAACAATTTGCCATTGCTTCAGATCTTTCTTTCTTTTAAAAGTCATAAAATGCTAATGATAGAGACATGATTTTCTCTTGAGCTTTCATGATATTGAACAAAAGCATGCGCATGTGTGGCTGTGACTGTTTTCTGTTGGGTTTTCCTAATAATGACGAGGCAGTAGAAGAGTACCCCGTGGCCACAGCAGATTGAACAAGGTAGCTCTATTTCTGAGTTAAAACATACCAAGATGGGCTGGGCGCGGTGACTCACGCCTGTAATCCCAGCACTTCGGGAGGCCGAGGCTGGTGGATCACGAGGTCAGGAGTTTGAGACCAGCCTGGCCAATATGGTGAAACCCTGTCTATACTAAAAATATGAAAATTAGCCAGATGTGGTGGTGTGTGCCTGTAGTCCCAGCTACACAGGAGGTTGAGGCAGAAGAATTGTTTGAACCCTGAAGGTGGAGGTTGCAGTGAGCCAAGACTGTGCCACTGCGCTCCAGCCTGGCGACAGAGTGAGACTCCGTGTCAAAACAAAACAAAACAAAACAAAAAAACCGAGATAAAAACAAAATCCACTATGGAGTGGCAAAACTAAGAGTGACAGCAAAAGTGGAGAAAGAAAAGCTACAGAGCAGAGAGGGGCACAGATATCCCAGAATAAAGGACTTCCATTGTGGCTTAGAGGGAATGAGTTCCTGCCATGCTTCTAGAAGGAGCATGGGACCCCCCACTACACCTAGGTGGTGTTGCCTTGATTCGGGAACACCCAAAAGGCTGATTGGCTGTGCAGTCAGAGGGCTGCGGAGCCTCTCTCAGCTTCAGTCTATTCTGCTGTATGTTGGGGATAATCAAAGCACCTATTTAATACAGTTATTGTAAGGAGTAAAGTAGAATAAAATACGACAACCCTGTGAGCTAGTCTAAGTAGAGCTGGGATTTGAACCTATGCCTATCTGATTTTAAGCTTTTTTTTTTTTTAAACTGCTAAATGGAATATCCTTTTAAGAAAGGCAGCGTTCTGGTGTCTTTTGCTCAGTCTTGCCCAGCTTTAAAGAATATCACTCCAAATGGAAATGAATTTGGAGACATATCCCAGGGAGAATGTTCATAATAATTAATAAAGATAGTGATAATGATAGCTTAAAACAGGTAGGGCTCACCATATGAAAGGCATGGTTCTAAGCACTGTACTGTATTAAACTTATTTAATCTTATAACTAGTCCTTGAAGTACTCTTATTTCTTACTTTTTAATTATATTTTTTAAATATATGAAAACATTAAGCCATTGAGATCTCACTTAAGTGACTTGCTCAGGGTCACACAGATAATAGCTCACATTCGTACAGCTTGAACCCAGCTGTGTACCAGGTACTTTGAACATACTTCAATCTTCCACAAAACCCACTGAGATGAAGATGGGGCTCCATTTAGTAACTTGTCTAAGTCATGCAACTAAAAGGTAGCAAAGCTGGAATTTTAAAAAAAATTATACTTTAAGTTCTAGGGTACATATGTACAACGTGCAGGTTTGTTACATATGTACACTTGTGCCACGTTGGTGTGCTGCACCCATTAACTCGTCATTTACATTAGGTATATCTCCTAATGCTATCCCTCCCCGCTCCCCACACCCCACGACAGGCCCTGGTGTGTGATGTTCCCTGCTCTGTGTCCAAGTGTTCTCATTGTTTAATTCCCACCTATGAGTGAGAACATGCGGTGTTTGGTTTTCTGTCCTTGCGATAGTTTGCTGAGAATGATGGTTTCCAGCAAAACTGGAATTCTAATGCAGATTGGCCAGATTCTAAAACCTATATTTTTTTTCATGATGTCATGTGGCTCTTTTGAGCAATCTTGGAAAACAAACAAAATACAAACAAAACAAAAAACCAATCAACCAAACAACAACAAAACAAAACAAACCCCAATTACTTTGCCTTGCCTCACATAAATACTGGTAAAGTTCTTATATTCTAAAGACAAAGGTAGATAAAGGAGATACACAATTTTACAATGTGAGGCTAAGCATGACCTTAAATATTACCCCGGGCTCTTGTAGGTAAGAATTTAGGAGAAAAATTTACAGATGGCTCTGATAAGTTGTGCGATTTCCAGAAACATTAAACCTGGCCAACCAAACTTTTTTCCTGGACGGCTGGCAGAAGATACCTCAATACCTCGAGAACCTTCATTTATCAACAAACTCTAAAGCTGCAAATCACATTTTAGGACATAGCACAGGCTTAAAAATGATCAAAAGCACTTTTGAGAAATAAAAGGTTTAGGACATAAAAGATAAGGTTAATGATTCTAAGTCAAATTAATATGTAAATTAGACGTGGTATTGTGAGAACTGGAAGGTAAAAACATCAAATTACAAGAGGGATTTAGACTGCCAAAATGTGTAAGACAAAATGGGATTGAAGAGGGAGAGTGAGCCAAGTGCTAGAATTATAATTCTCATTAGAAGGGAGTTCAATGTTTTCTTGGTTAATAAAAGGAATGAATAATAGAAGTAGAAAACAGCTCTATTAAAATATGTTAATGTTAATAATGGTTAAAAGAAAAATTGTGAGTGAGTCAAACAGTCAGACTCACTCCTGTTAAAAGGATTTCAGAGTGAATGGTAGAAGTGATGAAAACAGTTGAAGTTGTATTAAAATGTATTAATGTTAAAAGATGTCAGAAAAAGTGTTAGCTTAATTATAGCTATTTTCTGATTTTGTTTGAAAGTTCAAAAAAAAATGATGGAAAGCACTGGTTCCCATTGATTCTTGTTCTCTCACTCTCTGTCACATAGGCCCAGGCATGATCTATCCCCATTCAATTCTCTTGAACTTTAACAGAATTTGAGAAGGGAGATGAACTCATTTGAGTGATGAGGAACTTATCCTGCCTCAAACTCAGAAACTTCAGTAAAGCCAAAACACTTAATAAATTTTATCTGAATATATTTAATGCACAAAGGTAGATGGGCAGTTTTTAAAGGATTTTTTTCCTGAGTGGAATTATTGATCCCGTTTAGGAAGTGCATAGGCTTATGTAAATTGATGAAGATTTAACCAGTAGTTTTACATGCTTAGAAAGAAAGAGTCCCACCTAAAAATTATGATTCTAATGCTATAATTTATTCCTAGAATCTGAAAACGCCTTGTTGATATCCTAGTTATTGGATGAAATCTATTGCTGCTCTCATGATGTTTTGTGGTTGGTAAAACAATGCCCATTTGGATTTTCCGAAGTGTTCGTTCAGTGCAGTCATATGGTTGAGTGCCTCCGACTCCCAGCAGCCAGTGCCACAATCACACCACTAAGGCTCCCTGCAGCATGAACTCCTTGTATTTCCTTCCCGCCCATTTATACAGGACTTAGTACGTTTCCACAGTCAGCAAACTTCTCTCTCCTCTTAACTCAGAATCTAAGTGGTTGAGAGCAGAGTAGAAAAACATGGTTCACCATCATTCTCAGTGTGTGAGCCGAGATGGTCACTGGGCCTCTTTAGGCCCATGTCATAATAATGTATCTGTGTTTCTCTGAGAAAAGACTGGCTTAACAGGAAAATTTCCTGTTCCTGTGTGTGGGGTGCATAGACCACTCATTGTCCCCTTTTATTTAATAGAAATAAAAATAATTTTCAAAATTTAATATTCACAACATACCTGCTCTATACCTAACAACATGTATGTTTGTTGCCTTTTCCTCATTTATTTTCCAAAGAATGTTTGAGGCAACTTGCAAAAAGCATATAAAGTTCAAAGGGATAACAATACATGAAGAAGCTAGTGTAGGCAGAGTATGTTTAGGTGGGCCCCAAAGTGCATGCTACAGGACCTGCCTGCTTAGACTAGCAGTGTGTTGAGTGCTACTGGAGCTATTAGGAAAGGGGGTACAGGCCGGGCATGGTGACTCACGCCTGTAATCCCAGCACTATGGGAGGCTGAGGCTGGCGGATCATGAGGTCAGGAGATTGAGACCATCCTGGCTAGCACGGTGAAACCCCATCTCTACTAAAAATACAAAAAATTAGCTGGGCGTGGTGGCGGGCGCCTGTGGTTCCAGCTGCTCAGGAGGCTGAGGCAGGAGAATGGTGTGAACCCGGGAGGCGGAGCTTGCAGTGAGCAGAGATTGTGCCATTGCACTCTGGTGACAGAGCGAGACTCCGTCTCAAAAAAAAAAAAAAAAAAAAGAAAAAAAAAGAAAGGGGGTACAAATTCTGCTTTCTACTTTCAAGGAGCAAATATAATCTACTCAGGAAGAGAAGCCCAGCACACTAGAATGAAACTAATAATAGTTAAGAATGAAAAGGTGCTGCAAAATTCTAATTTTGTGATGTGGGCTGTAAAGCTAGGGAAAGGAGACCTCAAAGTACGTGAAAATGTTTGAGGAAGTTTTGCCAGAGGGAATGGGAAATGATTCCTGCCTTGTTTGTTTATTTGTACCACCAGTGTTAGCAAGGAGAGGCAGGAGCAAAAGCCTGTAGTCGGACCTTAGACTACAGGCTAAGGGAGGTGAGAGAGTGTCATGAGGAATTATGGCTTGGGTAGGTGACACCATACTATTTAAAAGAAGAGTTTAAACATGAGGTAATTGGCTCTCAGGGGCTGGGGAGTCACAAAGTGAAAAGGGATTTTATTTGTCCTCCATATAAAATAGGCCAAATCCCCAAATGGAAATGGCCAGGTTAATATGGAACAGAAGTTGGGTGTGGTAGGAGCTGTAGACTTAGGAATATCAGCTGGAAGGATATTTGACTGTAAGTTAGGAGAGAAGTGGGGCTTGTTAAACAGTGAGGGAACTTGCTAAATGTGAGGTATGGGGTGGAAACTCAGTTTGTTAGAGAGTGGGAGGGAAAGAACTTAAGAAGGAGCAGAGGACAGCAAAGATTGAGGTGAACGAAGAGAGGACAGTGGAGGAAAGTGTTAAGGAAGGGAACGTCTCAGGAAAGAGGGAGTGGTGAACAGGTCTAATAGTAGATGCCTATGAGGTTGAGAACTAAGGGAAAGCATCTTTAATAGAAGGAAGTAACTGGAGGACCTCAAGAAAGCAGTTTTAATTTTTTAAGAAAGTTGAGGTTTGACTATCATTCTCAGCAAACTATCGCAAGAACAGAAAACCAAACACCGCATATTCTCACTCTTAGGTGGGAATTGAACAATGAGAACACTTGGATACAGGAAGGGGAACATTACACACCGGGTCCTATTGTGGGGAGGGGAGAGGGAGGAGGGATAGCATTAGGAGATATACCTAATGTAAATGATGAGTTAATGGGTGCAGCACACCAACATGGCACATGTATACATATGTAACAAACCTGCATGTTGTGCACGTGTACCCTAGAACTTAAAGTATAATAAAAAAGAAAAAAAAAGAATGAAATAATCGGAAAAAAAATCAAAATGCAGGTTTGCTTTAAAACATGAAATTCAGCTGCTGTTACTGTCCTATATTATCACCCTAAGTTGGTATTGGGATTGGCTTTATGTAAAACTTGATTATGAAGAATAAAATCTTCAAAGAAAAAAAAAAAGTTGAGGTTTGAAAGTCAGAGGGCAGGAAAAAACTGTAAAAAAAAAGAGGGAGTTGGGTAGAGCTAATTCAATTAATAGCTTGCAATAAAGAGAAGAGAAGCAGTGTAAAAGCTTCCGGGCTCACTGAAATTTGGTCAACTATTTTTTAAATCAATCTTTTCACATATTTTGGCTTTTCAGATATGTATTTAAAATCCATGGAAAGATAAAACTCTGTGAATATTTTCTTTGGGGGGACTCTTGGGATGTCACAGTGTTGAAACACATCCCCAGACTGATGGGACATTTGAGTCTGTATTCTTCTTGAGCAGCGTAGCTGTACTGCCCACATGATGTGGATCCTCATCTATAGGCCTGATGACCGGATGCACCAACTAAAGAGTACAGGTGATGACAAGCAGTGTGACAAGTTGGAATTAGTCATGGAAAGCACCAGTAACTTGCATTTGTTACGGGTTTCTGGTTGTTAGTTGTTGCTTTTTTGTATTGGGGCCTCACCATAGTAACAGTGGCTTTTTAGCAAACATTGAAAATGGCTTCTGTTTTGTGTGCTGTTAATATCTGTGTGTGTTATTCTAAGTTTGACATGGCAAAGGTTTTAATTTTTTCTTTATAAATAATTTACTTGTAGGAGAAAAGATATTTGTTGGATATGTCTCAAATTCATTTTCTTTCTGGATTCAAGAGCATGAAAGCATAAATTTTTTTAATCTTTTTGAGATCTGATTTGTTTAAATAGTGTTATTCTTTGGCTAAGTTTTCGTCTGATTTCTTGTTGCCCTAATTTAGTTTGCCTGTTTTAATCTTTTTTTTTTTTTTTTCTGGCCTCTGAATTTCTATTCCTAAATGTTCTAAAATGGCGCATTAAAGTAATTGAATAATCTAGGTAAGTTCTCTGAGGTATTTGTTTGTTATTTACCTGTTCCAGGCTTGAGATAATTTCATAAACTAGTTCCCATTCCATCTGCTTTGAGAAGTAAATTTTAAGTAAAAAAAAATACAGATTTGGCTTATTTATTTGTTTTTACTTTTACTTTCTTCACTGCAATGTTACAAAACTGAAAAGTATACAAGCAATACGTAACTGGAATTGTAAGAGTTAAAATAAGCAATTTTTGATCATAGAATTTTGCTCTATTATAGCTTGGCTATAATGGAATAAATGTAAGATTGAAAAATGAAAAGATGACATAGAAAGAAGAGTAAGTTACTTGTGAAGAAGGAACTATAAATGCAGTTTCCTTTGCTGGCAAATAGTTCATGAAAATAATCCATAAATCAACTGTGTGGATGAAATTGGGCAAGTTTAGTAACAATTGAGAGGTTAACGGAAAAACCACGAACCCCAACGGTTTCAAAGTGGTTTTTATCTTGTTTTGCAATCTTCTTTACTGGACCAAATTGTCTGGTTCTGGGAATCATATTGCTAAAAGATGGTAACAATCATATTGTACATTTTGTTGTTGAAAGGTCAAATGATTTATGTAACAAGGTAGTCTTACATTCACGTCCACTATTATGAAACTAGTGCCCAGATTACTGTCACATTTTAGACCTGACTTTCTATGTAGTTTCTTTTTTTTTTGACAAATAAAAATTATATATATTTATAGCACACAACGTGATGTTTTGAAATATGTATAAATTACAAAATGGCTATATCGAGCTGATTAACATATGCCATGTCTCACATAACTTATTTTTTTTTTGTGATGGGAGCACTTAAAATCTTCTCTCATAGCAATTATCAAGTGATATGATTTGGATCTGTGTTCCCACCAAATCTCATGTCGAATTGTAATCACTAGTGTTGGAGGTGGGGCGTAGTAAAGGTGACTGGATTATGAGGATGAAGTTCTCATGAGTGGGTTAGCACCATCCCCTCGGTGTTGTTCTCATGATAGTGGGAGTGAGTTATCCTGAGATGTGGTTGTTTAAAAGTGTGTAACACCTCCTCCCTCTCTCTTTTGCTCCTGCTTCAACCATGTAAGATGTGCCTGCTTCCCCTTTGCCTTCTGCCATAGTTGCAAGTTTCTTGAGGCTTCCCCGGAAGCAGAAGCCTCTATGCTTCCTGTACAGCCTGCAGAACCATGAGCCAATTAAACCTCTTGTCTTTATAAATTACCAGTCTCAGGTATTTTGTTACGGTAGCATGAGAATAGACTAATACATCAAGTATACAATTTGCAGGTTTATGTCAAAAGTAAGCTACTTAGGCATTAAACTTGAAAATACTTTAATACTTTAAAAATGATCCAAGACTTGGGCTATATATGTGTCAATAAATCTATGCCTATTGCATGAATGTGTGCACAGGGGTAAGGCTGTAGTTGTGAGGAAGTATATACAGTTTTGTAAGAATGTTTTTGCTTGAATAATGAAAGACTATTCTCAGAGGAATTAAGCAGAGGACAGCAATCAGAGTCACATGCCGAGATGGGTGATCTAAAGCTCTGGCTCCTGATACCCTTGACTTGGTGTCTCTAGCAGTCCTGATTGTATTGGGTTTTATGTGTGCTCCTTGGTTGTCAATTCACATCATTACAGATGTGGCTGTTCAGGTGTCATCTAGGTATGTAATAGATGGTGACATCATTATGTCCCAATTGTCCAAAAGTTTAGGGAAGAAGGGCTTTTTTTTTTTTATTTTTTTTTTATACAAAAGGAAAAACCTGATTTCTTAGGTACTGCAAGGAAATTAGCCTAACTATAATACACTGTGGAATTTCAGTGTGGAATTATCCTTTAAAGCTTTTCCATTCAACTCTCTTTACAGAATTCTAACCAACTCCATATCCTGTCTGTGCTTATATCCCTCTAGAAGAGGGGACCTCATTACCTCCCCAAACAGCCTTTTCTGTGTTTGGGTAGTTTTAATCATTAGGTAATTTTTTCCATCAGTTGAACCAAATTGATATTCTCTTGCTTTATTTTACATTGTTTTAGCTTTTCTTCAGAGACCAAAGCAGAGCAAACATGTCTTCTGTTTCATGCAATAACACTTCTGATATTTGTGTTTAAAATTATCAAACACAAATTCATTGAATAAACAGATCTCCAGGAAAATCACCTGCTATTCCTTTTCTATTCAAAGAGCCTCAGCTTTTCTGTAACTTCTTCAAGTGGGTTCCTCCAAAGTCAAACACAATAGTCTAGAATTTAGTTGACCATCTTGAAGTAGAGAAAGATGATTAATACAGTCTAAGATTGCACTGTCTTTTCAGTGACTGTTGAATCTATTAATCTCAAATTTATTTTTATTGTTAATGACAAGAACTGTGTCACATTTATCTCCATATCTTGCTTGTCATAGGGCTTGTTGGCACATAATAGACACTCTGTCATTAAACTATTCCTTTTATTATCATATCTATGCGGACTTAGCATATCTCTGCGTTGTCATTGATAGTTAAACAAATGGGTCAATTAAATCAGAGTTTTAGGGGTGGAGTCCAGGCATTTTTTTTTTTTTCTTACAGCTCCCCTAGTGATTCTAATGGGCAACCTGGATTAATCACTGATCTAAGTTAGTAATAAAAATACTGAGCACAACACAATTAAGAACATAGCCATGCATCTTATCACTAGAGACCTCCCTATAGGTTGCTGTTGGGCCATTAATCATTACATCTTGTTTACTTAACTATTTCCAGTTTCTATAATGAACTGTCCTTGCCGGCAGCCCAATTTTTGTTTAATTATGTAGTAATATTGCTCTTTGTCTTAATAAGCAGAAAGGCTTTTTTTTTTTTTTTTTTTAAAGACATCTATTATAGTAGTGGTTTAAATTACTTCTACATGTGTGGAAGCAGAAGGATAGAATGAATAACTGAACTTTGAAGATTCCTCCCCAAGTCATATCCCTGTGATTCTTGCAAACCACTTAGTACCACGTGTGATATTTCAAAGATTCTTGTAGACCCAATACCACAAAAACGCCATTGTCCTAAGAAAGACATTTTTGAGGTTAGAAGCACAAGTGAGCTGAACTTCTTTACAATGCTTTGCAGAAAAAGAAATGCTTTTCTAGGTGAGAAAATTAGCTAACAGAATATTTGATTTTTTTCTCCCTTGCACTCTGATATGAAAAATTTAATAAACTGCATGTTGTGCTAAATAATGTGAAAAATCTATATTTATGCGAGTGCCTATCTTCCTTTGGCAAAAGAACTTCTATAGGTTATGTACTGAAAATTATTGTGATGCGTCATTAATTATGAAAAATTATATTAACTCATGTTATTTTCTCATAAGTGGAATTGTCTTCCTCTCATATATTATTTTGTATTTTTTCCAGTTGGGTTTATCAGCCATGTTGTCTTAGACTGTTCTTGCATTGCCGTAAAGAAGTACCTGAGACTGGGTAATTTATAAGAGGATTAATTGGCTTGGTTCTATAAGGCTGTACAGGAAGCACAGCAGCATCTGCTTCTGGGGAGGCTTCAGGAATCCTCCAATCATAGTAGAAGGTGAAGGGGGAACAGGCACATCACATAGTGAAAGTGGGAGCTAGAGAGTGAGTGGGAAGGTGACACACACTTTTAAATGACAAGATCTCACTAGAACTCACTATTGTAAGGACAGTACCAAGGGGGATGGTGCTAAGCCATTCCTGAGAAACCGCCCTCATGATCCAATTACCTCCCACTAGGCCCCACCTCCAACACTGGAGATTACATTTCAATATGAGACTTGGGTGGGGACACGCATCTAAACTATATCGCATGTATTGAGTAATTCTTGCTTATCACTTTGTTAAATGCTCTAGACACTTAAAAACGTATAAGGTCTCAGCCCTTCAGGAGCTCTTGGAATTTTGAGATCATTTCACACACATAAATGAAATAACAGTATAAGACATTACAAAGTTAAGTAATGTTAGCTTATAATAAACATTTTCACTGTATCTGGGTAAGGAAGACAATTTTCTAGGAAGAGATAAATGCATTTCTTAAAGTCGTTCACACTGGTAATAAAGGTCTTTCAAAGAGAGTGAAATAATGGCAAAATACCATGTTTCATTTATGTAGTGTGAAAATGACCTGACTTGGCTTGAAAATTTCCCAATTTGCACTGTACTTTGAATCCCTGTCTGGATTTGGGGAACCATTTGGCTACTCAGAAAGTCATGTGCCAGTCACATTTAAGTAGATCTAAACCTAAACTGACTGAAGAAGATGATGAGCTCACTGAAAAGTACTTCCAGGGTATATTGGAATTGAATGCTTTAAATATGAAAAGCAGTTAATTTTTGTTGTTTCTTTAATTCAAATGTGAATTTTATATAGGCTTATTGAAATCAATAAGGTATTTTGACATTGGAATAGTTTTGCATTTATGTTTTGTCAACTAATAGTTATTACTAAATTCCTGAAACCATTCAGGGCCTACATGGTATTGCCTGTGAAAATGATGCCTATGCGTTTTGGGATGTACATTTTTTAAAAATAAGAATTTCTTTGATCCCTATTCCTTCTCCTTAGCCTGCTATGCTCCTCCTTGCTTCCACATACCTGTGGAATTTCCTCCATGGTTCCTTTGTTTTCCAACTTGATGCTTGATCTGATCTTTTTATTTGCCAGAGCTTAAATTGAAAATGCAGGGAAAAATATCTGATTTTTCACTTATTTTTTTCCCCTTCCAATATACTTTTCTTAAAGGATTGAAAATGAAGTCTAGAAAAATATCTTCAGCTGAGTCAAAAGGGCACATCGTACTTCTAGCCTAAGTCCCGGAGTAAGGCATTTCAGCGTTTCACCTGTGACACTGATTCGACTCCATGGCCTACTGGGGGAATCCAGTACCTCCTAAGGTTCATAGTCTCTAGTGCAGGAATGGGACTCCCTCGGCTTTGTACTAATTTAACTTACATCAGCTTTTGAAAAAGCTGCATGCAACCTTTCCTATATCACAGCAATCTGTGCGTATCAAAACTCTTAGAGCTCTTTAATACTCTGCTTCTTGAAGTGTGGTCCACAGACAGACCAGCATCATTGGCCTCACCTAGAGCTTGTTAGAAATGCAGACTCTTGGCCGGGCGCGGTGGCTCACGCCTGTAATCCCAGCACTTTGGGAGGCCGAGGCGGGAGGATCACGAGGTCAGGAGATCGACACCATCCTGGCTAACATGGTGAAACCCCGTCTCTACTAAAAATACAAAAAATTAGCCAGGCATGGTGGTGGGCGCCTGTAGTCCCAGCTACTTGGGAGGCTGAGGCAGGAGAATGGCATGAACATGGGAGGCAGAGCTTGCAGTGAGCCGAGGTCAAGCCACTGCACTCCAGCCTGGGCAACAGAACGAGAGTCCATCTCAAAAAAAAAAAAAAAAAAAAAAATGCAGACTCTCAGGCCCCACCAGAGAACTACAGGTGTATCACTGCATTTTAACAAAACCCCAAATGATTCATATACATATTTGAGCTTCAGAAGTTCTGAACTGATTCTTTCTTCTTATTTTAGTTAGTAGTGCCTGGAAGATTTTGGCAAAAGCAAAGAGGTGGTGGTGGGGGCAGGACGGGGAAAGTATGTAATTATCAAGCACAGTGCTAGGCACTTTACATGTATTATCTCATTTCATCTTCACAACAACTCTGCATGGTAGGTATTCCCGTGCAAATTTACACGGGGGAAATGAAGGATTGGAGGAATTAAGAGAAAGGTCACTTAGTTGATAAAACATGGAATCACTTTTCAGATTCAGGACTCTGAGCCCTCACTTTTTCCTAAATATCTCTTGGGAAAATTGTGCTCACTCAAGTATTATTTAACTGGATTGTTGTTTCATTGTGGTGAATATGAGTAGATTTTTTGGGAAAAATGTCTTTAAGAAGTTCTTGAAGCTTTTCTGAAACCGGGTTTGTGAGGAAGGTCTTTGTTCTTAACCTGTGTGTGTTAAGTTTAAGGCTTGAGGTGATGTGTCTTGTCATATAAGTAGTTCCTTTCAGTACAGTATGTCTGCCTTCCCTCCTTCCTTGCCTCCTTCCTTCCCTTCTTCCTTCCTAGTGGCAGCTTTTCTATAGTTCTGGAATCAGAAAATTTCCTAGAAACCCAGGGCATGCTGTGGGCCATGGCTCTGGCTCAGCCAAGGCAAGTGCCTTTTGGCCTTTCTGGGTTTCAGTTTCCTTACTGAGGGCAACTCATTTTACAGTACTGGAAATGACAATTGTGGGAAGAGAATACCTAAAGCAGGCTTGATATCTTGTGGAGTTATAACAAGAAATATTAACTATTTGGGGAAAATCAGTTTCTAAAAAAGGGCTCAGGCCACAGACCCCTAGGTTTTGCCTCCTCCAGCCCTTCAAGTCCCTTATCTCATTGATAGCACCCCTGGTGACCCTCAGAGGGAGGGATACAGGGCACAGTCATCTATCTATTCCTGTGACAAGCCTTCTGATTTTGTTCCTCCATACCCTCTGACTTCTCTGGCTTCTTCCTCCTCAAAAACTGACACACTTGCATAAGTGTCTGGATGAACTTTGTTTTCTAACCCTTATGCCAGATGGAGTGAATCAGGAAGAGGAACATGGATGAGGAATGCACTAGGGAAGAGGATTATGAAGGCAGTGAAATGAGATGGTGGAGGAGGTCCAGGAGCTGCAGCTAGAGCCATTCATTCATGGAACAGGGGAAAGGACCTGGTTTGCTTTGTTTCACAGTTTTGTACATTTACAATTATTCCTAGCTGGCCTTCCTAGTGATGCTCTGGTGGATCATTAACTATTAAACAACTAAGTCACACTGTTATTTGACCTGGAGCCTGGTACTTAGAGTTGTTCCCGTAGAAGTGGCTCAGTTGCAAATCAGTTCAGTGACTTAGAGGATCTGGCCTAGTGAGTTTTGATTGGAGACTCACTGTGCATCTTCTCACCGTGCAGCTCTTGCTCCGCTCAGCATCCACCTGGGCTTCTTATTGAATCTCCATGTTGGTTCCTACAGAAGACAAATGCCTATTTTTGTATATGTAATCAGGGAACGTCATTGTCAGTCCCACAAAGCAAATTTATGGTAGTCTTTATTTAACTCAGACTAGCTCAAGCATAACCTCAAATTTGGTGAAAATTCATCAAACCCGTTGTGCATGATATAATCACAAAAATTAAAGAGTGGCACTTTATTCATAGATTATTATTGATAGGTTTTAATGATAGAAGATGCTTTAAAACTCTTCTTTTCCCTGCCCTCCCCTACCTGCCCCATGTAGAGAATTTTCCTTCTGTATTTCCCAGTCTTCTCTCCCTCTCAACACCTCTACTCCCAAACAAAAGCCACTCAGCAAACAAAAAACACAAAGCCAGGTGTTGTGGGTTTGTCTGAATGTAGATTTACTCCCCAGTCCTGGCTGCGAAGGGGCTGGAGACCAGGAAAGGCTAGGACTGTTGCGGGAGAACACCTTCATGAGTGGATCAGGGTCCCAGTTGCTCCAGTACCCCCTGGGCTTGACAGAGAGTGCTCACAATTGCATGTACTTTTTCCATCTGATCCTTAGGGGTTCAGGAGAAAATTGCATAGCTACCCCTGAGGTGGTGTTATTTATGTAGAACTCTAGTATAAGAAGTAGAGTGCTAGGGAGGATTAGACTGTGTATAGTGTGCTATTACAACTCTTTGGTTCTTTGGGCAATTCTTTATGGGTGCTTTTCCTCATTAACTGGACTTTTCTGTTGTGTCTTTCTTATTGTTGTAAACACTGAGGTCTTGAAATTTGGCTTAGTTCCCAGACTACACAGCAGCATGAATATGGTCTAATTTTCAGACCTAATAAACAAAGAAATCCACCTGTACTAAGTTGTCCAAAGAATCCCCTGTAGTTCAGGAAATGGGCTTGAACAAGCCAGCTCCCACCTCAACTCAAAGAAATGCCCACTCTGAACATATAAGATCCCTAAAGCTCAGGCTGAGATGAATTTGTGGACCAAAGCTGAGGCCTGACTCCCTAGATCCCCAGCTGATTGAAAAGGAGGAGGCGTAGATGAGCTCTGGCCCAGCAGAGATAGGAGGCAAACAGATCATTAGCGATGCCCCAGGGAAGTCCCACTGAAACACAATTTTTGCTTTCTTTTATTTTTCTCTTTTGTATGTCTTCTTCTTTTCTCTCTGGAGAAGGCATATACTAGGTCTTTTTCTCTCTCTCTTTCTGTCTGTATTTTCAGTCCTTTTTTAGATCTCACAAAAAGAAAGTAAACATTTTATTGCAACTATTTAAAATGTTATATGCCTCTAAACACCCTGGAGAAAAAAAAATAGTGTGATTAAATTAATCTCAGAGGGAAATTTAATTTGTTCCCCTGATAATTATCCAAAATTAGTTCTTTGTAGATAAATTACTATTCATAGGCCATTTACTAGCTGTAGAACTGTCTTTCAGACACTGGAACACTAAATTAAGGCTAGGGGGTAGAAAAGAGAATAAAGTTTGTGACACTGTCAGACAGATTTGCGTTGTGGGGAGACGGAGGCCTGAAAGCTTTCCTGGCCACTATCTCTGTTCCTAAGGTCTAGATGGAAAATGAGCTCCCTAGACAAGCCCAGCAATATTCTCCCTAGATTGAAAGGACTGGAAGTGACTGCTCCGGCTGATTGAATTAATGTGAGCCCTTCCCTGTGATTTAGTTTAGAGAGGTTCTGTTCTTCACCAGAGTGAAGGATGTCAGATGAGGGCTAGTAAGTCCATTAACCAAAAGGCAGTCTAGAGACTTCCTAGTTTCTGACTTGTTTCTCATGGAACACCATTTGGGACAACACAGGATTGTATAAGACTTGCTTTTATAGGCAACCGTCAAAACTGTTCTAAACCTCAGTTTCCTCATCTGTAAAATGATGCTGAAATAGTCACAGCTCATTGGATTTTTTTGAGGACTGCCTGAGATGATGTACTTACAGTGTTCAGCATAGAACCTGGAGATGGAAGGAGGCAACACCATTATCTGGTGTCACTGTATGACCCAGAGAAGCCATGACATAGAAAGTCATATGTTCCCATTCTGTGCCCAAGTCTTGGTGAAACATGTTCTAAAAGGTGGAGGCACAGATGAGCTCCTTTGTCCATAACAGTGTTTAGTCCACAGTTTTCAAAGGTTTTGAGCATGTTCCTCACTTGTAAAAGTAAATTAAATCTGACTGAATGTGGTGGCTCATACCTGTAATCCCAGTGCTTTGAGAGGCCGAGGCGGGAGGATCTCTTGAGGCCAGGAGTTCGAGATCAGCCTGGGCAACATAGTGAGACCCTGTTTCGATAAAAAATTTTAAAAAAAGAAATTAATCTATATGTGTGTATACATATAGACAATGCATACATTGTACTATTAATATTTATATACGTGTATACACATATATGCATGTGTGTACTATATATTATTTTTACTATAGATAATGTGTATTGTCTTTGCTATAGGTATATATATACACATACACATACACATATATTATCTATAGTAATTAAACATTAGTAACATTAACATTTTTAGTTAAAATATACATGAAGTTCTTTTTTATTTTTGATAGCCCAAAGGATTCTTTTGGGCACCCAGGAAGCGAGCACCCTCTACGGGACACGTATTCCCACTGGTCTCACCAAGTAGGGTAATCTTGATACTGCATTAACCTGGAAAATCAAGCAAGAAGGCTTCCTGAGGGAGTCTTGGCAGGCAAGGTGCTCCTGCTCTATTGTTCATTATTTTTGTCATAGCATTTGATGATCACCTCCTTAAATTGTGTCATCAGTTTACAAGTTTATTGTCTGCTTGTTCCTGCCTCTCTCTCCACAACTAACATACAAACTTACTCAATGAGGGGAGGGTCTTTGCTTAGTCATGTCTATAGCCCTGGCTCAATAACATTATTGCCTGACGTACGGAAGGACTTTTAACAAAAATTAGTTGAATGAATGAATGAGTGTTGGGGGATATGTGCCCTCTGCTCTTTCCTTCCTCATACACGTTTTCTGCTCAAGTCTGGGAGCCCAGACTCAGGAGAACGTTAAGATGATGGTGGTGGTGGTGGTGATGATGAGTGTAGTCATTATTGATTGACACTCTCTGCAAAGCCTCTTCTGTGGTTGAGGCTTCCTCAGCAGAGTTCATAGAAGAGCACTGTTGTCTTTCCATTGCCCCTATCCTGGAAAGCTGTGGACTCTGCACCAGGCAACAGTCAGCTGATACTGAGGAGCCTCCAGGAGTTCTTCCTGGTATCAGTGAGGTACCAGATGTCTAATCTCCAGGTCCCATACAGGCATTCTTCTGAGATCTTTGCATAAACATGGGTGATTCACATATTTTCTGAGTGGTACAAATGCCTTTTGGCTACTTCCTCTTTTATGCCAGTAGTTTGTGGACACAATGCCTTTCTGTTTTTTATTTTATGGCTTAGAGATAATCTCTCCCTTATTAGTCAGGATTATTTCTGTCTCTGGAATCTGGATCGTACCATAAAAATACTGTATCTGCCTCCTTTTGTGGCAAGAAAAGCTAGATGTTTTCCCCTTCAAGCTCTGGAAAGTTACTTTTTATAGTTGTCATGATGTACAAATGTCTCATCAGATGTGGGATGATGATTTGATAGTGAGGAAACTGTGGTACTCATTGCAAAAGCTCCTGGGGCTTGTGGGACTCATAGACGTAGGCAGTGTCCCTGGACAACTACTGAGCTCATTTGGGTTTAAGCCTTCTGGGATGCATTCTTTAAGACAAACATAGAGATACAAGTAAGCTATTATTTAAATAGCTTACTATTTATATGATCTTGCATATATTATGAATGCTCTTACCTAGTGTTTGGTTGGTGGAGAGTCAAAGAAAAACCAACTCAAATTGACTTAGTTTGAGTTGAATGAACAGATCATATAACTGAAAAGTCCAGAGATAGGGCTAGTCTCGGGAGAGGCTTGGTCTAGTTTCTTTCTCTGCATTTCTTGGCCCTGAATTTTTAGTGCAGTTTGTTCTTGGCAGCCTCCCCACTCATAGCCCCAAGTTGCTGTTAGTAATCTGTAGGGCTACTTGTTTCCAGATTGGAATGCAATAGGAAAGAGAAAGCTTACATTATCAGCAAATTTCAGAATTGACGTAGTTTATGTGCCAGTGTCTGAATTCCAAATTGTAATTAGGAGGGTGGGCCGTGTACTTGCCTTAAGCTAATTTGACCCTGGAATTATGGATGAGAGATGAATCTATACAGTTCAAGGGACTAAGGAACTTGGCACATTGTTTAGCTGATGGGGAGAGGAAATAGTCAAATGAATGTTACATATGTCATTAACAGGACTGAATTTAAAGTGCTGAGATTGGTTTTTGGTATATTTGGTAGTAGATGTGTCTCTTACTCTCAAGATACTAGGTTAGCGTCCATTACTGGTTATAATAGCCATTAGTGACATCCATTAATGTGTCTAGCTTTCTGTCTTTTGGACACATGGTGACTCTTTTGACCAATAAATTGTGAGCATTTGGGTTGAAGCATTACATATGAGAGTGGGACTCTTCAGAGCTTCTTTTTCCTCTGGTAATATACCTTGAAGCATTGAAGATGGTGGGTGGTCCATTATGAGTATCTGATGAGCAGACTCATGTTGGGCAAGTAGCATGAGCAATAAATAAACTCTTACTGGGTTAAGCCGTGAAGATTTTGGAGTTATTACTGTAGCATAGCCGGTTATCCTGACTAGTACATTGCATTTATTGATACAGTTGAATTATTTGGGGGTCGCTCACAAAAATGCTATATTTGCATAATTCTTTCAATTTAGCAGAAATGCTTTTACGTCTATGCTCTCATTTCCATGATAGTTCTATAAATATATGAGAAATGTTGTTAGTTCCATTTTGCCAGTGGAAAATTGAGGCAATCTCCCAAATGCTTCAAATGTTTGTTAATATAACAGAGTTTGTTATTTTCTATTTGCTTTGTTTACTTAAGCAATACACTTACTTTGTATGTATAATGAGGATCTCTAGAAAAAATAATACTTCCCATTTTATTAATATTTTATTTGGTAGCCCATCTCTGAAAAATTTGTCATTTTTACTTCATTTTCTTTACTTTATTCCCCACCTTCGCTCCCGCCCCCGCCCCCCACCAAGTAGTAAATGTTGGAAATACAAAGGACTTTGGCCATTGTGCTTGGGTTGAAAGCTAAAGTAAGGGAGTAGTTATGCATACTATTTGTCTGCATTGAGCTTTGTTAGGGGCCAAGAGAATCACTCTTTAGGGGAACTGAAAGAGAATCCAAGGAAGCTGTAAGCATGCATCAGGCAATAGAACAAGGGCTGTGCCTGAAGGGCTTGACTAGAGAAGAAAAGATAAATATACTGAATTTTCTTTGGTAAGAAAGTGGCAGCAGGCTTGAAATGCAGACTGCAAGAGAGAGCAAGGGCAGATTACTCTGAAAGCAGAAGAGGTAACTGCTTTGCAATGAACTGGAGCAGCACAGCGGTGAAGAGCGTAGGCTTGGAGCAGAATGTCTATTACTAGATACAAATCCTGGCTCTACCACCACTTACAAGCTGTATCACCTTGTGTAAGTTACTTAATCTCTCTGAACCTTGGATTTCCCTTCTACAGAATGGAAATAATAGTACCTACTTCATAAGGATGATGTGAGGATAAGATGAGCTATAAAATGTAAAACTCTTAGAACAGCACACATAGTAAGAGCTTGACAAATGTCAATTATTATTACTATTCATGATCATGCCTTCTGCCACCACCCTGATGCAAGCTGTGCATCATCTCTCACCTGGACTAATTCAAAGACCTCCTCATTGCTCTTTTCATATCTGCTCTTGTGTCACCACTGATTTGTTCTCCACTTAGCTAGGGTGATATTTTAAAATAAAAATCTCAACAAGTTACTTCTTTGCCTAAGACGTTTCAGTAATTCCCCCTTCACTTATGATTTTGGTCTTTATTAGTCTTTATAATAAAGACTCTTTTGGTCTTGATAATAAGGACTAAAATCCTTAGTATGTATTCTGAGGAACTACTCCATCTAGCCTGTTTGTGCCGACCTGTGCAGTCCAGCCTCGTAGGCCCTCTTCTAGATCCCCAAGTGTACCACCTTTTGCTCACCTAAGGGCCTTTGCATTAAAATATTTTAGAGAAGCAATGACGTTGCCTTCCAGGTGGAGGGTTCTCTACTGGTGTGACACTTCTCTCCCAACTCCATTACCCACTCTGCCACATATGTGATGAAATCATTGACCGGATGGGCCAATCTTGAAGGAATAATGGGCCTCAGCTCATCTTTGCCCTTCTCCCTCGTGGAAGCACATTTTCCACAGGGAACAGGTGCTTCCTCATGTTCATTTATGGGGAGGCATTTTCCCACTATGTGGGATCATGCCCTGGTCTGGCATCACCTGTGACTGTGAGCCCAAGCCTACTTCATCGTGGAATCTATGAACCTTCCTCCTCACTAACAAGCTAATGCCATGGCCTCTAGTTTGGCTTTTACCGGCACCAAAGAGGCTTCGTGGAGTCTCCTCCTTTTCTTCTGGATTGGGAAGTTTCTAGTCATTCATGGTGGGAAAGTACTTCCGAAAGGATAGTGGTGAAGATCTTTCTGTGCCTTATTATGAAATGAATTGGACTCAGATTGGACTGTAGGCCCATAGCCTATGAAATGACTAAATATTAATGTGCCTGATTTAAGGTCTTACCAATACAGTACTCATATGCTTGGACAGGGCAGTGGAAATGGAAGCGTGTTTTGCTTTTGGTTGAAAAACAAAGAAAAGTAGACTGGCCCAGAGATTTTCCAGGAGGGGGAGCCCTTGTTCCTTGTTCCCATTCAAAGCTGTGAGGGTTTGCATCATCTGTGACTAAGTTACAACAGAACAAAAACAATCATTGCTATATGTCAAGCTAAGCAAATAGGAGAATATTGTCATAATTTCTGTTTGGCATTATTACTTTATCCCACAGAATTAACTCTTTACCTATATGGAACTCAGTTTTGTAGGAGAGTTTCTTTATAATTCCTACCGTGGTTTTGATGGTTATAGACATTGTATATGTCCTTTTGGCAAGATGCTAGGCTAACCTCTATTTTAGTTTTAAGTTAGAAGGAAAATATAAAACAGAATTAGGAATATGACCTCCTTATTTAACTGTATTTTCTCCTTAGCTTTAATCTTCCCCATTCTTTTCTCCAAGTCCTTTCTTTAGAGAAACATATGATTGACAGTACCCACACCCTATTTTGCAGTGTGTTAACTTCTTGAGTAGTTAACGTACTACAATACCATCATTATTA